>NC_044367.1:3744132-4062067 GCF_007364275.1 Archocentrus centrarchus
AGTGGAAGGCAACTTCTTTTTCCAAATGGAAAACACGAGGACATGCAAGAGGTAAGTGAACGCAGTGGACAGCTGCGCTCTGTCTAAAACGCAGGGCTGGTTCTCATACATTTCTTTTCGAGTTTATTTTTGGTAGTGCCCAACAACCAGCACTCATTGTAGTTAGTTTCTCACTGGTTACAACTTTGGGCCCAGTAAGTCTGTGGTGCCAGTGCTTGACCAGTAGTTTATGAAATAGTCATGACTTTTAATCTAATCAGTGTTTCCGGACATGAATTTTTAAGTCTTTGTTTACTGGACTTTTATCATCATCAGGCTGGTCTCTGATTCATGTCCATTAACACAAAATTAATGTTTTCCATATGTCCACATTTGGATGGGCAGGCATTGCTGTTTACACCTCCTTTTGAGATTCTCATAGGGACAGATTTTTGCAGTTCAATTAATTAATCATTAACTATCCTTAGAAACTACTCTGCTAGGTTTGGGTAATAAAAGTACTTCATAAGGTCAGGAAAAGATCATAGACTGGGTTCAAATATAACACCCACCCATTTTTGGACTATTGGTGTCCATGTACACAAATAAATATATTGACTTGTCTTGACTATTTCATATTATGCCATGAGACTGAATATTGTGGTCTGACCTGCATTTTCATCCTTTCTTTAATGTGTAGTTGTGGAGTCCAGTCATCACACAAGGAGGGCTTCACAAGTTTATCGTTAGACCTCGTTCCAGAAGGCTCCATCATGGGCATGTTAGAGGCATACCTGAAGGTAAGATCACCAGTTCCCACACAGTTGTATTTTCCCTTATCTAAACACACCTGTTTTGTTAGTGTTTATAGTGTATGAGCATATGTTGTGACTGTTTCTAACATACAGCCTGTTGTCTCTGTGCTGTTCTTCAGGAAAAAGAGTTAGAGTTTAGGTGTGAATGCGGAGGGATGATATCGGGACTGGAGTCATCCTTTGATAGCCTGCCAAGGTGAGTGATGTCACATCAGAGCTAATCAACTGACCTGAGCAGTTTCTCAACTGTGGTCCACTGATCCTCTGGGGTTGTGAACAAAATAATTCAGAAATCATTTTCTTCCATCTTCTTTGACACTCAATCTTCTTCTGTTGTATCTTTTTGTCTTCCAGAGTTTTAATCTTGCATCTCAAGAGGTTTTGCATTACTCCATCTTACAATCTGGAGAAGCTGCATAACCCCATCTGGCTGCAGAGGGACTTGATAGTTTCATCCAAAGAGGTAAAAGCAGAATGCAAAACATCTCAGATAACCAGATTAAACACCAAAATGATTTAAGACTGTGTGACACTAACTCTTTTGCTTTGTTCCTTCTCAGGATGGTGCGTGCTTTAGTCTGGTTAGCATCATAAACCATTATGGAAGCACAGAAATGGGTAAGAAAAATCTGACTTGTTACATACAAACAAGTATTATTATAATTATACCCATAATTGTTGTAATTGTAATTTTAAGTTTCTGATTTTGACTGTTTTTAATTATCCTTTTAGGACACTACACCTGCAATTCAGTCCATCCCGAAGAAAGGCCAGAAAGTACAAGAGACTGGTGGCTCACTTTTAATGATGCACAAGTCTCTGAAACAACTGGATTCGACGTCTGCGAGCAACAGCAGCGTTTGGCCTACATCCTGTTTTACAAGAGAATTGTAAGGAAGCAGTGACAATCACATCCTGAACTGAGAGAATTTTAAAATATGTTGACACCTTGTTAAACACATGTATTTTGTCTTCATTCTCAGGTTTAGAGTGCCAAAATGCAGAGTATCAGGCTACAGGTTGGGGAAGAACGAAGATCCGAAACCATCGTTATTGACCCCCTGGAACAACTACTGCTAGCCCCTACCCTTAGGAGGATGGGTATTCCCCCAGAGAGCCTGGTTCCTCCCAAGATTTCTTCCTCCAAGAGGGAGTTTTTTTTCTTGCCACTGTCGCCCCACATTCACTGTTACAGAGAACAAACCATCTATTGATAAGAGAAATGACTGATTTCCAAATCGTACTGATTTGGAAATCAGTCATTTCTCACTAGTAGAGATGGTTCTTCTTTGAAACAGTGTTTGGCTTGCTCTCTGGGATGAAATAAATAAATAAATAAAAAAAAAAAAAAAAAAAAGACTGATAAGAACATATTATTAAAGCTAATTGCTACAACTTTTTAGCAGCAATTAGCTGGGTTATAATAGTTTTGGATTTTACATTATAGTTTAGTTTTATTTCATTTTAACTTTTGTTACTCTAATTAAGTTAGTTTTAATTAGTGGTTTTTGTTAGTTTTTCATACTTCATTTGTCAGGTGCACCATAAAAAAAATTGTATTCAAGATACAGGGTTCATACACCTTTTCCAGGATCAAATTCAAGCACTTTTTAAACACTTTAAGGCTCATTTTCAAGATTTTCCACCACATTAACACTGTGATACATTTTTATACAAATAGATCCATCTCTAAAAATATTTCATATTTTTTAATCACATTAAAATGATATTATGCCATAAGTCACTTGACAGAAAACAATAAATACTGATAGTTAATGCGGGAAACTTTATTCTACAGATTCTGAGCAAATCCAGTTAAAAACAGCTCTTAGACATTAGACTCCATAGACTCTGCCCAAATGGTCAAAAGTCAGTTTCTTCACAGAAATTTAAACTTAGTAACTTGAAATTTCAAGTAGTGTTCTCAAAATTTTAAAAAAAGAACCCAAAATTTCAAGTTAATAAGTCAAAATGTTAATAACTCCAAATTTTGACTTAGCACTTTTTTAAAAAAAAATTCTTTATTTCACAAAATTACAGTACAATATGAACAAATTTACAATATAAATTGAGTAATATTTTTGACTTAGCACTGCCAATCAGGAAGCTCCGTGATCGCTACATCATTTCCTTGTTAACCAGAAAGCAGGAAGCTGAAGGTATCAGTTGTTCAACAGATCAACATAAAAATATCGATTCCTTACCTTTTACAGTATGAAGCTGTTTTTCCTAGAAGACATTTTGACTGTTGATGGTCAAAAAGATGCCAACAGTTTGTTCAAGTTTGCTAGAAACTGCTAGCTCACTGATACTGTCACTACCCCATTTTGAGTGTGCATGCACTGATGGTATCCGCTTCTGAGTAACAAGAAAATAACCTCGTTCTCAGAGCTACCTGATTGGCAGCGCTAAGCTGAAATTTTGAGTTATTAACACAAAAACTTGTCATTTAAATTATTATTTAACTTGAAAACTTGTCATTTAAATTATTATTTAACTTGAAATTTCAAGTTACGGATGGCGATTTTTTTTTTTTTAGTGGCAGAAACAAGCTTCCATACATTTTCTTCCCCCATTTCATAAGCTGACTAGTCAATCAGTTTTTTTATTTTATTTTTTAAAAAGTGGTTACAATTTCAAGCAGTTTCAAGCACTATATCCAAAATTCAAGCACTTTTCAAACCTTGAAAGGGCAATATTAAAATCCAAGCATTTCCAAGGATTTTCAGCACCTGTACGAACCCTGAAGATAGCAGCATTATGTGCTAAGCAGGGTTATAATAATTTTGTATTTTACATTATAGTTTAGTTTTAATTTTAACTTTTTTTTTCTCTAATTCAGATAGTTTTAATTAGTTTTCAGAGTGGTTTTGCTTGTTTTTATTTTTGGTTTTATGCTTAGTTTTAGTTAGTTTCAGTATTAGTTTTAGTATTTTCACACTTAATCAGGTACCCTTTAAAGATACCCTTTAAAGAAATATATTCAACAACCAACTGTTCACAACACAGCAGCACTATGTGCTAAATGTGTGTAATAATAAGGACACACATGCACATCAACAGGGAGAAACAAAGAAAAATATGAACTTCAAAACTCAATAAATTCTACAATAAACTCCCAATAAACTTCAGCATCAGTGCAGTAGATTAACAACACCTACATGTGGTGTTTGACAAAAACAAACTCTCTGAAGGAGTCAAAGCGCAAATCCAGCTGCATCCTGATGTTCTCCACCACCTGAAGCTGCTTCTGTTTTGGAGCTAGCTTGGTTAGATGCTCGCTGATTAGACTTGCAGGGTCTTTGCAGCCTCTGTAGCCTACGGAAGTGGCTGGCCTCATGTCCGCATTTATGCATGTGTAGCTGGATTATGTGTGTTAATTACCTTGTGGTTGTGTGCAGGGGGTTTTTTGGTCCTCGCTCTTTGTGCTCAGTTTTTTGGCTGCAAACATATTTGTTCCTGTTTTCTCACTTTCTTCATTCCCTCACATCCATTCCGATAGTTTCAGCAGTCTCCCTCCAGGAATTTGCTGACATTTGTGAATCCTTATACTGATGCGTTGATTATTATTCCTGATTGTTATTATCTGACTGATAAAGTAGCCAGAAACGCACAAGGACTAAAAAGGTTAATCACAAGGTTGCGGGCTGCTTGGACCCGAAGAGTAGTCACGTTTCTCTGGAGGTGCACCCCAGGTTACCTGGTAGGATGGGAGCGGTTTCCGTAGGCTTCTCAGGTCTACTTTGATGTTGGTGTTTTTTTTTTTTCCTGACTGAGAAGTGTTCCGCACATTTTTCATCATCCACAACAAGACACTCGCTGCTATCTGTGCTATCCTAGTAAAAAAAAAGTAGGTAGAGACTGCTGCCGTTACTTTGAGGAGCAGCGCCGTGAGACACCCTGCAAAGGCCATCTTGCAAGAGTGCTGGGAGCACAGCAAAACCGTCTTTATGAGCTTTGGGTGGGTTTCAAATGTAAAGGCTGAAGAGCTAGGCTTATGTGATATAAAGTATTGTCCTACAGTCCCTTATTCATCTCTTCCTCCTTGGGAATTTGTCATACCATCTGTGGATTTATACAGTAAAAGGAAAGTCCAGTCATGCCCTTATTCTGTATAAAGCGCAGAGGTACTTGGAGAAGCAGTATACAGATAAGGTTGTAATATTTACAGATGGGTCAAAAGATCCAGCGTCTGGGTGCACCAGTGTGGCACTCCTCATCCCACGGCTTGGAGTTACTATTAAAAAGAGGGCAACAGATTGTTTGTCAGTGGCCATAATGCTGGGTTTACAGTGGGCAGAAGGGAATACTCAAGAAGATGTACTTATTGTATCTGATAGTTTGTCAGCACTAATGAGCATAACATCTGGGAATTCATGCAGATTAGATGTTATATAAGAAATATATTATAGGTCACACGGGTCTTAATAACACTCTGCAGCTGATAGGCAAGCACCCAAACGGACAGCGTGTGCACTACAGCGAACCTGAATCAGCTCAGCATGTGTTGTTAGCGTGCCGGGCCTATGAAGGAATTGATGGAAACTTGTAAACAGCTGAAGATTGGAGGAGCTTCTTGAAAAGGCACTGTCACAAGTTTATGGTCAGTTGATGAAATTTGTGTGGAGAACAGGTTTAATGGAAAGAATCTACTTCTTTCTTTTTTTTCTTTGTCCAAATCCTGATCCACACTCCAGTCCAGTCCATGGAGCCTATCTCAGCTGCCATGGGGCAAGAGGCAGGGTGCACCCTGGACAGGCCACCAGTCTAACACAGAGAGACAGACAACCATTCACACCTATGGGCAAATCTAACAGTAGTTTAACATACTGCTGTCAGACCTATATAACCAAGGTATTGTATTTTAGTAATTTAATATTACACCTTCATTAATACCAATAAGTTTGGACACTTATTTAAACTTTCACAGTCATCAAGATAATTACATTATTTGCAAATTATTATAAATTTCGAGTTGAAACTAGTGACAAACAATCTGAGGTCAACAGAGTACCAGCATAGACTCAATACTTCTTGCCACTGAAAGCCAATTAGCAAAATAATTGGGCTTTAAAAATCTTTAAGAATCTTACTCTGTGATCAAGAAGACCATCATGTGCATGTACTGGGGAATAAACTCCACCACCATGTGTGCCAGCATATTTTGTCACATTTCTGGTTAATTACTTACATTTCTGGGCCGTGTGCTTTTGAAGCATTACACTGCTTCAAAAGCATAAAGCATAGGAAAACTGATGTTCTTTTGTCTGTTTCTGCAAATGAACTATATTTTTGGTGACGGTTTGATTGGTTGTATTATATAGTATTGTAAACAAAAGTGTGTATTTTGAAGCTTTTTAAAATATCATTGGAATCATAAATACTTTAAAAAATGAGAAAAAGAAAATAATGCTCTTAAAAGCTTGATACAGTCCTGGCAAAACTCACTTAACAATAAAGTAATTGTAGACTAGAGCATGTCAAGAAATGAGGGTTGAAATTTGAGGTGATTGCAAACTGCATTTTCAAACATATTTGAATGTAAGAATTACTCCAGGCTGCATTAACAACAGATAAGATTCTGTAGTGGAAATCATTGCACTGTCCAGCTGGTCGCTGCACCAACAACACGCATTTTAAACCTCTCAATGAGTCAGAAACGCACCTAATTCGGCTGCTGCTATATTTGACTTCGTTAAAAATTGTGAGATTTTATGTACTTTTAAACAAATATATGTACACCCAAAGGGCAAAAGCAAAGTTTAATATGAAAACAAGAACACACGAAAGGAAAAAACGTAAAGGATATGGGATACTTTTATTTTATTATATTTCCTGTCCATTTAAAAAGCGGCGACAGAAGAAGGGCCATGACACGAGCAGCCTCGGGGTTCCGGTCTTTGGTGTAAACTCTTTCTATGAAATATCACTTTGGCAATGATAATCTCACATCACACAGCATCACAATTTACATCATATTACTACGTAAAGTTTCTAAACATTGACCCTCTGTGCAAGCATTATTTAAATCAAGTATGATCTTAATACAGCGACACCCCTCAGTCCAGAGTTGGTCTCGTCCGTGTTCCCCCAGCATCAAACGCACATGTTTTCACGTTGGGTGTGTTGTGTTAAGGATTTCTCTGGTGTTACAGCTTTTCTCTAACATCTGCGACTTGTCACGCTGCTGTTTGCTCCACAGAGACTACAGTTACAAAGAGATAAGCCTCACGGTCAATGAGAAGCACTTTCAAATCAGCGTGTGTGTCGAAAACGCCTGCGCCGTGGAGGCTGACTAGTCCCGGCGTGGCTGCATGCTGCTGCTGACTTGACCAGACTGAAGGTATGAACACTGCCAGCATTTCTCTCATTTCTCTCTTTCTCTGTGTGTAGCCTTCTGTATGGCTCTTTTATTTCGGATACGCGTGACTTCGTGTCGGTGTTAGCACAAATGTGTGTTGAAGTCAGTTTGCCGGGTAGTAGCGCAGTGCTAGCTTCTCAGTCCCTGGTGTAAACAGCCCCATGTGAACAGGGTGCTGCTACCAGCACTATCGGTTAATCCAATCAAAAGAACACAAAGAGGGGACACAGTTCAGGAAGTCGATAGTCAGCTTCTACCTTGAATAGGGCTCGCTTTTAGGCAAGCAAAGTTAGAAATCGCTGGCTTAGCCGGCGGCTGCTGACCAGTGCCACGTAGCTGGCCGGCTAAAAGGAGGAGAGCCGCGGGGAAGTTGTTCAGTCACTGCAGGAGGCTGCTTCTCATTCATGGGATGAAACCAACACGGGGGACTGCCAGCGGGAGAAGCACTACCATATAAACCGAGTAGAAGTACCACTGCAGCGGAGTAGAGTCCTTCTTTACAAGCAATCGCCTCTAGTGAGCGCTATCCTCCCAGGGGGCCCGCAGGGTAGAGACCACCTGTGTTATGTTGCGCCTCTGCTGACGTCATGCAGCATGGGTTACTGAACAGGTAGGGGCCCCGGGAATTTTTAAAAAGAGGTGGCATCCCCAAGAACAGGGAACATCCGAATATTTGATCATAGATAATTGAAAACAGTTTAATAGGTTTTAGGATCAAAACATACTTAAAGTACCTAAAGTAAAATGTGCTTTATGTGTAATGATATACATTATATTATTAGACCACAATCATTGATTGTTAATATCACTTTAATGCTGCACCAGGACAGGAATGCAATTGTTGGCTTGTGTTCCAGTAATGCAATTACTCACTGGAGAAAGTAACTCGTTACACTACTTGCATGTTACTCTGTGAAATGCCCTGAAACCCACTGGAGGCAGTTTTCAGTTTACCATTGCCCTTTTGTCCTTTTGTGCAATAGAAATCAAAGCAATGTCCATGTCCCTACTCATGAAAAGCTGTAGACTTCTCCACCGTTTTCTTCCTCCTGCACAGAAACTCAAGTCAGCTGAAAATACTGAAGAAAAAACACATTTGTTTTTATTTTCCCTTTCTGCCTGCCCAGCGTGCAGATAACTGAAAAACACCAGTATTAACATAATTGTAACTGTAATGTAATTACTGAATTTAGTACAGTAATGTGTTATGTTACTGTGTTACTGAAAAATGTAATGTGATTACAGTAATGCATTCCTTTGGAACACATTACACCCAACACTGCTGGTCAGGGTGACCATTCCACTGCAAGCCAACATGCAGGAGGCTCAGCGTTCACAGGCCATCAAGTAAATGTGGAGCGGACAAAGCTGCACTCCTCTGTTACAATACTTGGTGATTGTAACAGAGGAAACCTCAGCCTGGAAGTGTCTAAATACAGACAGTTTACGAAGTGCCTGACAAGACAAGACAATATTCTAGGTCCCTCTTACACTACAGTAAGCAATGCTTATCATGTGGTCCCCGTGACCTGATCAGGGGTGAAAGTAAGCCGGTACAGTCCGGTACTGCGTACCAGTACGCATTACCTGGAAGAGGGGGAGTGGCTGTCTGCTGTAAAGCCATCGTTCAGAACCAGTTACGGCTGCACTTTGGGGCAGAATAGATCCACTAGCAATAAGCAGTCTAAAACACAACTTAATCAGTTAATAAATAACTTTTTTTTTCTCATTTCAAATTGTTTCTGAACTGTTTGTCCTATGCTGGAGCCTCAATTCTCTAGCTTCTCTCCCCTCGGAGCTTGAGGCTTTTGTCAACAGCCAGCCTTTAAAATGTTCACCGATAGGTTTATGTAGTGCTTTTTATATCGCAGGCTAGATCCTCCCATTTTGATTGACAGCTCATTCAGGCAGTCATGTAACGGGCCTACCAAAATCAACTGAAAAAGCTATGTGATGCCCTCTGGTTATTATTGGCTCTGGAAAACCCATTTCTTAATATGATTGGCCGAATGAGGTGCCAATCAGAGTGGCAGGGTCTAGCCTGCCATACAAAATGCACTACATATGTCCTGTGGACAGGGTGGCCAGTTAACAGGCTACGGCATGGCTTTTCCAGAGCCAATAATAACCAGAGGGCGTCACACAGTTTTTCCAGTTAATAGGTTAATGTGTGCCTGTGATACAAAATATCCCAATTAAAAGCAACGAGAGA
The DNA here is from genome assembly GCF_007364275.1 of Archocentrus centrarchus. Lineage (NCBI taxonomy): Eukaryota > Metazoa > Chordata > Actinopteri > Cichliformes > Cichlidae > Archocentrus > Archocentrus centrarchus. The sequence goes on from NC_044367.1 coordinate 3,753,500, forward strand.
TTAACTAATTGTGTTTCATGTTATTCTGCTCAATTTCAACAACACAGCACAGCTCAAAAACACTGCTTATGACCGGAGATTTCATTTAGGCTACACGAGAGCGCATTTACCTCCAAAACACAGTGGTTGCCAAGGGGATTGAGGTTTGAGAAAGTTTGGTGATTATTTCTTTCCATAAGTTTTGTATTGGTGGACAGAGCAAAATGCGTGGAGGTGGTCATTAAGTGTACAGTGTGTGCAAACATCCCAGTTCCTTAACAACTGAAAAAAAATATATTCCACATTGTCAAGTGCTTCTAATTTCTGCATTATGCAGGTAGGTAACAGTAAAGTTTTATTATTTAAAACTACTTTCACCCCTGGACTTGATTGATAATGAGATGTCAGTTCAAATATGAGACCTGAAATGATCCTAATATGTTGCAAACTGACTACAAATAAAGGCAACCTGATCGCACGCATAATCAAAGCTAAAAAAAAAAAAAAAAAAGATGTCAGTGGACCACAAAGAAGCACATACTTACTACAGAGATGAAAGATGACTCCTTTCCTCCTCCTGTGTAAGGAGCCTTTGACATATTTAAGCTTGTCCTGTATTTAGTGCCCCTTATCTTTTCCCATCAGGCTTTGAGACTTGAGGAACGGCACCATGAGTTCTAAGGTGTGCAAGAACTGCGGCAGTACAGACATCGACATCGATCAGGCACGCGGCGATGCGGTATGCATGGGCTGCGGCTCTGTGCTGGAGGACAATATCATCGTGTCCGAAGTGGAGTTTGTGGAGACGGGAGGTGGCGGGTCGCTGGCTGTTGGACAGTTTGTCTCTGCAGAAGGTGAGAAAGACGGGACATTGGTTGCTTGTCATCATTGCTATGTTGTGTTTCTATGAGTCATTTGGTCATACGGTTGAGGTCGGCATGTACAGTTGCTTTGCTGCTAGAAATGAGAGATGCAGCATGTTTATGTGTTGGCTGAAATATTGTTTAAATGATGTGCAGACTTGGTCTGTTTGGTATACTGGAGGTGTATACTGGAATAGTAATGGTGCAGATCCAGTAAGTCAGACTCATAGATGAGTGGACTCACTGACTGGATAGTTTGCCTGAAAATAATGACATTAGGTTCTCTGTGTGTGTGTGTGTGTGTGTGTGTTTTTCAAGTTAGCTCTGCCAATCGGGAAGCTCGTTGAAGGAAGTCATTTCCTTGTTACTCAGAAGCAGGAGGCAGAAGCCATCAGCTGTCCAGCAGTTTGATGTGAATACATTGATTCCTTAAGTTTAATGCAGTTATTATTTGCTAGAAGGCATTCAAAGCTCAAAAACCTGACAACAGTTTGTTCACATTCACTATACACATTTGGTGGCTCAGTGATACTACCCGATTTTGAGTGCGCACACGTTTGCGTTCATCTGCTTCCAGGTAACAAGGAAATGACTTCCTTCAGTGAGCTTCCTGATTGGCAGAGCTAACTCAAAATTTCAAGTTAATTTCTAGAGATTTTGAGTTATGGATGGTAAAACAGTTTTTTTCAGTGGCAGAAACAAGCTTCCTTAAAGAGCTCAAGATTGCACCACCAAAATATCTTTTCTCCAGCTTACAGTCCAGTTCAATATGAAAGAAAGCTGCAAAAAGTCAGAAACCATAGAGCTCCTTTGTAAATGATTTAAATCAACTATCATTTGAATTGCAGATTATTTTCTTTGCTGATTGACAGCTCATGTTTCCTGGATCATTTCTCTGCGGTGACTTTAATCTTTTTATACATATCCTGAATGTTTGGCAAAAAGAATGGCTAACACAGAGAGACGGACCACCATTCACACTCACATTCACACCTATGGGCAATTTAGAATCACCAATATCTAAATACTGGTTGAATATATTTCTTTTTTTGCTGAATTTCTTTGTACTGTGCAAATAATCAGGAAAAGCCCTGGAATTGTAACTTTCAGTCGTGGCACTACAGTTTGAAGTGATCAATAAATTTGGGTTTTACCAAAAAACCCAAAACAAAGCAAACTTATTTCTGCAGAATATTTGTTACATTATTACCTCATCAATCTGCAGCCTCATGCAGAGAGTTCCATAAAGTGATGATCAAAGGACTTCTCTTACTATTTCGATACGTCTTCTTTTGACAAAAACCTAAAAGAAACATCCCTGAACTCATCAACAAGATGATGAATTAGAGGAAATGGAGGCCCGCATGATAAATGTGAAAGCTTTAAATCTTAACAAAGATCCCACTGAGGAGCCAGTGTCCACTAGCCAAGAATCCACTTGTCCCTGCAAGAGAAAGAGATTCGAGGTTAGTGTAGAACTAAGTCAGAAGAGAAGCTTCCCCCCCAGAAGCGCAAAGAAGACGCTCTATGAAGAAAGGAGACCTGCAGTAAAAAGGTGCCATGACCAAATTTCAACAAGTGGCAAAACCTTCCCGAAGATGCGGTGCCCCAGGGAAAAAAAAACAAGTACCGATGACTCAGCAGTGAAACTGAGGCCACCTCTTCAGCTGTGATGCAGCTGAAACTGTGGAGTAATGCCAGAACCTCAAAAACCACCCAAAGAAAGAAGCAGAGGAAGCAAAACCAGAGAGTAGCTAAAGTTTGGATCATTGGATCAAGCTACATCAAATGAGGAGAGTGGGCAGCACGCCAGGAGTTTGGAGAGAACTTTGGACTTAACGCCAAAGCTGAGTGGTTTGGGAAAGGCGGGATGCGCTGGGATGGCGTCCTACCTCGTTTTTATGCAGAGTCTCCTCGACATTTTGGCCATCCATGCCGGGAGCAATGATTTGGGCCTCACATCCACCCAGAACCTTTCGTCTGTAATGACGAACCAACTGATGCAGCTGCGTGCAGACTTCACCGCAATGATGATCGCATTTTCCTGCATCAACGAGCACCGAGCATGGAAGTACAGAAGTCCATGGTGGATGGACAGCAACAGGAAGTTTGCCAACTCAAGCATAAGAAAGGCATCATTGAACTTCCTCAACTGAAGTATTATGAGAACAAGATATTTGTGCTGGACAGAATCCATTTCACCCAGAGAGGAAATGAACGGTTTCTGATGAGCATCCACTCTGCCATCAAGATCCATCAGGACCTGTTTTGGAGAACATAAACCAACTGCTTAAAAGTACACATATAAGCTAAATGTGAAAAAAAAAAAAAAAGGTGTCCAAAGACTTGCCTTTATTTACTAGATTCTGCACAGACAATCTAAAATTAGATAAAATGATGTAAAAGCTTCAATCAATGTTCAGTCAGTTAACCTGTTAATCAGAAGTGCCTAAAAAATGCAAAATGAATTTCAGTGCAAGGTGACAAAGGTATGATCAACCTGTAATGTTTCAGATGGACTCTAACAAAATCAATCTGAGCCCCTACCAGCTCACAGATACAGTAGAAGTGAATCTAAAGTTAATTTTAAGTAAATAGAAATGTGAGATAAGCTGTTAATGAACATCAAGTTACTGTAAAATTAATGCTAGTCCTAATTAGCTTTTTCCTTTTAATACACAGGGTTCACACTGGTTCAGTGACTGCAGGGATTAAAAAACAGATCTGTATGGACAAACACAATTCTTATTTATAATTAGGACATACAGTTTAGTAAACAAGGGTTAAAGTCTTATTAACATCTGTCTATTTATCTGTATCTATTTATCTGTCTATTTTAACCAGTCTATTTACCATGATGTAATTGTCCACTGGTGTTGTCACCTTTACATGAGTCAGAATCTGGGCAGCCTAGAAGATCAAGTTTTCTAACATGTTTTTAACAATAGATTTTCAAGATTGAGCTAAAGCTAAGTCTAAGTGTTTTTTGATGGCTAATCACTTTGTTTTGAAGCATCAGGTGTCAGAATCAGAACAGCTTTGTTGTCATTATACATCACATATAATGAAATTACACGTGCTTCTCCCTTTGTGCAAAATTATTTGCTAGATAGCTGTATCAAAAATTCTCGTGATGGCGCCAACAGCACACATACGGTCAGGATGTTTGTTCAGGTCCCCAGGGATATATGACTGACACTCCTGCCTTAACTATATATGTGTGTGTGTGTGTATATATATATATATATATATATATATATATATATACAATTGATGGAACAATTTGAAAACACATCAGATCTAAATGGGTGAAAAAAATGGACTGGGTAATGTGTTAGGAATGGAAGGATCTCAGACTATTTGATGGAAATGAAAATTATCAGCCTGCGGAGGACTGAATTCAAAGACGTCCCAAAAATCAAAGTGAAAAATGATGCAGCAGGCTAGATAATTTTACTGAAATTTCATTACAGCAACTCAAAATGGTACTCAGTATGGCCAACATGTGCTTGTATGCATGCCTGACATCATCAGTGCATGCTTCTAAGATGACAGATGGTATCCTGGGAGATCTCCTCCCAGATCTGGATCAAGGCATCACTGAGCTCCTGAACAGTCTGAGGTGCAACCTGGCAGCGTTGGATGGAGAGGTGTTCTACTGGATTTAGATCAGGTGAGTGTGGGGGCCAGTCAGTGGTATCAATCCCTTCATCCTTCAGGAACTGCCTGGATGAAGCCACATGAAGCCAAACCGAGGGCCCACTGTACCAACATAGGGTCTGACAGTGGCTCCAAGGATTTCATCCTGATACCTAATGCTGAACGATGTTACACATCATTGTTCATGACCCTTTCACCTCTGTCAAAGGTGCTCAGAGTGAACCTGCTCTCATCTGTGAAAAGCACAGGGCACCAGTGGTGGACCTGCCTATTCTGGTACTCTATGACAAATACCAGTCAGGCTCCACGGTGCTGGGCAGTGAGTACAGGGCCCTGATAGGTTCAGATCATTTTATACAACATGGAACAAAGCACACAACTCTTAATTTTACGTGCGCAAGGGGGACCGTCTTCTAAGCTCTCTCGGAACAAAGAGGAAAAGATCTCCGAAGGACGGCCTCCTTTGCAGCTGTTTTATTTCACTCGCTCACATGATTAAATCACGTATGTTTACACAAAGCTCAGGTAACATCACTCACTTCACATGATGTAATCATGTATGTGTGTGTGTGTGTGTGTGTGTGTGTGTGTGTGTCCTCATCAAAAATAAAAAGGGACAATAGTATAACATAGAAAACAAAAGGGTATGGTCTGTTTCTGATTGTTTGGTCAGAGACTTTCACACCAGTGACCTGCTGGAGGTCATTTTGTAGCTCTAGCAGTGCTCATCCTGTTCCTCCTTGCACAAAGGAGCAGATACTAGTCCTGCTGATGGGTTAAGGACCTTCTACGGCCCTGTCCAGCTCTCTTAGAGTGACTACCCGTCTCCTGGAATCTCCTCCATGCGCTTGAGACTCTTCTGGGAGTCACAGCAAACCTTCTGGCAATTGCACATATTGATGTGCATCCTGGAGGAGTTGGACTACCTGTGTGACCTCTGTACGGTCCCGGTATCACCTCATGTTACCAGCAGTGACACTGACCGTAGCCAAGTCTAGTGAAAAAAGGTCAAAAAAGACGAGGAGGGGAAAAATGTGAGTGGCCTCCACCTGTAAAACCATTCCTGGTTTGGCGGTTGTCTCATTGTTGCCCCTCTAGTGCGCCTGTTAATTTTATGAACACCAAAGCAGCTGAAACTGATTAACAACCCCCTCTGCTACTTAACAGATCGATATCCCAGAACTTGCACTAACTTGATGCTGAACTCTGATTAAAATGCTCCTTTAATTTTTTTTTATTTTGTTTTTTGTGAGCAGTGTGTAAAGGAGAGTATGTGCTGTGATATTGGAGCATAAATCAGCAAAGTCCTTGGTTTTTCAGTCAGATCGGGACCTCTTGTTTCAAAAAATAAAACTGGTGACAAAAGTGTGAAGTAGAGGTTTCAAAATGGTAAATTTATCCATCTCTTAGATAAGTGGAAAGAAATGAAACTGTAGAGAGGAAATTACTTTTGTTTAGAGCTGCAGCAGCTAGTAAAAATAGACTAGAAAAGCTGTTTTGTGTATGGATTATTGCGGGTTTCTTTCTTTACGTGTGGCTCTGAAATATGAAAGATTTCTGCTTTGTTTTTTCTTTGTTTTTTTCCACGTTATTTAATGAGATATCTGAGTAGACTTAGTGGGACTTTGTAGACATTTATAAAGAAGGTGATAATGATGATAAGAAATGAAATTGTTAGCTTGCTAATTTCAGAAATGACTGCTAAACCTCTTGTTCCTACAAGAGGATTCAAAGGAAAAAAGTGAAGAAAGCAACATTTTAACACACTTCTTGTGCGTTTTGCTAAAAAATCTTTTTATTTATTTCTATACGTCGTCTTTGTCCTTCAGATGGAGCCAGGCATCCATCCTTCGGAGATGCACACTTCTCAGGGATGGGGAAGGCATCCCGAGCTCAGACGCTGCAAAGAGGTGAGTGTCCACCAGATGGCGCCACATTCCTAAAAACTCAAAGGCAGCTTACAAAACAAACAAAACATAGTTGTTTGCTGTGGGAAGTGTAAATAAAAATAGAATCTGATGCTTTGCAGGTCTCATAAACCCATATTTTACTCACAGTAGAATAGAGAAAACTTATGAAATGTTTAAACCGAGACATTTCATGAAAAATATTAGCTCATTTTTAATTTGGTGGCAGCAACATATGTCAAAGTTGACACAGGGGCAACAAAAGGCTGTAAAAGCAAATGATACTATAAAGGAACAGCTGGAGCAGCATTTTGCAGCTCATTAGGTTAATTGGCAACATGTCAGTAGCATGATTAGATCTAAAAAGAGCATCTTAGAGAGGCAGAGTTTCTCAGTAAGGTAGAGATGGGCAGAGGTTCAGTCTGCAAGAAACTGCAGCTAAAGTAAAATTAGTTCCTCAAAGTAAAATTGCAAAGACTTTGAATGTCTCATCATCTACAGTACGTAATATCATCATGAGATTCAGAGAATCAGTTTATGAGGTGGACTGGATATTGGCTGCCTGTGGCACTGCTTTAATAACAGACATGATTCTCTCAAGCAAATCACTGCACAGGCTCAGGAAGACTTTCAGAAATGTGCCGTGCCGCCCACCAACGCAGGTTAAAGCTCTGTCATGCAAATAAGCAGCCACATGTAAATGTGATGAAGAAGTGCTGCTGTCTTCTCTGGGCCAAAGCCAATTTAAAATGGACTGAGGCAAAGTGGAAGACGAAGTGAATATTTTAAAATCTTTTTTGAAAACATGGGCGCTGTGTCCTCTGGACTAAACAGGAGAGTGACCACACAGCTTGAGATCGGCCCTCAGTTCGACAGCCTGCATCTCTGCTGGTGTGGAGGCGCTTCAGTGCCGATAGAATTAGCAGCTATCTGAAAAGGCACCATGAGTGCTGAAAGGTAATATGCAGGATTTAGGGCAACATATGCTCCCATCCAGAAGCATTTCTCAGGACAGTGCTAAACTGCATGACTCTGTAGTAAAAGAGTCCAGGTGCTCAACTGGCCTGCAGTCCACTCCTTTCACAATTGAAAACATTTGGAGCATCATGAAACAAAAAAAATGCAACACAGAAGACCCGGAGCGTTTGAGCAGCTCCTATATCACACAAGAATGGGACAACATTCCCTCCCGGAAGTCCGGCAGCTGCTCTCCTCAGTTCCCAGATGTTTATGAACTGTTGTTAATTGACAAAGGGATGCTACACAGTAATTAACATGACCCTGTCCCAGGTTTTTTGAGAACTATTCATGCTGTCAAATTCAAAATGACCTTGTGTTTTTCTTAAAATGCTACATTTTCATAACTGCTCTCATTTTCAAGTTTGATTTTATTTTTCTTTTTTTTTTTTCCTTTGATGCTTTAAACTTTGCAGACTGTTTGTTTTCCTTCATTTCTAAGCTTCTTAAGCTGGAGTTTTTCAGCACGTGATCTGAAGTTGCATTTTTGTGTGATCGTACAAATGCAGCTTAGGCAACGCCAAGAAACGAAGGAGGAGACATTCAGGCTTATTGCATGGGCATCCATACATTTCATTCAGTCTCGGCTCATTTCATGCCAAGTGCAGAACTCTGCTCTGAAAGCAGCTCCGTTACAACGTGTTGGTGTCTTTGACTTCACCCGAGTAATTAAAGTCTTTCCATTTTCAGAGGAGATTTACTTTGAACAAACAGGGTAAAGAGATTCAAAGGCCTCCGCTCGGAAATGCTGCTGTGGATTCACTATAATAGTGTTTCTTTGTTAAACCCAGAAGCACTCAGCACAACTCATCGGTGCAAAAACAATTTATACAATGTTTATTTAAAGTGTTAAAACCCTGAAATATCAGGAAATTTTACGAGAACACGGTCAACCCCTTAAAGACAGTCCAACGAGCAGTGTGTGGAGACACCAGTGTTGGGTCTTGGCAGTCACTAAGTGTCCCTGTGTGATTTTTGTCACACCCCATCATGTGACTGCATCTAAGCAACCATCCCTCAGCTTCCTATTTACACCAGCACGTGCACGCCCAGTGTACTTGAATGGTCATGTGATTGTTTTCAGGCTTGTCGGTATAGATGAGGATTATTTCTGCACAGAAGCTGCTTTTGTTTAGTCTAAAATGTCCATCACTGTATTTTCTTAACTGGGTGTCCAGTGTAGGGCTGTGGGAGGGGGGTCTGCAGTTATCCCAGCTAACTTTGGGTTAGAGATGTTATAAAACATCATTTTTAGATTAAAAATGCATTGATGCAGGCAAAGCCTGTCTGCTCTGCTTTAGCTCTGTTTTTGGTTTCCACCAGCTCCCGATGGAAATGCCTCACTCTTCATGTTAAATGCTCTTTTGTGTTCAACTTTAGTTTTTGTGTCTGGTTACTGTTTTGGATGTTATGCAGGTAGCACGCAGCGAGTGTTTTCTGCAAAAACAGCTGCCTGAGCGCTAAAATAGTAAAGCTGTAGCCAGACATCCAGTCACTATCATGCTGTAAAGCCTAGAGCAGCTGCAGGTTGAACATGCTGCCTTCATCCAAGATGGTGTGAGAATTGTTCAAAGTGGGAAAGCAGTGTTCACTTTGACTCACTCCCCAGTGTCTTCCAGAATGGACGTTTCTTCCTCTTTTTTTTTTTGGATTTTCTTTGTGTGTGGGATAAGCTGCTGAGAGCTGATATTATCAACCTGTCATGCTCTAAATTGAAGTGCTTTGGCCCCTGCAGGGACCTTGAGGGGCCTTGTTGGGTGTCTCTGGGCCTCTTGCTGACACAGGACTTTTATCTGGTCTAAAAACACATCGACAACTTGCAGACACAGACAAACCGCTCGGCTGCTGGCAGCCGGCCAGAGAGCCCGGACGTCGACTGCCAGCAGCTGGTTACCGCAGCGACGACCGTCTGCTCAGCTGATGATGTTTAATGCGACGGAGCCACAGAGTCACAGGGCTGTCAGACTGCAGCAGACGCTGAGTAACGGCAGAGTGTATGTGGATGCAGGGGGGAGAGGGGAGATAGGAGGGTGAGGATTGAGGAGTATTGCTGTTAAATGCTGTGTGTTTTGTAACTCGGGGGGGGGGGGGGGGGGGGGGGGGGCAGTATGAAGGATGGTTTGAACTTTTAGGAAAGGACGAGCTTGTAGCTTCTAAATGCTTGTCAGTAAGAAGATCCAGTGTGGCTGTATTGGGGGGAAAAAAAACCCCACCTTGCTGTGTTATCAGAGAACAGGGATTACATTAAATAACCTGACATTAAGCAGTGCAACCACAACCGCTTTTTTACATTACATTAAACATCATCGTCTGCTGGTGAGGAAGCAGGAGGAGCTGCTTGCTCCCCACCTGAAGTCAAGATTAACCGCATGTCTTTGGTTTTTGGGAGGAAGCCGGAGTACCCGGAGAGAACACGGGGAGAACATGCAGCCTCCACACAGAAAGGCCAGATAAGCCCACTATTTCTATCATGTTTTATTTCTGCTAATATTAATTATTAGTTTTTATATTGATATTAGCCACAACAAACACAATGCTAAATAAAGATGCGTAGCTACCTGCTGTGGCGGTGATTAATGCTGAAATTATGGCTCAGCAGTGGGAGCCTATTCTGGTCCACTTGTCAGGTTTGACCGATGCACAGCGTCCTCCATGTCCAGCAATGTGCATTTGGGATTTTGAAGGACTACACAGGGACATGTTTGCAGGGGACAATTGAGACATTTTGTGGGGGCTGTCATGCTGTCCATCTATGTATGCAATTACTGTATTTTTTTTTTTCCACAGATTTACATGATGCCAATCTGAATGTTGACAAAGTAAAGCTACTTTAAAAAGAAAAAAATATCCAGGAACGTGTTTTCCTTGTAACCCCAGTAGACCAGATTTGAGTCTTTATGCTAAGCTGCGCTAACCAGGTGCTTGTGCACGCTTCAGTTGTCCCATAAAGCCTTGAGAGTGGCATTGATCCTATTTAACATTTCCAGTTTGCTGAACCGTTCCTTCAGTAGAAAGTAAAAGGTGTGTAACACTAGTTTTGTGTGGGAGGTTGTGTTTTGTTGGTAGCATGCGTTTGCCAGTGTGGCAGGAGCAATAGGCTGGTGATGGTGTGTACACGTGTAGGCAGATTTATGGCTGTCTGTGGCTGTTTGAGTCTGCAGGCGTCTCAGAGAGAGAAACAACTCTTTTTCTTTCTGCCTGTCCTCTAGAAAGGTTCCCCAGCGGCCGTCTGCGCCTCCACTGTCTCCCCATCGACTGATTCATGTCTGGGAGCACAAACCCCACCTCCTCCTATATTTGTGTTGGGCAATAATGTAACACCAGTCCCTCATGTGTTGGTCCGCAGTGTGCCGCAGCGTAGGCGTGATGACTGGAATGTAGCTTTGAAGACAGCTTCAGGGAAGATTTCAGTGTGAAAACATACTTGAGCACAACACCAAGTTATAGCTTTATGATGTAGCACTACAGTACTGTGCAAAGTCTTGAGCCACACCTCGTTTCTTTTTTTGTTTTGCTAGAAAAATGGGAAATGGGTGCAGCGATTGACTGAAACGTGCACAAATACAGTATGCAAAAAAAAAAAAAAAAAAGCCCAACACATCCAGGATTTTCAAGACAATACGAGTAATTAGTGATTTTAAAAATCTGCTATGGTCAGTTTTTTTTCCCCTTTCAGGTACATAAACACATGTCCCTAATATTTGTTAATTTGAGTTATTTATGAGTCCTTACTAAGATAATGTGACATTGCAGTTTAAAAATAATTCGTTTCATTGGCATTCTGCAGCGTCCCTCTGGAGAAACGTTTTCCATGTTCTTCTGGCACATTTTAATGCCACTGTTTTTATCAAAAGCAATTTTAAATATAATGTAATTTCCATATAAACATGAAGTGAGTCCTGGCTAAGGAGTATCAGGTGGTTGTCGTACTTCCTGTGAGCACGTGAGGGTCTGAGAGGAAGTTACTACTCATCTGTTGCATCCTGAGGCTGCTTATGTGTTTTAGCCTCTATACAGTCTGTGAATAGCTGTTAGTATTTAAACTCCCATTAAATTACTCAGTGACCAGATGACCACAAATGTAACTTACAGATAAAATGTATTATAAGCTAAAATCATAAATACACGATGTTTTATTTTAGTTTGCATTCCTGGTCAAAATCTATAAAAGCATTGCAAGATGTCAGCATTTTATTGTTGTAGCTGGTTGTGGCTATGTTAATAAATGAACAGTTTCCTGTGTGACTTTGGTGAGAGCTGGGTTTGTTACTAGTTTTTGCTTTTAAGTTGTATGAGCAGAGTTTCTAGGCATAGCCAAGGGGTGGAGGCAGTTTCTGCTGGTATATTAATAAGTCAGGCACCCTGTCTGGTTTAAGCCCTGTGGATTTTTATTTATTTAGATTTATTTTTCCCTTCAACAAAAGCCATAACTGTTAGCCACAAGTACAGCTGTTTAATGCATGTATAAAAAGAGTAAAATTAGAAAGACATCTAAAAGGGGGAACCAGCACCAACCAGGCAAACCTAATACAGCTCTGCCTGTTTAGCTGATTGCAATCTAGTTACAGACACTAATTACAGATTACTCTAAGATAGATCATTCTGTATTTTATATGAACAATGACAACTTTGATTAGGTAGTCTTCAACTCTTGCTGAGGTTTTGCAGTCACATGACTGCTAACCACGTGCTAAATTGTCCCCGATTTTGGACATGTGACACTGCAGCGTCAAGTGGGTCATTTAGGCCCAGAGATCAGTCTGCAACCATCTCTGCTGTGAGAGCAAATATGTTTTTTCCCAACCGGTTTGAGTCACACTTTCAAGTTTTACTACTGCTTAGCTAGTAGTTACCGAGTGGCGCCATTCCCGTGGGCTACAGGTGACCGCAGCGAGCAGCTAACATCCAAAACAATCACAAGGAGGTTTTTAGTGCAGCACCCTCTTTGCAAGCAATTTCGATAGTTGCAGCCAACAGCCGCTGAACAACTGGTCAGGGAATAGATTTTCAGTGTCACAGACAGCTCTCGAGCAATGAGCGCATGATGTCACGTGAGAAACCTCTATGCAGTCAATACCAGCAGGAGAGCACGATTTGAGATGAATGAATGAATGAATCAGTTCCCTTGTTGTTGTATTCTTGAATGTGTCTGTGTACTGGAGCAAAAGTAAACCATAGCCTGACATTCCCACTTAGCTCCACTTTGTTCACTGGTGTACATCTTCATCTTTACAGGCCTTATCTTAACTCTTTAAAAAGAAAAACAGACCCGAGTGCATTTATAGCTCCCTGGATAGTTCTATCAGATGCATGTGTAAATGTCACTCTCCTTCAGGGTGTCCCAGTTTGTGTTGGTGTGCACTTTATAAGGTGGTGGTTATTTATTTATTTAGAGCCTCTGATAAAGGCCTGTTTGAGCTGAAGAGTGAGGTAAAGGCCAGTAAGCTAACTTTAACCTGTGAAGAACGGCTCTAATTAAAGCTGCATCCTGAGACTGCCCTACTTTTGATCTGTAATGCAAACTTGGTTGGAAAGAATAGAAACCACCTTTTTTGTAGTCACTTCAGAATGCAAAACAAAGCATGCAGCCACGTCTGTAACTTATTCTGGCACTTTTTAAACATTTTTTTTTCTCCATCTGAAATTGTCTTGTGTTTTTTCTTTGTTTGTTTTCTTAAAAAACAAAAGTAAAAATAATCATACGAAGCTAGTATTTGCATGTTATATATACTTTCAACTGTGCTTTGTTAATTAAAACACCAGTCTCTGAGTCTGGTGTGGGTGGAGCTGATGGTACTGTCAGATGCTGGAGCTGGTGAAGCTGTGGCTGATTGTAGTTCACTTATAATCTTATTAAACCAAACCTAATGATATATATATATATTACAGTTCTCTGTAAAATTCATCCCTCATCTCTTTAGATTGGGCAGCGCGGTGGTTAGCACTGCTGCCTCACAGTTAGAATGCCATCTGGAAGGCTTGGGTTCGATTCCACCTCTGTGGAGTTTGCATGTTCTCCCCGTGCTTACGTGGGTTTTCTCTGGGTACTCCGGTTTCCTCCCACAGTCCAAAGACATACACTTACTGGGGTTAGGTTAATTGGCCACTCTAAATTGCCCATAGGTGTGAGTGAGAGCATGAATGTGAGTGTGGATGTTGTCTGTCTCTCTGTGTTGGCCCTGCGACAGGCTGGCGACCTGTACAGGGTGTATCCTGCCTCTCACCCTATGTCAGCTGGGATAGGCTCCAGCCCCCCCCCCCCCCCCCCCCCCCCCCCGACTCTGAACAGGATAAGCAAAAGTGGATGGATGGATGGATCTCTTTAGATTTTGCTTCGATGGAGCCAGATTTCTTGTCATTTTTTTAAGTGCTCTTGAGCAGTTGTTCTCCAGGCTTTCTGAGGGTCTTTGAGAGATTTTCTTTGGACATTGGCTTCTTTTTCACTCCCCTTCAGTCCAGTCCTTGTACGTGACATGTTTTGTTAAGCTGCTTAACACTTGTATCTTTAGGCACGTTGTTACTGGCAGCCTATGACATGCACATAATTTGTTCCATTTCTTTAGTTAAATCTAGGAAAAATGCCAGCGATAAGCATAAAACAATGTTTTTGCACCAACGACGTGGTTCCCAAAGAGCTATTAGCTGTCGCAGCGTGGTGTGCAGTGTGTCCTTTAAGCAAAATGAGGAAACTGGACAAGTGGAGGACAAAAGAAATGGCAAAAAAAAAAAAATATACGGTTTCTGGCTGCATTTTGGCAAGTGGTGCTGGGGATCATGTCAAAATTGATGGACTTATGAACACAGAAAAGTATCATCAGGTTTTGATCCACCATGCAATACTATCTGCATAGCATCTGACTGGCATCAGGTTCATTTTTTCAACATGACAACGATCCCAAACACACCTCCACTGCAGCATTTGTGTGTTCTCCCCAAGTTTAAAAAGATGTGCTTAACTGGTGATTGTAAATTTGCCGTAGGTATGAAAGTTGCCCGTTTTGTCGCTGTGATTGATTGATGACCTGCTCAGTTGCGTGTCGCATCTCACTGAGACAGCTGGATATGCTGGAACCCAGAGTAGTTGAGAAAGCTAACTTACAGTGGTAACAGTTTGATAGCTATGAAGTGCTGATCACGTATAGCTATTGTATTATTATTATTATTGTAAGTTGACCCCAGCTGTGCCTCTGGGTGAGGTGGAAATGAGGGAGGAGAGAGCAGGGGTGTAGGAGGATACATAATCAGAAAGAGATGGTGAAAATATACATATACAAATGTTAAATGGTCATCAATAGTTTTAAAAGAGCTATTTGTGATCTTTAAATTAAAAGTATTTTATGTTGCTGTAGCTCAGGAGGTAGAGCAGGTCACCTACTGATCGGAAGGTCGGCGGTTCGATCCCTGGCTGCCCTAGGCTGCATGCCGAATTATCTTTGGGCAAGATACTGAACCCCAAGTTGCTCTCAGATGCAAGCGTTGGAGTGTGAATGTTAGATAATAAAAAAACACTTAGCTTAGTTAATCATGGAAGTGCTTGTATGAATGGGTGTGAATGGGGTAAACGTGTTGTATAAGCGCTTTGAGTGTTCAGACAGTAGAAAAGCACTATATAAGAACTAGTCCATTTACCGTTTAACAGAGATATCCAGCTCGGCCACTGTATTCAAGATGGCTGTTTCCACAGACCGGCGCCCGCTCCTGTGTATTTTATTTTTTTAGGCCACGGCAGCTTTTGTTGACAGTGTAGGGACAGGAAATGGGGGGGGGGAAGACACAGGGGAAGACACGCGGGCAGATCGGCAACAGGCAATGAATGTATATTTATTTATTTAACCTCAAAAAATGCTGTTGAGCAAACATATCTGGTCTGTCTACAGTCTACTGTTTCCTTTAATTAGAAACAAGAAATGGAAGGGAAAAAAAAGAATAACCATAATAACTGGAAAAGCCGTTTTCCCTGTTTTGGCTGTCTGTCCGCTAATTGCTTACTGTGGGGTTAATCAGCTGTTTCTGCATGTGAGCACAGTTAACTGTGACTCCGTGCTCTCGGGTTGGTATAACCTTTCCCCTCATGCTGGAACAGAGACTCCTCTGTGCTTGCACAGATGTGGAGAGCAGCTTCCTACATGTGTTCGTCTATTCTGTGGCCATCAGCATCATAATGAGTGGATGGCGCTGCGTTGATGTAGTAAAATACTTCCGCCCACCCTGCCTGTCACAGCCGCTGGATTTAACAGTTTACCTGCTTGAAAACTTCCTTTGCTCTGACAGTAACATTAGACAGTTCTGCCCACGCAGTAAAGTAGCTGCTGCTTCATTTGATTATGTGGACTAACAAATTTAGTTACCAAAATTTCATTTTTTTTCATTTACAGATAGCAGTTGACCTTCATATATGTAGATGGGTTTAGTTTTTCTCTTCCATAACGCTTGTGTG
Source organism: Archocentrus centrarchus (assembly GCF_007364275.1). NCBI lineage: Eukaryota > Metazoa > Chordata > Actinopteri > Cichliformes > Cichlidae > Archocentrus > Archocentrus centrarchus. The sequence goes on from NC_044367.1 coordinate 3,769,363, forward strand.
TAATGAAATGAAATGAATGTCTCAGTGTGGGGTCTAACTGGAGCTATTGCAGCTACATGTTAGCATCTTAATCCAGGGGCTCACACAGAGACAAACATACTGCATTTATTGCACATGCATTGACAGAGGATTAGTCAAATAATAGGAGAAGACATGTAGCCCAGGATTATGCCTTCTACTGGATTTACTGAGGGCACAGCAATCAATTTTGTGCATAAAATTCTCTGCCTCTGAACCCACATGTACAGAGTTTTATTAGAACTGCTGATGAGGGAGATTAAGACCACAAAACACCCATCCAGACGTGGTTTAGGCTGATGATGATGATGCGAGTGTGTGTGTGTGTGTATATGTCTGACAAGCTGATGTTGACATCAGTGTGATGAGACACGATGAGCTAAGTCTCTCACATTCCCAGACACCCCACTCAGTTTAGTAGGTTACACACATCTGGTTGTGTGTATGAGAACGTTTGACATATGGAGCTTATCTGAGGTCACGAACTCACACGAGCGCACCGCAGCTCAACAGTACTGTAATTATAAACGATTTGTCTGGAGTCTCCACCTGTGGTTACACCTGAACTGGTCCGTGCAGTGCGTTGTGGAAACCTTTTTGCGTGCGTCTGTGATTTGCGTGTAAAGACGTAGTTATGCAGGGTCTTGTGTCCACGTGTACATGTGCACACGTGTGTGTATAATGAAATTCTTCTGCCTCTCTGCAGGTGTGTGTGCCCTGACATGCTTGTAGATGTTGTTGTTGTGCATACAGTGATGCTTGTGTAATTTCCACAGTACTGATGAAGCAAAATGCTACCCAGGATGTTTACCATTGTTGTGAACACGAGCTGCTGTTTTACCGTCTAATAGGTCGTTTAGTCTAAAGGGGGTATTTGACTGTAACGCTGCGTGCAAGTGCTTTTTCATCTCCTTTAATACATCCATGGTGTGTAAGCTAACCACTAGCTAGTTACTGCTCTTTATCTCCTATAGTTATGTATTATGTCACTTTATTTACGAACAGGACCTCTGGGGTGTCAAATGGTGACTGGGGATGTCAGCAGTGGATCCTTTGGGTCCTGTGGGAGATGGGGTAAGGCCTCAATGGATCAGGCTTCTTCTGGTGGATCCTGTGGGTCCATTATAAGCTTGGAATCTGGGGATTTTGGAGAATAAATCAACTGCTTGGTCTCTCTCTTTTTTTTTTCTTTTTTTTTTTTCTTAATGTGTTTATTGTGCTCTTCATTAGTAGTTTTTTTTCAGGGCTGGGGGAGTACACTGCCCTCAAGAATTATTACTGACATGCTTCTGCTTGGTTTTATCATAAAGTATAGATCAATTAGCTAATGTGATGTCATCCATTGATTTGCAAAATCCCATTATGAATCCTCGAGCTGAGCATTTTTGTTGTTCCCATCATGTTGTTTTGATACTAGATGACCATAAAACTCTTCTCTGGAAGGCCTTTGGCTCATCCATGTGGGCAGGTGCAAATTTCAGTCCAGTTTGAAGGTGTCAATTTTGGAGCAGGGGTTTCTTTCTTGGTCGACACCCTTTTAGTCCATGGTGATGGTATAATTTGTTTCACTGTGGGCAGTGATGCTGGTGGGTCCAGCAGTTTCCAGCTTATGGCAGGCTTGAGCCTTGGTGGTTCCTGGGTTTTCCTGAACATCCTATCCAATTTCCTCTCACGTGAGGCTGACAGTTTTGGTCTTTTTCCAGATCTTGGCAAATTGGTGACACATCAGAATAACTTGAACTTAAACTATTTTGCCAAAAGTATTCACTCACCCATCCAAATCATTGAATTCAGGTGTTCCAATCACTTCCATGGCCACAGGTGTATAAACCAATCACCTAGGCATGCAGACTGCGTCTACAAACATTAGTGAAAGAATGGGTCGCTCTCAGGAGCTCAGTGAATTCCAGCGTGGTACTGTGATAGGATGATACCTGTGCAACAAGTCCAGTCATGAAATTTCCTCACTACTAAATATTCCACAGTCAGCTTTTAGTGGTATTATAACAAAATGGAAGCGACTGGGAATGACAGCAACTCAGCCATGAAGTAGTAGGCCACATGAAATCACAGAGGGGGGTCAGCGGATGCTGAGGTGCATAGTGTACATAGGTCACTACAGACCTCCAAACTTCATGTGGCCTGCAGATTAGCTCAAGAACAGTGAGTAGAGAGCTTCATGAATGGGTTTCCATGGCCGAGCATCTGCATCCAAGCCTAACATCACCAAGCACAGTGCAAAGCATCAGACGCAGTGGTGTAAAGCACGTCACCACTGGACTCTAGAGCAGTGCAGACGTGTTCTCTGGAGTGATGAATCACACTTCTCCATCTGGTAATCTGATGGATGAGTCTGAGTTTAGAGGCTGCCAGGAGAACAGTACTTGTCTGACTGCATTGTGCCAAGTGTAAAGTTTGGTGGAGGGGGGATTATGGAGTGGGGTTGTTTTTCATCACCTTTGGGATGAATTAGAGCAGAGACTGTGAGCCAGGCCTTCTCGTCCAACATCAGTGTCTGACCTCACAAATGTGCTCCTGGAAGAATGGTCAAAATTCCCATAAACACTCCTAAACCTTGTGGAAAGCCTTCCCAGAAAAGTTGAAGCTGTTATAGCTGCAAAAGCTTCAACACCACTTAAAAGATTTAAATGAGTGTATATAATATATTTGAGCCTGTATGTATAATTCTGACCCTTTGTGGGTTAGACAAAGTAAAAAAATAAAAATTTCAAACTGGTGCACCACTTCTTGTTTTTTTTTTTTTTGTTTTTTTTTTGAAGTCATTAAAGATGTACGGTGTGCAATCATTCCACTCTGGGGAAAAGAACAGTTTAAAGAAATCATTAAAAGCCTAAAATTACAATGACAGTCATGTCCAAGGTGAGTGTATGTAAATTTCTGACAACTACTAAACGTCCATGTTTTTATACCATCTGTGCCAGAGTAGAGTTTAACTTTGATTAACAGTGAAGGAACCATTGATGTACATATGACAGAGTGGTAAATACATTAGATATACACATAAATTTATCAGGAAATTATTTATTTAGGTCGCATAAATTAGAGCCAGGGAATATTTTCCTATTGTTTTCTATACAACTTGAAGTTTAATTGCGACCGCAGTGGCCATTAAGAAGAACGGAAAGTTTGGGCACTTCAGTTGTCTTTACTTTTTAGACCTGGGAGCTACGTCCATCTTTTAAACTGTCCACGGGTTTATTGTTTTGGCTGATTGGTGAACTTGGTTGTATTTGATTGCTTGAGTCTATCACTGCATTTTGTATGATGCCCTCAATTGTAATGGCTTTATGAATCTTTTCTGAAGATGCCATTATGCAAGCATAATAAATTAAAAAGAGTGCAAGTATGGAGTTCATGTTTCCCCGTGGGTATGAGTTGCTTCTTAAAACATATCTACAGAAAAAAAACAAACTCCCCACATGTCCATCTCTCACTATAATTTCAACAAAATCTTTGGATATTCATAGATGATACATAATGAGTCATCTTACACTCCTGTCACTTAAAAAATCTTTGAGAAGTCAAAGTCATTTTTCAATCTCAGATGAACCTTAAACCCAGCACACAACATTTTTCTTCTTCCCTGTATTGTCTCTTGTGGCTCGCAGAATACTTGTACTTTTTTTTTGTGTTCCTTTGAATTGATGTCTCTCTGTGTGTGTGTGTGTGTGTGTGTCCAGCAAAGCAGCACATCAACACTGTGGGGCACCAGCTGCAGCTGAACCAGCACCATTTGGACACAGCTTTCAACTTTTACAAGATGGCGCTCGTCAAGCACCTGACCCGTGGCCGCAAGGCCTCCCACGTCATCGCCGCCTGCATCTACATGGTCTGCAGAACCGAGGGAACGCCACGTATCCTTTCTGTTCCCTTCTGTCCTTTGCGGAAGACGAGTAAATGGAGTTGTAGCCACAACGTTTTAGCCGTTAACGATACACACAGTGTGTTGGCATCAAAAACACAGAATGCAGGCAAGCTGTGTACTGAGATCCTTGGCTGATTTTTCTGCTTTTGCTTACTGAACCTGAAAATGAAGATTGAGCCATACTTCACTGTCCCTTGGGGAAATTTGTCTCTGGCTCGGAGCTATTACTGCACACAGCCTTAATTGCTAAACAAGCAGCACATCGCAGCGTCCTACATCCCACTAATATTCTCAACTATTAATGCATTACAGTTCACAAAGACTAGATTAATTTCAAATTAATTAATTCAAAACTAATTAATGAAAGTCTGTCCTCAGATAGCGATCCCTAATGCAGTTGGCAAAACGATTGTTCTAGGTGGATAATTTCTGAGTTGAGTGCAAACAAAGGTTTTAAATTAATTATGTAGCTCTGGGATGTCAAACTTAGTTTCATTAAGAGCCACACAGGGATATGAGAATAATATCAATTGACATGCTTTAATTTAATCAAAAACAGCATGTCCAAAATGCACCTATTGGTTCACATGAAGCTCCCAACAGGTCAGCAAAGCTGCTTAGCCATTGCTTTGTTTGCTGAAGCAAAATAATTAGCCTTGATGGCTCCATTATTTTTGAGAAGAAACACAAAAAACATACATTTCTCTCTGGTTGCACGCTGCTTCTCTTAGCACAGTGACTGTTTGTTCTCTGTCCGTTGGTGACATATTTCTGCTGGTGGTTTCAAGATGAAAACACAAATAATTTATTTCTCGTAAACAACGATTGTCTCATGGCAAACGGATAAGTGGGGCTCTCTCATGACAGAAAAACTACTCTCATACCTCATGCTGTCTACCTTCAACATCAGCTTTGTGCCTTTGCGTGCCCTAGCTGACTTTTAAGGTTGCAGGTGATGGAGGTGCGCCTGTCGGATGTGGCTCGGAGAGCCCGAGTTGGAAAGTTGCTTTTATTGTCTGAAGCCGAGCAGTCTTTGTAGAATGGAGTGAAAGAACGCAGACTGGTGTGACCCATAGAGCCAAAATTGAGACGTTAACAGGAAATGCATCAGGTTGAATTTAACTTTAATTATAATTGAGAGCATGCCGTCGTAGAGTCGGCGAGTCAGCCGTCTGATGGTGCGTGTTGGTTTAAATGAATGTGATGAAAAGTCATCTCTGAGGGGACGCCTGATCAAAGAAGTTCCTCCATAACCGAGCTGCTTTCCCTGCATACACGAGGGACCTCTTTTCTTGCGATCGCGCTCTTGCTGCAGCAGCCGAGCAGATGTTCAGTATTAGCTGAGACAAAGTTGCGAGTTAAATTTGCAAAGGCGCTTTTTAAACCGATGCAGGGCGGCACATCAAAGTCAGCAGGTTACTTTTGATGTGAGCCAGCGGAGGCCGGGCCGCCTGTCACTGCCTTCCTAAATGTTTCATACTGCGCTAACGGCGGCTTATTGAAGTCGAGAGTGATGTGTCATCATCGGGATAATGGGACTTTTAGGTTCATCCTTTTTTCATGAGCACAGCAGCTTTTTTTTTTTTTTGTGCTCAGTGTGCCGTTGTGGGTTTACTCCTGACTCACTTCACCTCCGAGGATGATTGTGTTATGTAACTGCTGCACAGGACGGCCGGGATAGGTTTGCCTAATGAAAAGAGGCGAGCAGGGTGTAATGCCTTCCTGCTGCATTGTTTGTGGGGCTATTGTGTGTGTGTGTGTGTGTGTGTGTACGTGTGTTGGCGCAGGCCTGTCTGTTTGTGCATGTTTTGAAGAGTGTCACCGGGGTAAAAATAGCTCTGCTCACTTCCTTTTCCACAGCTGGGTGATTCTGTAATGCTGTCACAGGGGAGGATGAGGACAAAGACGGAAGGAGAAGGAGAGCGGAGTGTAAAGGGAAACATCCATCTAACCTGGGGTTTAATTTACGAGGAGCAGCCGGACTGCGAGTCCATTTTTAGACTTCTCACCGATCGTTCATGTGAACTTTTTTCTTTCTATTTGTCTTTCCGACCTTCCTTCAACATATTCCTTCTGTTTTCAGTTTTCCTGCTCTCTTGTAATTGAGTCGTTTCTAATAAACCTCATGTTCTTCTTCTTTGCCTTCTTTTTCTCCTTCACCTTCCACATTGGATCACCTGCCTCGATCTCACCCTATCCCTAACATCCTCTTATGTCACATCAATAATCTTTCTCTCACTACATTCATGAACCTTCTGTTTTCCTCTTTTCCTCCTGCCCGAAAGCTCCATTTCCATCTTTTATCCAATATATTAACTATCCCTCTATGATGTCACTGAAAAGGGATATTCCTAATAGGGTGATCGGATAGAGGAAAGTTCTTTTAAGGGACTGTGGCCTTAAATACAAAATAGTTAAAATAGCTTGTTTCAGACAGAGGACAAACTGAAGGCCTGCATGAAGGACTAGTATAAAATAAATGAGAAGCTGCTCCAGTCGAGCCCAAGAATAAAAATCTGGGGCTGGATCACCTTGGAAGATTATTAAAAATAAGTCTTATTTTAAGATAAGATATACTTTACTAATCCCAAAAGGTAGGAAATCCCTGCTTCCACACATCAAAGTAATAGTAAGATTGATCCATCCATCTGCTTATATAATTCAGGGTCATAGCTGCCAAAGGGCGAGAAGCGGGGTATACCCTGGAAAGGTCATCAGTCTGAGGCAGACAACCATTCACACTTACATTCACACCTGTGGGCAATTTAGAATCAGCAGGTAACCTAACCCCACTAACTGCATGTCTTTGGACTGTGGGAGGAAGCAGGAGCACCTGGAGAGAACCCACATGGAGAACATGTGTAAACTCCACACACAAAGATGGCGGATTCGAACCTGGGACCTTCTTGAACAGTGCTAACCACATACGGCCGTGCTGCGCCTATAATGACTGATTGAAAAATTAAAGTGAAGAAGTGATGGGAGAAACACCCTTCCACCATGCTATGAGTGGTGATGTTGTATAGTTTGCCCACCAGAGGGCGCTGTGCAACTGAGAACGCCACAAACGTAATGACCAATGGATCAGCAGAGTCCCGAAGTTGTGGATGAGAAATCCACAACTCGGATAAAATGCTACATTAAAAAAAATAGATTTATTACAGTAAATTAAATGAAGGGCAATGGCACAATAAACTGTGGTCAGAGACAGACGATGATGTGCTCTGGCTTGTAAACAATAACCTGCAGGAACCAGTATGACTAGCAGGCTAACAACAGCAGTGCACGAAATTATATGAAATTATACCGAATTTTATTTAACATTTACCGTCATTAGCTTCTGTCACCATCCTCACACTCACTGCGGCTGAACAGTATCTCTTCTTACATGTCCACGGACCTCTGAGTGTGTCCTTCTGAGAGTGGCCACACACAGAAAGTAGGGCAATTACTGTGCAGCCTTAGCCGCCTCCTGGCTGCATCACAGCGCCTCTCTGATCTCGCTCCAGAAACTTTGTGTCTTTTGCCTCTTTCAAGGCGATCTGTCCTCAAAACTGCTCATGCTGTTATTTTTGGAAATGGTATGATGTGTGTCTACAAAGAAAGCGTCACCTAGTTTGATATATATTCTTTTTTTTTTTTTGTTAGACAATTATGGTTAAAGATACACAAATGATCTGTCATTTCCATAAAGGGTCTGCTGCTGAACCTATTTTGTGCACCCTGTTAGATTCTTTTGGTTTTGCTGGGCATCCAGTTTCAGAAACCATGAGCATTAATCTGTTGCTCCTTCACTCTCTTGGTGGTTCAGGCTTTCAGCAGGTTTCTGTAGCTGACGTTTGCTCCCATTTAGCCACAGGGGCAATAAAGGGGTCCAGCACTGAGGTTCCTGCATCCCTGATCCTCCTGTTGCACCACATAAGATAAAAGTATTTTTTTCCCACTTTAAGGAGCCAGATGTGTTAAAGGACCTGCTGCTGTTTATTTTCCTGAATAATGGAGTCATCTGCAATTTCCAGACGGCATGTGCTGGGATTATCTTTTGTCCATTGCATCTGCACTGCTGCTAATTCCATTGTGCAGCCTTTTTCAGAGGAGCCCCGCTAATCCACGCCGGCAGCCTGGAGACAGGCGCACCTGTCGCCACAGAGGCCAGTTCGTTCAAGCTGGCCAGGCGCCGGGAGGATGGGCTGTCCAGAACCTGATCAGACGTCTGAGTGTCTTTTTGTCAGGTCCATTGTTATACATAGGAGAGTTGTCTGGTTAAAAGGGACGCTTGGGTCTCATTAGATTTGCTTTCACAGATTTTATTTTGGGTCAGGGTTACACTGGTGCCCTGTAAGCATGTGCAAAGTCATTCAATTTGGAAATCTGCCTGTTAAGTTTCTTCAAAAAAAAAAGTCGTCTCTGGAACTGTCTTAATATTTATATGTATCCTGTATAGTACAGTGCAATAGTCACGAGTCACCCCTTCATTTCTTTAGATTTTCCTGTAATTTCTTTAATTTCTTCAGGCTTCTTGAAGGACATTCAAAGCTCTTCTTTGGATGTTTCTGCCTTTTGTTCTATTCTCTGTCAGGATGATCCCACACTGCTTCAGTAATGTTGAGGTCCGGGGAGGCTGATCCATGACTGATGGTGTTCCGCTGTGTGTTTTTCTATCCAGGTATGCCTTTACTGCATTGGCAGTGTGTTTGGGATCATTGTCATACTGAAAAGTGAAGCTGTTACCGATCAGATGCTTTCCAGATGGTGTTACAAGGTGGATCAAAATCTGGCTGTGCTTTTTTGTGATCACGATTCCATCAAACCACCGTGTGTTACAGATGGCTGCAGGACGCTCACTCTCCTGACCTGCTCTGTGTGTGTCGATGACGATTTGAACCAAAGATTTCAAATCTGGATTCATCACTCCATCAGATCTGCTGTTGCTGACTTTCAGTCCAGTTCTTGTGTAATTGTAATTGGCTTCCTGACAGCCACCTTTCCACTAAGATCATTTCTGATGAGGCTTTGGCAAACAGCTGAGGCGTGTGATGCATCTCTCAGGTCCTGTGTCAGGTCTTTGCTGGATTGCTTAAGGACATGATGCTGCTCATCTGCTGTAAATAGTTACATTTTTTAGGGCTGCCACTGCTTCCTTTGTCCCCACGTATCCAGTTTCCTCAAAATTTTCACGACATGCTGCACACAAGTTTTTCTCTAACAGCTCTTTGAGAATCACCTTGTTGGTGTTAAAAAAAATGCTACTGCCTGCCAAACTATGTTATCTTTGGCTTTTTTACTGATTCAACAAACCATAAGTCAGGACAGTTTACTGCAGCAGAACTGCCTCCATAGCATCAAATGTTTTGCTCGCCCTGAAAAAGCAAATAAACACAAACTAAGTGTCCTTCCAGTTTTTTTTTTTGTTTCATTGACAAAATCCAGCTGTATCTGAAAGGATTTAATGTTTTATTGAACTTTTCTGTTTTATGTGTTTCTGTCCTCTGTCGTCAGTTTCTTCTGTTTGACTGTTTAGTTTATTTCCCTTGACCTGCTCTTTCAGACATGCTCTTGGATCTCAGTGACATTCTGCAGGTACGTTTTCACATCTGTCTGAATTATCTGTGAATTCTTTGGTCTGTACAACAGAAAAAGTGAAAAATGTCCACCTTGACACAAATGAAAGTAGTGAATCAGTTATTAAAATTAATTCATTATTGCAACTCTGATTTAAAACCCAGTTTTTGACTTTCCACCATATTGGCAGTGAAGCACAGTTCGACTATCATAATGAAACGATGTGTCCAGACTTTAATGAAGATGTTGTCTTTCTCACTTTTGATGTATCTTGTGGCCCGACCCTGTTACAGCCACTTAAACACTCTGCCTCGCACCACATCTCCCATAATGCACGTCTGCCTAGCTGCTTCTGCATTCAGACTTTCACCCATGCAGTTAAACCTTGCGTGTCTGTGTGTGTGTGTATAAATTTAGAAACCCCTCCATTTGTCTGCGTGTTTAATGGCAGGCGATTGAGTCAGGAGCGTGGTGTTGGTCAGGATGGGACATTTCTCAGAGTCACAGCTGGTCGGGCTTTTATTTTTATGCACCCAGCTGTCCTGGAGGAGCCGGCCGCCACCCCCACCCCCACCCCCGCCACGCACACCCTGGCATTTGGGGGTTGGGGATGGATTTGTAGTGGATTTTATTTGGGTGGGGTTATTAATGCTGAGATGTGGCTTCTGCTGCTGTGGCTGTGGGGTGGTTAGACTCTACCAATCACTTTTTATGGCTCCACACCCAGGCCACTTGGTCTTCCCAGCATTGTTTGGATGAATGGCCAGCTTTGTCTGCCTCAGCCTGTTTCCACAAAGCTGCTTAAATGGAGGGCTTCTATTGATGAGGGCTGGATCAATACCAGCTGCCTCTGCATCCAGCTGACGTTGTGGAAGTTTAGCATGTTAGCCATTATTTGAGTGGCTCAGATGTTTCTTCCACATGAGATGCGTATCTTTGCACACAAGCAGGGTTTTGTGCAACAGGTGCATTGGGTGGTGACCACGAAGGGAGTCTTGCACATTATTTAGATGCTGTGTCAGGGGTGGGGGGGGTCACCACACCAGAAATTTGCTAGTTGGTAGTAACTTTGAAATCGAACCATTCCTGATATCAGCAAATCAATAACAAATGTATTTTAATCTAAAAATTCTACTGCTCTGGGACGTTGTTTGCTGCTCTGACTCTGATCATTGGTTTTCAGAATTTAGGGATCATGTCCAGCACAAAGTATCAGCTGTTGTCCTTTAGTCAGGCCACAGGGACTGAAGCTGCTCCTTTTAGTACTTTTAGGCTGCTGTGTGTTGGCAGCAGCAGCAGACAAAGGTTAGCTCTGTTCATTCTCATATTTAAGCTGCTAAACTTTCATTAAATGCCATGAACATTTCAGTCTTTAACAGTTTGGCAGTATTGAACAAACTCATCGTTTCCATTGTTTGCAGTGTAAAGACACGCAGACCTGCTGACAGCAGCTGTATGCCTTTATAGTTTCCAGCTTTATGAAGGAGTTGTTTATGCTCAGGCTTGTCAGTGGAGCTGCCTTCAGTCACACAAACCACAGCAGGAGTTCTTTAATTGAAAGCTTTTCCCCTCTAAAGCCTCAATCAGTGGCCACCTGTTGAACTGTGACCTATCAGGTAACCACGCAGCAGTTTTGATTGTAGGGTCTTGTGAGCTGACTCGACTAAACGCTTTGATGGAGAGGAGATTATACTCGCCAGGTTCTCAGATTCAACCACCGCAGACACTTTAAAGTCTCAATATATTTGCAGTTCTGACACTTGTTTTTAGGACACGTGCATCATGTAGAGTTTTCAAAATTTTCCAGTGTTTTCTTTCTTAAACAGGTAACAGTGTGGGTCTCATTTCCTATCATATAGTGCAGTGTGTACACATTAGCAAAAATAATTGTGCTTTTAGCCACCTCGAGAGACTTCTGATTAATTAAGTTTTAATAAAGTGGAAAATCCAGCAAGCAAGTTTAATTAGGCAAAAACAAACTGAGTCAAGCTGAAAGTGAGTGCCTGCAGTATCTGTAGCAAATCTCCATGGCACAGGAACGCAGGTCTGAAAACTCTGATGTGTACTGCAGATGTTTTGGGTCACCATTTACCATTTTTGCTCAAAATGTGACCTTGGGTTATGTTTTTAGTAATAGTGTTTCCAGATCTCTGAAGCTGTTCGTTTAGTGAGTACGATGTTATTACATACATGAATACTGTAGGAACCTACACAAATGGGTCCCAACCCCTTAATTTAAACTTGCAGTCTTTTGCCGCTCGTGAGCAGATCCCTAGAAGGAATAATAGCAGCATATCATCATCATCATCCTCTAAAGTTTGCAAACAGCTGCTTATTTGGAGGTTGTTGGTATCCAGCACACAAATAGTTTGTGCCCAGCTGATAAATGCCTCCTTTGGCTCCTCATTTATCTGTAAATTGAGGTTTTAATGATGGCGATCAGCCCTGCTGTCAGTCACACACAGTAGTTTGACTTTTTTAAACTTTACAAGTGACTGCACTTGTTCCACTTCCTCCTGCTCCACTATTTCTGCTTTCATGTATAAATTCCTCGCTGGAATCAACTTCCCAGAATAGCAAAGCAGCATCTGTGTCCCTGCCCGACTCCGGAGGGGGCCTGGAGCAACAGCCCGTCTGTCTGTTCCTACCCCCCACATTTGGAGTCTCCCGGTGTTTTAGGGAGAGTTTGGTCTGAAGGAATGACAGAGATCTGACCCGAGTTCACGACCTGATCCTCCAGCTTTCACTACCGCCGCTTTCACATTTCAGCCTGAGCAAAATTTAATTGGAGGCTGCAGTGGCATTAATTTGCGAAGGAGATGATAGATGTGCAGCCTCGTGGCTTTGTTATTCAACAGTATCCATCATCAGATCCTTTCAGATAAAAGTGGGTGGTGGGTGGGGGCAGATTTTAGTGCGGAGCCTTCTGGAGGTGTTGTGGGGTAAAATACAATGAAACATCTGTGATGGGAGGTTCCTGTGAGATAACCCTGATGACACGCGTCATTCCTCCAATGAACCAGGTTTCTAGTTTGCTGCTCAGCCTAGTTTAAACTGCACAAGGGACTTCTCATCAGATCCTGTTCCAGAAAGTTTGAAATGGAAACATCCCCAATTTATCAAGTTTACTGCCTGAAGTGTTGTTTTCAAGTTTTTCATCATGATATAAATATGAAAGTTTAAGATCTGAAACTTTCTCCAGCACATTTTTTTTTTTTCCAGTCCAATTGAATCTGCAGGTCTCAGTGAATCGACAGTAGTAGTTCAGTTTACTTATTCAGTCATTTCTATACGTTTACAGTTTGAGCAAAACTGACAGTAACAGCTTACTGGTTACTTTAAGCTTCTATAAACTGAAATGAGGTTTGCTGTGATGACAGGAAATGACTGCTTGGACTTTGTGGTGTTAAAGGGGCTCCTCCACTACTAAAAAATATTTGTATATACACTCTTTTAGTACAGCATTGTATGTTTGTGTTCACCTATTCATGCATGCTTCCTGAGCTGCAGAGAATTTGCAGGAAAAAAAAAAAAAAAGGTCTGGGTGTACATGCCACTTCTACCCAAGACTTTCAAAGTGGTACAAATGAGGCAGCCTTTCAAATACCATTAAAATTGGCATCCCAAAGATGCTCAGTTTACTGTCATTTAAAAAAAAGGCAAACTGTAAATGTTTGCATTTAAAAAGCTGGAGACTGAAACATGTTATCAGTGGTTGCCAACTGATTTACAAAGGATAAAAAGTAACACAATGCAAGATAATTGACATATAAATGCAGGTAATTGCTGTAGATTTTTGGTTCTTCACAGACTTTGGTCATTCTTGATCTCGGGTTACAGTCTCAAAAACACAAATGTGGCCACAGTGATTGCAGCCGCAAATATTTTGATTAGAAATGAATCTACAGAGCAGTTCAAGAGCCCCTTCAAAATCACGCACATTGAAGCGAAATGTTCTGCAACCTCCAGGTCAATTATGTAACCAGAACACTTGTCCTGCCGGTGATGCAACGGCCTCGTTTCATATCCTGATAGTCTGCTTAATCGCACTCTACTGTAATTCTGTAAGTGGCTTTGAATGGATTTAATGGCTCCTGGAGTCATTAGGTACACTTTTCCTGGCAGCACAAGGTGGTTTACCTCTGCTGAATAACAAACTTTACTCATCATCATCGCTCTAACTTTGCTCTCATCCACAGGTGAACGTCTACGTCTTGGGAAAAACTTTTCTTGTTCTGGCCAAAGAACTTTGCATCAATGCTCCTGCTATAGGTATTTGACCTCAACTTTACTACTGCTACTGCTCTATTTACTACTCTGAATTATGTTTTAAAAATGTCAGGTGTGACATACATTTCACTTGACCTTTCAGTGTCTGTAGACAAATGATTATATCAACCCTGCATCTACAGATTATTTTAACTTGATAGCTTTGAGTGGACCACCGAAAATGTTGACAAATGAGTTTCCCAGAGCTCCAGGTTCTGCTAACAATCTAAAACTCAAAGAATTTTAGTGGAGATTTCAATGGAAAACCCTTTGGAGAGAAGGGGAGGTGTGCAGCCATCCAGGAGGGGCTCAGAGTAGAGCTGCTACTCCTCCACGTAGAAAGGAGCCAGTTGAGGTGGTTTCGGGCATCTGACTAGGATGCCTCTTGGGTGAGGTGTTCCGGGCATGTGCTACCAGGAGGAGGTCCCAGGGTAGACTGAGGATATGCTGGAGAGATTATATCTCTCAGCTAGCCTGGGAATTCCTCGGCATTCCCCCAGAGAAGCTGGAGGTGGCGGGCGGGGAAAGGGGGGTCTGGGTTTCTCTGCTTAGGCTGCTGCCCTTGCGACCCGGCCCCGGATAAGCGGAAGAAAATGGATGGGAAAAAAAGAATCTGGAACTGGAGGATGTCTGCTGTGCTTTCTGGATAAATTTAAGTCCCCTCCAATTAATAGCTGTACGCCATCTATCCACAGAAAGGCCATATACACTCACTGATCACTTCATTAGGTACACTTGTTCAGCTTCTCAGTAACTGAAATGTCTAATTAGCCAATCACATGGCAGCAACTCATTGGATTTAGGCAATTAGGGTTCACAGAGAATGGTTAAAAACATCTTGGTGATGTTGAGAGAGTGGCCAGAGTGCTTTGACAGAAATGAATGTGTCCCCACTTCTAGTGCCTAAAACTTCTTGTGCAGTACTGTACATTTAGCTTAAATACACTGTGCAGTTTATTTAGGAGGAAACGAACAAAGGAAACATGATGGGGCCTCCACTTTGGACTGCACCCTGTGAATTTCCAACAGGAAATCCTCACTTAAAGAAATACACCCTTACTGGCCCCTCAAAGCTGTGCCTGACAGACCCTTTTTTTTTTTTTTACTCCATCCTAGTGAGGTAGAAACCCAATGTGCTGTTCCCACTGTTGTTACCAGAGGGCGCTGCTGCCCCTCAGATTCCCCCACTCCCTCACCCGGACACCATAAGATGTGACATCTGTGGCTTTATCACATTATAACCTTTATATTTCATCAGGTGTATAAGCATTCTTGTACAGAACACATTTGCTTGTTTAACAGCATCAAGCTGTTAGCAGATAAATTGTATTTTACAAAAGACACGACGTTTCTGAGGCTGTACTCTGAAGTGCAAAACAACTCTGCTTTTGACAAGATTTCTACTTTTTTTTTTTCTTCTTTTTTTTTGCATTAGAATCAAACACTACATAAAGTTTGCTCCTCGTGTGATATTGCTGCCTGGACGATAGTAACAATATTGTATATAGACTTGCAATTACACAGTTTGAAGCAGTCCCTACTTGTTCCAGTTATGGAGCTCAGCTTGATTACTTAACCACAGGTCACTGTATTAATGTTGTTCCTACAGCAGCCGCAGCCCTTAAACACAAGCGTCTGAGCGAATAACGTTAAATCAGCATTTAAATAAAAAAATAACATTAAATTAAATAAGATAAAACAGCTCCTTCGCTTTCAAAATAGTCTCTTAAAGAACTAACCAGGCCATTTAGTGTGACATTACTCAAGTGTCTTTGATGCTACATTACTTTGAAGGTTGGGAGCTGATGGCAGACCTAGCTTCCCATCAGCAGTCCAGGGCAGCTTATGCGTAGAACACAAGCTCGGGGATCTGTCCTCCCTGTACTCCAGTCCCATTGGTGCTGTCAGAGGAGCACTGGAATTGAAACGTGACCTTCCCACACTGCACCTCTGTCATGCCCTCCTGGCCGAAGTAGCTCAGTTCATTCCCGTCCAGGACGGCGCTCACTGTATAGAACGCGTCTTGCTCCACCTGAACAGGATGCTCAAACCGCACCGGAAACGTGCTGCTCGAGCCGTCCGACACAAACTTTGTCAGGTTCTGCGCCAGGATCACTCCCTGTCTCTTAAGCTCGATTTTCACGCTGTACTCAGCTTTGCCGCCACTCGACCCATACAGCCCCAAACCGGCAATAAAGATCCGTTTGTCCACAGCAAACTGGATGCTGTCACACCGACCGCGGTAGCGCCACTGGTTGCTCCGGTAAGCCGAGGATTGGAAGCGGTGGCACCTCTGAGGCGCCAACCCCTTCCTCGGATTCAGAGGGAAGTCCAGTTTGGGCTTTTTAGCCGCAGTGTACCACAGGAACACATTGTGCGTCTCCTCCAGTGTCAGGATATCAGACTGTGCCGCTCCGTTAGCAAACTCGTCCAGGCTCATGGTGGGGATGCGCACCAAGAACAGCGCCTTACCCAGGACCTCTCTTTTGTTGCGAATGGTGGGCCCTAAACCCTGTCTTTTGCATTCTGCCGTGGCCCAGTTCATTACAGCCTCAAACACCACCACTTCCTTGGTGTTGAGGGTCTCCCTCCGCAAGATTATGTCCAGCGTCTGCAGGTCGATCTCACAGAAGCCCTCTGAGCGCAGCGCGAGCTCGGCCTGAGCGTCA
Organism: Archocentrus centrarchus; assembly: GCF_007364275.1. NCBI lineage: Eukaryota > Metazoa > Chordata > Actinopteri > Cichliformes > Cichlidae > Archocentrus > Archocentrus centrarchus. The sequence goes on from NC_044367.1 coordinate 3,785,767, forward strand.
ATCACCTCCCAGCAGCGCTGCGTCAGCTCAGGCTCCTCGAACAGGCGGCTCTGAGAGAGCAGCACGCAGGCGTTCTTGGCCTCTAGGCTTGTCTCCAGGAAGGTGACGCAGGCCTTGGCCAGTGCAGGGACAATGTACTTTTTGGCAGCGTACAGGGTGGCCAGCACCGTGTCAGCCTCCAGGTCAATCTCATCACTGTATAAGTACCTGGGAGAAGGAAAAGAGCCTTAAATGTACAGAAATCACACTGACTGACAGATGACAGAGAGATCTATGCTCTCACCATCTTTTTTTTTTTTTTTTTGTTACACTAAATAAGAAAGCACAATGAAGAACACATTGATTGACTTTAGGCTCCTCATTTCTTCTTGTTTCCACTGTATCAAAAGTCTCAAGCAAAAAAAAAAAAGTGGAATTCTTTTTCTTCCCAAAGATTATATAATGACATTATACATAATCCTACCCGTTTTATAGAAAGTCTGCAGAGCAACAATCTGCGCTACTCTTAGCCAATGCTACTGAATGAGCAACAAAGGCATGTTATTTATAACTACTAGTCTGCATAAAGGAAAATCGTCAGGCTAAGGATGAGGAAAAGGGGGAAAAAAAATGTTGCCAGTTGAACAAAGAGCGCTGAGAAAACCAGCAATTACAGAGCACTGTGCTGCTGCCACGGCTCTCTGGCGCTCCCAGCATTTTGGCTTTCGCCTCTGCTTAGCTTTGGATGAGTAATAATATGCTTTGAAGTGACACTGACTGTGCTTGTCATCTCAGCTTCTGGTTGGCTGTGTGAGGGATGGTGAGTGGCTTACTTCAGCAGAATTAGAAAAGCAGCAGGTTCCACATCTGGGATATGGATCTCAGACTCCTCCTCCGCCAGATCGCCGTAAAACATGGCACAGAAGACGGAGCTTCCCACGGCCAGCACATACTGAGAGGGGAGGGTATGAGAGGGAGGAGGAGGAGACGGATGCGTCAGAGAGACATGCAACCAGAGTCACTCTTCTTTGCTGAGTTCAACACTAGAGCAGTTATATTCTCTCGCACCAGTGCAGGCACAGAGGCAATCTCCTTGCCCCACACATTTAAATTTAAAGCTCAAATATCAACTTTACTGAATTCGGCACATCAGCTTCCCGTCTTTCGCTGGCTCAGTTTTTCCGAGAATTGCTCCTTACCTTGTGCGCAGGGACCTTCTGTGATGCCCCCAAGGGCCCAACAATGAAGTGGACGTCAGCCATCAGCTCATTGTTAAACATCAAGGCGTTCCTGAAAACAGAGCAGGTTTCACGAGTAAGCCTCAAGTATTGTATAACATCACGTCCTCCCACACTCCTTTTGCCTAGAGACACTGGTTATTTTCATAGGTTTAGGGAGGATGTAGCTCTGGTAGGAGGGCTGCAAAAAAACCCCCCCCCAGGACTATCCACTTATTGTTTTCTCACTTTATCCTTTAGCCTGTAAAATGTCAGTCCATTGGGATCTATCAGAAGTGCCCAGAGAGCCTAGTAACATTTTTAAATGTCTTGTTTTGACAGATCAACAGTTCAAACTCAAGTGGTGTTTGTTTACTATCATAACAGATGAAGGAAATCAAGATTTGAAAAAGTAGAAACACTTAAAAAAATTATTCGTGTTGATTTAGATAGAAGCTCCAACAGTAAATGTATTTTCTGCAAACTTGAGGGAGTGCAAGTGTTTACTCCAAAGTAAAGGCAAGCAAAATGAGCGTAAGCGATCCTCACTGGTGACCGGAGTCATTTTATTGCACTTTGCTGCTGCTGCTCACCGCTTCCGTGTTAATACAGTCAAAGTGGCTGGAATGTCCTGTCCTTACTTGACAGTGACTCTTTAATACTACGATCCCTCTGACCGGGCTTTGCGCTCATATTCGTGTGATTTGCCCCGGTTTCCCTGTAGATTATGGCAGATAATTAGCCTCAGTGTTTTGGGAGTTACCTCTCTCTGAGTGTCGGGTGGCTGCACTGCCAGCTGGGTGGGTCTATATTGTTGTTGTTGATGTTTTGCTGGGTGGTCGGGGTGGTCGCCGCGCTGCCGCTGGAGCTGGCCTGGCACACCTGCACCTCCTTGGTCTTCTCGGCGTCCGCCACCGTAGTGCCGTTGGCCAGGTTGTTGGTGTTGGTGTTGGCGGGGTATAACTCCGCAGCCATCTTCTTCTCCTTCTGCTGCTGCTTTTTCTTGCTCGACAGGGAAAGAGTCAGGATCTCATAACATACCGGCAGCCTGCCCGGCAGCTTGTTTACCTTCTTGGACTTTTTCAGTGTTTCTGGAAGTAGCAGTAATAAGTCAGACACCTCATGATCCGGCCATGATGGAGCAACCTGCAGTCTGCCGTTGGCATCTGCACAAGCGACCGATCTTTTGTTTTGGTCGCTTTAATACCGGTGAAGTGAGCTGCTGTCGGGCTCGAAACGAACTAAGTAGAGGGGAGGTTGTCGCTGCGGAGAACTGAGTGTTTTTCAGCGTGCAATCCGGTTCCTACAACGCCGCTTTCAAACGGCACCGACAGCGAAGTTTACGCGACAGCATCTAAAATAAATCCTTCCAGGCCCGGTGCCGTCCGTTTCCACATCCGCTCGCAACTTCGACCACAAACGCTTTGACTGCTTTTCCTGGCGGTCAGCTCATCCTTTCCGGGCGCACAAACGTCCACGAAGCGTCGCTTGTTTTCCCTTTTTTTTTTTTTTCTTTTCAGCGAGTGGGTAATCCGGATAGTCGCAGCTGGTAGTCAAGTCCTGCCTATTTTATTCCCACCCCGCCTCTGCGTTAATCCTCACAGATATTTCTCCCTCTTCTTGTTTTTAAATTTTCGAATCGGCTGTCGACCGATGCGAAGCCAGCTATGATGTTCCGCTGCAGCCGGACGCATCCGAGGTAAATAGTGATTTGATTTGTCCGGAGTTTTTAAGCTCCGCTCTGCTTTTTCTGTCCCGTTTTTTTTTTTTTTTGGTCGTGATCTCCTTGAACGCCAGGGCGCGCTGAGGACCAATGACGATCACGCATCGCGCTGACGTCAGGCAGCAGAGGCCCCTCCCTCACTAGCTCCGCAGAGTGGGAGTCACAGGACAGACGCTCTGATGTCTCCTCCTCCTCCTCGGAGCTGCATGGATGGAGTGAAAGACAATAGACACCGGGGCACACCAGTAAATGGCCCCCCCACACGCTGCTCTGTAGAAGGAGGACACCCCCGCCTGCAATTGTGTCTTTGTGGTCACTTTATGTCCTTTTGTGGTTAATAAGTGTGGTGTAAAAGTTGTTTGGTGTCACTGGAGTCACTCTGTTGCAGTCATTGAGTCTTTGTGCTTATTTTGTCAAAAACTCACAAAACAGTTTGCATCCAATTTTTGTGTATTTTGTATCTTTTTGGTCATTAAAAAAAAAAAAAATCTCTTTTATTTTGGTGTTTTGTGTTGGTTTTTTTCCCTCCACAATTCACTTCTTTTTGTTCTGCACTTTTGTAATTTCACTCAAAAATCTTTAAGGTAAACCTGGACTCTAAGCCAAGAATATGCCAAGTTTTTTTTTTGCTATTGGCTTTTTGGGAATCACCTCGTTGGTGCAAAAAAAAAAAAAAAAATTAAAAAATGCAATTTTATGCTGGTCAAACTGACAGTGATAACACTAACCGTGTTATCTTTGACACGGTTCATAGATTCAGTTAAGAATTAGGAACAAATTATGTGTTTTTGTAACGGGTTGCCATTGCTCAAGACCACTTTAAAAAATTTAAAGAAGTCTGGCTCTTTGGAAGCAAAATGCAATGAAATGAGGGGTGGGTCAAGACTTTTGCGCAGAACTTTATCTTATTTTGTGCCACTACAATTTCTGTTGACCCTATAAAGGAGACAAATCATTCTGTAATACGGCAAATCCAGTAGCATTTTGTGGAGAAATTTCTACAGTTTATTGTTTACAGTGTAATAAGTAATAATACATACAGTCATTATTATTAAACACATTATTTACACTGCAGTATATCCTTGTGTAGTGATAAATATGCTGTATTGGTGTACTAACAGCCAGTATAAATGTAAAAGTATTAGCAAGAGTCAGTATATTGTTTTTTGCTCCTTTTCCTACATTGTAAATTTACAAGTAATTTTACTCAGTGTTGCATTTTGGTCATTTCTGAAGTAACTGACCAACCTGCAACATCACGTGTGACCATTTAGCTTCAGTGGAGTCGAACACCAGAAAATGATTTATGAATCTAAAATTTCATTAGTTTTGGGTCGCACTCTGGTGCTGCTGTCTTGTACTACCGTTCATCAATCACACGGAGAGAGATTTATTAGAGAAGAGGAACCTCTGAGACAGTCCTGTGCCCACAGTAACACAAAGCAGAGCAGAATCCATTGCAGTTTTGGGGATTTGCGGGAAGGGTGCAGCTTCCCCACGACTGAATGATAACACTTTAATGCTATTCATGACGACCTGCTCCCACATTGATTGAAAGGAGAAAGTTCGGGGCCCTTCTCTGGGGGTGGTCGAAGTAATTTGGGGGAATGGAGGCGAGGCAGGTTGAGGTAAAGTGGGTACATGAAAAAGGTAAACTGCAGCACTCCATCACAGAATGACTCCTGGGCTGTTTGAGCATCACAGATTGATTATATTCAACACTGAAAGAGGATTCAGGCTGATCTTTTTTTTTTTTTCTTAAACAACCTCTTTTCAGCCTGGTTTTGAGTTTACAGACACCCGAGTAAAAGTTGAAGCAGCGATGGCCAGCTCTGCAGACGTATCATTACATGGTGCAGAGGGGGGAAGGGATCAGCCTGGATCTTATTACCAGCTGGCTCTACCAGCTTTCCACTGGGCTGCTCTTTAAACAGAGCCTCTGACTTCAAAGGTATCTGACTCCACTGTCATGGCCAGCTCACAAAACTCTACTTTTTGTCTGCAGGCTACAATGGGAACTGGATTCCTCCCTCATTTGCGTATTAAACTAGATTTCATAGCATGGTAAAATCATTTTTACAGTAAAAAGCAACTAAAGGCAAACTAGCCACCTGCCAGGCGGTTTCATGGTAAAGGCAGGTGGCCGTGATGTTTTTAAAGAGTATTTTCCATAAAGTTTATGTCATGCAAAACTGTTTAAGTGTGTCAGAGACGGCAGAAGCAGCAGAAAGTTTAAGGAGTGAGTTTGTGATTGGATGATTGCCCATCCAAATCCTTTCGCCAGCTGAGAAAATCTGGATGGAGCCACTGAATGAGAAACAGGCTGTTTCGAGGTGCACTCAAGCTAACTGCTAATCCTCCAGTCCTCCAGTGGAGCTAATTAGCAGCCAACACTCAGAAACTGGTTTTATTGGGATCTCACAGGTGGTAGCAAGTTAAAATCTGGATGGATTTCAGGTCGGATTTTTTTTCCCATTTTGTCTCAAAGAGGAAAAAAGTGTACTTGCTCTGGCTTTTTGGTTTGTTTGCTGCTCACACAAACCACGACCTGTAAACAGGAATCCACGGGGCACACAAGCAGCAGTTTATTGGACAGCGTTCTGGCTGAAGTGCCATCACGAGAGGCTTTTGGCTGAAACGGAATTAAGCTTGAGCGCAGTGGCCTTGTCTTTGCCACAGTTCGTCTTCTCCAATCAATCAACACAGGGTAAATGCTAAATGTGTTATTACAACAACATTTAGCATTTGTAACATGTCGGTTTGTACTGTGACATTGTTGTAGATTTGTCAGTTAATATTTGGCAGGTATTCCCTCTGATTAACTGAAAAATGTTTCCTTTCACCACCATCAGACCCGTGCATGTATATTCCCCGTTTTGCCCAAATGCTGGAATTTGGTGAGAAGAGCCACGAGGTCTCCATGACAGCGTTGCGTCTGGTACAGAGGATGAAGAGGGACTGGATGCACACAGGGCGAAGGCCGTCAGGACTCTGTGGAGCAGGTAAGATGAGGCAGCTCTGGATATCTTCTTTAACTCACAGGAGTGGTGCCGGTGGCAGCCTGAAGCCTCAGAGCAGCAGGACTGAGAAATCTGAGGAAGGAAAGTGATTAATGCTCTTTGCTGGAAAGTCAAGGTGCCCTTAATCAGATGCTTTAACCTCAGACACTCAGAAATCTGTTCGGTGGCTGACACTCTGCAAGTACAAGAGGCTCATTCTCTCTGACAGGGAGTATAATAGAAGTTATAATTTTGCCAAAGTTGCTGCCATGTTTTAATGGTGATTTTATCAGATGAAAGTGGTTCAAGGAAATGAGTTGTAAGCAGAAAAATGGCATTTTCTGAGCTAAGGCACGCTCGTGGATCAGCGTAGATCAATGTAAGAAGTTTTTATAAAGGCTGCAGGCACCTGCAGAGTGCTTGCTCTAACACAACACACTTGGGATTCTATCTGACTGATGTATTTTGATAGAAAACAGTGGTTCAGAAGTTCACACTGCACATGCATACGCTGCTAATTATCCAAGATAAGGATGGGATCTGTTGCACTTAAGCCTTACTACTACCTTTGATGGGTGGAGGCTTACACGCCGTTTATTCCTCTCCACCAGCTAGAGCTGCCTTTGTGGAGTCTGGGTATAAAGTTATCACAACACATTTCCCAGGTTAGGTAACGCGTCTATCAGCACGAGTTGCATTTCACACACATTCATCTCTTCCCAGTAGTTTAAGTGGTTTTGAGCTTTGTGACACCTTACCATCCCACTCCCTCAGCTACACTGAGATTCCTGGTTGCAAAGACAATGCCAGGGTCTCAAGTTTTCAAAGAGAGCTGTAAAACCTGTCTGAAATGATGTTCTGATATCTTGAAATCTTCCCACAGTACCCCTTTTGTTAACATTTTAGAAGGAACCAAATGGATATGTTAATATTAGTGACTGATATTGGCCTGATATGAATATATCTGTACTGGTGCAGAAGTTTTCTGCTGTCCGCATACCTGACACGGATACCTAGAAAGAGTGTATCAGTTTTAAATGAATAAGCTGTGAGGAAGAGTCACTAAGTGAAAGGTAACATCAGGCTAGACTTGTGCTTTACTAATTGATTTAAACAAATTAGTCCTTACAAAGGTAGGCTTTTACTGAATTGGACTTTGTTAGTAAAACAGTCCGTGACTGGGCCGAGATAAATAAACTAACATTTAGGGAATAAAATTGCATTTTTGATTTTTGGTGCTGTTTCATTTCAGCTTAATGTGAGAGTCTTTGCTGTCATTTAAGGCCTAATTTCTCCCTTCCCCGCTCTCACTTTTCCCGTGGGCGCACCTCCTCGCACACGAACAGTGGAGGAGATTTGATACAGGTGACGAAGGATAAGCGGTTATGCTGCAGCAAGTGGACTGAAAACTTCCCAAGAAGTGTGAACTCTAACTGAACATGAGTGAGAGCTAAAGAGAGCGCTGTTGCTGGAGCTCTGTTGCCTCAAGCATAAATAACTTCTTGGTGTAGCAGGAGGGGAAATGCCTCCAAACTACGGAGTTTTTGCTGTTGGCTCACTCCATGCCAGTCTACTTCTCCCCTTAGCAGCTGGTGCACTGTGGCTGACATATGGCACAGTGCACAGAGCAGTGTAGGTCTGTAGTGCATAGATCTGCTCTGGATATCTGATCTAGCTTTTTGAGTCACTATTGGACCAAGATCTGATCCAGATATCAGAACAGTGCACCTGCACTTGTTACATTGCTTGGCAGTTAATAAATTATGAACTCAAAGAATATTAATTGTTAGATACCAAAGGTCCCTTGGTACTTAAATACCAATTAAAATACTTGTTCTTTCCAAGCGTTCTGTATGCATTTGAATTGTCCTTGATAGCAAATATGTAGGTTGATTCGTGGCCATCTTATAATGTGAACATGGTTTATTCACTGGTAGGCACAGGTGCTACCCCCCCTGACATCCACCTGCACCTCTCACAGTTCTTGCAGCCAGTTTTCCTGACGTGTTCAGGCCTTTTAGGATCTGTTGGTCACCTGCCAATGAAACCTGTGGGAAAGCCGATCCTGCCAGCACCTGTCTAAGCTTACTGCAGTGTGTATGTGTGGTTCTGATTTCCCGCCAGCCTACGTCATCCTCTTCATGGAAGTTTGGTGGTGCTGTTTATACTAAGCAGCTGAACTCAAAGCCCTTCTTTCCTCATCGTGTCACGTTGGTGCAAACCTCGGCGCACTCGACTTTGCGCGTTACCTGCCAAGATGTCCTGGAATCGAATCACTGCCTTTCTTTGCTCCCTGCGTGCTTTACTCCCATGGTTTCAGTTTTCATCTTTCTCTGTTACTCTGCTGGATCGTCTTAATAATTAATTGCTTATCATAAATCATTGAGAGGGATACACTCAGATGGAAGAAGGAAAGTTTGCTCCTCTAAATATGATGCAATATCACTGTTGACGATTTTAAAATATGCAGAAAGTTTCTTTGAGGGGAGAGGGATTTTTCAGTTGTACTCTTGGATCACTTGTGATGATTTCCAGGACAAAGGGGTTGTGAATGTAAAGCGGTAAATGATGGTTTGCATTCAGCAAGAAGAAAAGCCTTCACCTCTGAAGTTGCGTGGTTTTAAGGTAATGGCGATGAAATGTTTGAGGAAGTCCTCAGCAGAGCTAAAAGCCACCACTTCGCTCCTAAAGGCTGTTAGAAGTGTGCATGTGGAAGTAGAAGCGCACATCTATCTTTTAACAGGCTCTTGAGCGAGGCAAGTCTAATGACAGTTATATAACTGTTCCCCTTCAAGGCTCACACTGCAATTCATTGCATAATATTAGGTGTTGTTGTTACTTCTTTTTTTAAAACTGTGTTTTATGTGGAGGTGGGCTGTTGGCTCTGCAGGCTGAGCGTGCCCCGTCTTATGGGCTCTTTCTGGTGCAAAAAGGCCCAAAAACCATAACCACTGAACCCTTTGAGGGTTCAGTCTCATCTCTGCCTGTGCTCTAATCTTAAATGTGCACACCTTTTTGTATTTCGTCTTTGCACATACTGGTGAATCTAACCCCAAGTGTTTCTTTTTGTTTTATTTCCAGCTCTTCTTGTAGCTGCTCATCTGCACGACTTTCGGCGCACTGTCAAGAGATAGTGAGCGTTGTTAAAGTGTGTGAATCCACGCTGAGGAAAAGGTGGGTGCTCAAATTTTTGTGATAAGTTTGATAGAAAATCCAGGCTGTCGGAGGCACTAAGAATGGAGGCTCTCTTAATGGGATTGTGAGCAGTAGAAGTTGCTTTTTTTAAACTTCTGCTGTCCCAATTATCAGTCCAGTGACCCAGTTTTCAACTAGATCTTAATAACGTTGTGCTTTCCAATTTAATTTTGCCTTTTGATGCCATGCCGCTTTCTGCACCAGGCTGACGGAGTTTGAGGACACGCCCACCAGCCAGCTCACCATCGAGGAGTTCATGAAGGTGGATCTGGACCAAGAGTGTGACCCGCCCTGCTTTTACAGCTGGACTGAAGAAGAAGAAAGCCCAGCAGGTGTGCATTTTCACACGCACGGCATCTGAGGAGGAAAAAACCCTCAAAGAGCTTTCAAGTTACCCAAATGAGTGTGTCATAGCATTAAAATGCACATGCACATCAATTTTGATCAACTCAATTACTCATGAAATTACCCATTTCTCAGTCCACAGGGAATATTAAAATTTCATCCTTTATTATCTTGATGGTAACACACAGGCCTCAGGCTTTCCCCCAAAATGGATGAAGGGCATTAACCTCTAAAACTAACACTGTGCTCAGTGTCCTCACACTCTGAGGGGTATCAAATCATGGGAACCCCAACAATAAGTGCTAACTTTGTTGAACTAAGTCCATTGAGACTTAAACACATGTATGTGGAACAATGCCTAAAGGGGAAAAAAGCACATACATGTTCACATGTATGTGCTTTTTTCCCTTTATTTAGAGCAGGGGCGAGTGAGCGTCAGATAGATTTGGTTGAAGCTTTTAAGAAAGCATAAAGGAGCCTAAATGTCTGCTCTTAAAACTTCACGTAGCTAGCTTTCAGTGCTTGAGTGGTTGTGGGTTTTTAAATGCTGGAAAAAATTATTATTTTTTTTTAAGTGCCAGATTTCCACTCACCTCTGTGTATTTTCATAGTGTGAGCATTTCACAGTAGAATTTTACATACCAGTTTTCTTCTTTTGGTGTTCTAAAGTCATTTTACACAAAAAAAGCAGACTGACAGGGTCAGGTGGAAACTTGTTGCACATTTGGTTGCTTTTATATGGAATGAGCTGTAAGGTGAGCTAATGAATCTTCAGCTAGCTGCGTGCGACTCCCATTCATCATATGCAGCATGGCGATTACTCATTCCTGGGGTTAGCGTCCTCATTTTTATGTCTAATGCCAGGCTTCGAGAGCGGTCACCTCGCTCTGGATTATTTTCATGCTATGATATGATTGGCTAGCCTGTTGTGCTTGGCCATTTGAATAAATACAGTGTGATTGGCTGTCGCCTGTGCTGAGGCTTCAAACTAACTCTAAACCAAAAGCAGCACGTACAAAGAGACGGAACAGCATGACCTGATGTCACCCCGATTAAAGTGACAGGCGTGAGCGCTGAAGCGTGAAACATGTATGTGTGAGTGCAGGCTTACAGCGGATTCATACATCTGTGTGAAATCTACATCGTAAGTACGCCGTAACGTAGAAATGTGACTACACCGTGACGCAGCTGCACAGGTATAACTGCTGGTAACAGCACCGGCTGCTTGTGTAGGCTCCATGAGATCCTCTGCAATATCAGTAAGTACCATTCAGGTGTAATGCTCCCGTGTGAGGTTACTTTCACAGTACAGGTGACATTCTGTACTAGGAAAGTGAAATATTAACACAGCAAATTGTCAGGTTCTTGTCAGATGGTCTTTAAATGGTTACAGTTCAGCTGTTTTCACCTCCCAATAACAAACTTGATCCAGCAATGAAAGCCTATAAAATGTGCTTAAAAGTTTCAAAGTGTTCATTCTTACATGATTCTGATTTTCACTTCTTTTACTGGTGGAGCTTTTACTCAGTAATGAGCTGAAATGTCTCATTCCATAATGTGTAAAAAATAAAAATTAAAAGGGGGTTAAAAGGGTTGTGAAAGTACACACAGAGAGCTGTTCTTTAGCCGTGTCTCACACCAGAAACATCAAATCAAACTCGTGCACGTTGGGCACCGGGGAGAAAAAGCACTTCTTGCGAGCAAAGGCTGCTGCCGTTAACCACCCCCAGAGCCCTCGTGTTATAATGTTCTTTTATTCGAAGAGGTTTTATTCAGTAATCATTTCACCCTGTAGCCGCTATTAGAGGGGAAGCTGCTTTCATTGTTTCATTCAGCCTCTCTCTCTTTTGTCTCCCTGCCTGTAGCTGGAGATCGAGCTCAAGAAAAAGATGGATGATGTTGAAGGTATGAGCGTCACGTCGCAGCACGAAAGTCTTGTGGGCTGCTTGGTTTCTCTGTCAGTTTGCAACACAGATTGTTGGGTTTTTAGAAATGTTTGTGTGCGCACTGAGTGAGATTGGTTACATGTTCTTGCTTTCTTCCAAGTGTGTGCTGACCTTGACTAAATGCAGCTCAGTGCTGGATGTGGTTAAAGCAAAGAGAAAGTATCTGGAAAAGAAAGAGCTCCCTAGTTTTAACACGATTTAGGCGCCACACAACTTGTAATTAGCCACACATTATGTTACACTGCTAACATATTATGCTCTAATTATGGACCTATGAAAAATATAATTGAAGGGGTTAGCAAAGTCCCAGAAGATGACAGAATCTGAGTCGTTTACAGAACTTACTTCATTTTGAGCCTGGAGTTATTTTAGGTTTAACTCTTTCACATTTCTGCACCTTCAACAGGTGAAATTCATGGATACCAGGAAGAAATAGACGCAGAGCTGGAGAGCAGCAGACCCAAGCTGAGAGGAGTCTATGCTGCCTATAGTAAGGGAGGTGAGTGATTTCAGAAGCTGCTCAGATGTTTAGGTGCTGGGATAAAAAAAATGACCAAAATCAATTCATCTTGAATTTTTTGTCAAGCTTGAAGGCACAGAAGTTGTGACTGTGTTAAAGATGAAATCTTTTGCCTTGGATAAAATAATGTCTCCATGACTGGTGTGGATGGAAGGTTAGAAAAGCTGTCCCTCAGCATTTTACCTGTTAACCGCCGTGTTTGTAACAATCATTAATGCCTCATTTAGCTGCTGGTGCGGCTGCCGATTTGAAAACATCTCGTAACGTGAATTCTGAACACCAGGCTGACGTGTCGCAGCTCCAAAGTTAATACAGCAGCAATAACAACCAGCTGTTGATTTGGTTGAGCGGGACGCCCCAAATACAGATATCAGAGGGAAACGCCGCCGTGTTAATGTGCGATGATGCTTTTATTTGTCTTTCTGTCACTCATTCAGACAGGATGAGAACTCTGAGCTGCTGTTTGTGAAAGGCGCACACAGGCAGGGCCCACCCAGGAAAAATAAGACACAGCAGACTGCACTCCCTGTAGCTCTCGTCCTTTATCTCTTCCTACCTTTGGCTCTTTATCTCAGCCTCAGTCTGTCTTTCTTCCTCACACACAGGCAGCCCCGGTATCACCCTGTTTTCACACAGTGGGGGGGGTCGCAGGCTGTCACTGATTTCAGGCGTGTTGTTCCTCCAGCTGCTGTGACGCCTTCAGATCCGGCAGCAGTTCATTTCTTCTCAGACTGAATCGATTTTTTTTTTCGATTTGAGAGCTAAAGTCTGTGAGGGGACATTTTAATTACGGCTGATTAAAGGACACATTTTAATTAGGTGGCAGGACAACCACAACTATGATCCCAATTATTTTGTCAGAATGTGAATATTTATCACCATTCCCATTTTCGGCGAATTGGGAAGCAGAATAATTTCCCTGCACTTGTGGGATTTTTAGATCGGTAGCTTGACCATTTTAACTGCTGGGGCTTCCTTCAGTGGGCTTTTTTCACTAAATTATATTTAATTAGAAAACTATAACTGTGGTGTATAATTATGTAGTCTTATTAATCTTCAGGGAATACTGGGGAGGTATGAACTGCATAAAAAGAAACAAAGTGAAAATGTAGCATTAGGAGAGTTAAACAAGTCACCTGCCTGTCCCTGTGTACTCTGTGTACTACATATGGGGCATTAAGCTAATGCACAGTAATGGTTATTTCAGTCTGTTTGTGTAGGCAGGTTTGTTTTGGATAAGGTGTGTTGAAATTGTAGTGAACATGGTGGCAAAAACTAAGTTCTTGGTATTTTTTTTTAGTGTGCTGTTGATAATCTAAATGTTTAATTTAGTGTTTTTTTTGGGGTTTTTTGGGGTTTTTTTTTTTACATATAAACCTCAGTTAAGCAGAAAATTCCCACTTAAGCTGGGATTCTTTTTTTTTCCAGAGACCTGACCATTATGGAGCCATAGTTTGGGGTGTTGGTGCTGATATGCTGTGTTTCTTTATTGCCAAACATGGTGCACTTTGGTCTCATCTGTCTGAGAGACATGGTTCAAGGACGTCTTGTGGTTTGTTCAGATACAACCTTGCAAACCAAAGCCATGCTGCCAAGTTCTTTTTCAAGAGAAGAAGATTTCTCCTGGCAAACAAGCCAAACTTGTTCAGTCTTTTCTCTGATTGTACTGTCATGAACTTTAACATACTGACTGAGGTCTGTAGAGTCTGAGATGTAGCTCTTGGGACTTTTGCAATTTCTCTGAGCACTGCACTGTCTGACCTTCGGGTGAATTTGCTGGAACGTCCACTCCTGGGACAATTGTGGCATTGTGTTTGCACCATTGTGTTAGCACCTGGCTGCTACTTACCCTCTCAACTGGAAGCAGTAAAGGTGTGCTTCATTTTCCACAGGACCCCATAGTGCTTTCTATTTCTCGATTATTTTTTCTACAAATACACGGTTGTTGGTTTGGTTAGCCTAGCTTAGCATAAAGAGTTTGCAAGCAGATTTCTAAATTAATGACCACAATGACTCCATATCACTACATCTGTCCCTCTCCCCAGATTTGGATAATGACGACGTTCTCTCCACATCATCGATGCTGGAGGATGAGGAGGAAACAGAAGAGGAAGACGAGCTCCAAGCTGTAGCCAAGCACTTTGGCAAAGACCTCAACGAGATCACACTCGAGGCTCTGATAAAGCTAGAGCAGAAGAGGCCAGAGGACGAGGAGGAGAACCAGGACCAAGAGGGCGAGGGGGATGTCTCGAAGCGAAAAGCCCCGTCGTTGGCGTTCCTCCTGGGATCAATGCCCTCATCGGCCACCCTGGGCCTCTCAGAGTCCATCAGCAGCTGCGTCGGAGGCGAGAAGGAGAACGGTAAGTACAAGTTATTTTCCCAAATTTATCAGCCTGGATTCCTCTTTTCTTTTCTTTTTTTTTTTAAACCATCGGAAATGAGATGAACTACGTCAGAAGTGTTTTTGTTTTCTGTGTTTCTAATCTCATTTGTTTGTCGTGTCAAGTGTCTCTCTGCGACCACCGTTTTAGTTTTATTTTCTTAAACAGTATTTGTTCCTGCCTTGTAATACTATCACATTTAATGCGCCATCAGAATGATCCAAGGCAAATAAATAAAAGCTCAATAAATCCCGGCTATGCAAACAGTAGTTAAAAAAAACCAATTTGAAGACTGTGGCGCTTTTAAGACGAGCTGTCAGGCATTATATTGTCTGCTTTAGCAAACGTCTTTATGAAAGCAGAAGTACCCTTGAGGATGATCTGATTATGAATGCCGCAGTGATACCATTCATCCTTGACTGTGTCTCATACCTTCAGTATCACCATAATAATCCATAATCACGTTAAAGAACGCTCTCTCAGGTTTAATTGTAGTAATTAACTCCGTGCTGTGTTTGAAGTTTCTCATCCCCTGCTCTGTTTTACCTTTTCTATTCAGATGTGTGGGAGATGTTCAGAGGATGCGTTTGCTGAATGTCTGAGCCCGCAAGGCCGCAGATGCAGATCTGTGCTACCAAAAATGTGCAAGTCATTGTGTTTTTGTTTATTTGAGGCACCTTGAACCATTTCTCTCTGGAGATGTTGTTAGAACAGTTTGTTTGGATCATTTTGGGCTCCAAAATTTCACTTGTGAACTGTGCCGGTTATTTTAAAATAAATAATTCCCTCAAAACTATGAGACTGAGCCACGTGAGTCTCCTCGATCACTCAGCACAGGTCTGGTGTTTTTGTCTCGTCAGTGACTTCTGGTCATCATCTGCATGATGTGTATTCCCCAAATTCCACTTTTGCAGCTTTTTTTTCTTGTTGACATCTGCTGCTGAAAGTCTTTGTGACTTCTGCTTCAGAGATGGCAGATCACAAATGTGTACTCTGTCAGTTTGACAGTTTCAAGAATAAAACCCCTACAGGGATGCATCATACATTGTGTGTATAATTACCTAATTACGTGAGTAGGATGCGCCGCACACCCACCCCTCCTTAGCTGGGTGCGCAGAGGCATTGATGGATGCGATGTAATGGTGCCGTGACGCTGCATCTGTTCTGATGAGGAAACCTGCGTTTTTACAGCTCTGAGTGGGAGGGTGGGGGAGCCACGAGAGGCTAAGGGTGGAAGGTGAAGTGTTTTTTGATTGAGGGGAGGCGGTAAGAGAGGTTGTGATGTGGCCTTGTGTTCACAGAACATGCTGCACCTTAAAGGTCAGAAGCTTTGAGTCTCAGCAGAAGCCTTTTTGTGACCATAAATATTGACCAAGTCCCCTTTAAAAGTCATTTTTAAGACTTTTTTTTTCTGACAAATGCTCTTAAATTTTATGTTTATTTCAATGGACATCACTTAAGACCAAGTGCCCTTTAAATGTCAGCTTTTGGTGGAGCCAAAGAGGATAGCCAACTGTCTGTGATTCATGCTATTCAAAACAGTTTAACAAAAGGATGCAACATACATAAAATTGAAGGCTTGATATGCAGCTTTGTTTTGGGGCTGCGGTTTGATATAGTAGAGAAAGCAAAATAAATGGATAAATGAATGTTTTTGACATTTAGTTTGAAAACGAAGACTGGGACGGGGCACAAACCCACCGTCAGGGGTCACAAACTAGTGTACTCATGTACTAGTGTACTACTAGTGGCAGTCTGGCCTGGATAAATGGGAAGGTTACATCAGGAAGGGCATGTGGTGTAAAATCCGTGCCAAAGGAACAGATCCATCCATTGTGGTGACCCTTAGGGTAAAAAAAAATAAAAAATAAGGGAGCAGCCAAAAGTACCTGAAAACTGAAAACATTAAAAAGAATGTGGTTGGCCATGTGCTTACTATTAAAAATCTTACCTCAGCCACTTGGCCTGTAGTGCTATTTATCCATCTAGACTGTTTTGGTCTGTGGTTCCCAGTTTGGGAGACATAGGCTGCAGACATATTGGTCTTCTCTTGAATATAGTGAAACTAAACGGTCCTTGCCTTGCGCTGACTAGCAGATAAGTGTGTCAGGATGCTGCACCCGTACACTTTATGGATGCAGTTTACTAACCAAGCTTGCTAGCGTTAACAGATATCTCAGCACTCGCTCCTTTTAACCAAATATGAACAGTTCTGGCTCCAAAGCACTAACATGGTGGTGGCTAAAGCGCCAACCTCAAGGCTTCTAAATGCTGCATTTAGAGCTAATGGGGGTTGACATGGTGGATGGTCCCGTCAGTCTGTGAGTGACACTGTCTTTTTCTCTCTTGCTCAGGACACAGCCATCTTGGATCAATAGCCATATTGATTTGACACATGTGACGTGTGTTTTTGTTCAGTGTGAGCTCCACATGGAGGCCGGTTGATTGACCTGTATTCTGCGCAGCTTCTGGCTGCAGGACAGCCACTTAAATCATGGGTTGCAAGTTAACACCATGCAAGATTCACGAAGATCACACATCTGCCACTTTAAAAGCTAACTGCGCTAGCACGATAGAGCCAACATGCACCGTTCGGGTCTGAGATTCAAGCAGACATCTGACAGATGAACATGTGTACAAAAGTCCACCAAATATTTTTCATATGTTTTTCCATCTGGGTTGAATTGTTGCGCTGACAGAGTATCAAAACCATCTGTACTGTTAGAGTGAAGATTAAGCTTATTGTACAGTCAGCAGTTCTCTGTGTTGGTAGATACAATTATTACAACTTGAAGTCTGTTATTCTTTAACAGTGGCACTTACCATAAATTTCATCAACTTTTTGTTCTTTTATCATTTTGATGTGAATATGTAGATGAACTGTATACAGGAGATTGGAAAAATAATTCCAACAGTTGTGCACCAGTTCCTTAATGGAGAGCAGCAATTAATGAAAACATCATTTTCAGCATTTTCTAAGACTTTCACCCACCGTTCAGAAGCCACAAGCTTTTCCAGAAATATGGCGATCTCTCTGGAGAATAGTGTCCACTTCATATCTAAAATGCAAATGAAGCGATTGTTGGCTGTGATGCATCAGATATTATCAACTTAATTACATTAACACAAATCTGAATATTTGAGGTTTGTGAGAAGGTCTTCATGGCTTAGGTCAAACCAGCCATTAACCTGATGAAGACATTCCCAATAATCCCACTGATGTCATCCTATCATGGGGAAACCTGCGACAGTGGTAAGGTTTAGTGTGAGAAGAGCCACTACTGCAGTGAATCACAGCTCTCTGAATCATAAGCTCTTATGTTAATTGTAAATGTGTCTCCTTTTTTATAGGCTTTGTTATAGAGTGACGTTAGTTTGAGTCATCTTTCTCGAATATCGTATCATGAGGCTCATCGGATGTGGCCATGAATGGCAAAGTTGCCATTAAAAATGAAAAATGGACATGATTGAAGGGTTTAATGGCCGTCTGGTGGGAGTTGAGGCTGACCTCAGCGGGGAGCTGCGCGATTACGGGGGAGTCGTTCAGTCCCCGGGGTCTGCGTCCTTCTGCTTTTGGGTTATTCTGAAGGTTTAAATACTTTAACACTGTTGCACACCCTCATTTATGGCAGCAGTTCTCTGCCTTTTTTGACTCTTCTGCACCAAAAAAAAAAAAAAAAAATCTTTTTTTGTGTGTGCATGTTTTGTTGTCTATTAACAATCGTTTTTTTTTTTTTGTTTTGTGCCTGTTTGTGACCTTATTTAATCATGTGATTTGCAGTAACAAAATAAACTTAACCTCCTCCGTGTTTACTGTGCTGCTGTCGGATTTAAAAATACTGCCTGAAAGCGACCTGTCATGCTTTTACCCTGTAATTAGTCTAATTAGTATAATTTTGCGATGCCATTGAGATATAGCAAAAAAGGGGTGGGGGCATCCTAATTTCTGGGTTTAGGGTGTTTGCCAATGTTTGACACTGTTTATATGTATGTGTGGCTGGTGTGTGTAGACATACATACACAATTATGATGTAATTACTGTGTTCTAGCTGATGGCTCTCCATCATGTAGCTCCTTGTTTTTGTTTGGAGGCCTGTTACTCGGAGCTGGACACACACAGAGGTTCTGCGAATGCAGGCTGGTTGTAGTTTGTTTGAGGCTTTGGCTAATTGTGGTGGATACAGGAGGGGCTGGACGAGCATTGCGGACCCCCTCCCCCCTCCCTCCGCCGCAGAACCTCAATCTTTGAAGTATTAAGTGGACAGGGTACCTTGTCATCAGGGCTGAGGCTTTCATGTGCACACTCCAGTGTGTATGTGCGTAGTTTTTGTGGACATTGTTAGTGGAGGGCAGGGCACTGGAGGAAGTGAGAGAGGATGCAATTTTGGATTCACTCAGGAAAAGGGAAACAGCAAAGGAAACAAGGTAAAAAGAAAACAGAGATGGTCTGGAACAAAGTCATCAGTTGATCTTTTTAGTTTTAAGGTACATGGAGATACAGAGGACACCCACACAGGAGCTGAAGAGAAGTGGGGTAAGAACAGGAACCGTCATGGAAGCACAGACCCCTGCACGGCATGCGTCGCAGGCAACTGGAAACCATGAAGAAGCCACTAGAGAGAAGAAGTGGCTGAAATCGAAAAATCCTACCAATGGCTGGACAACGCTGGACTGAAAGACGACACAGAGGCACTAATCATGGAAGCACAGGAGCAAGCTCCGAGCACAAGATTGATAGAGGCTGGGGTCTACCGCACCAGACAGGCACATAACAGCAGGGTGCAAGATGCTAGCAGGTGGGGCATACATGGAACACCATACCCAAGTGGTTGGCATAGTATACAGGAACATCTGTGCCGAGTATGACCTGGAAGTCCTGAGGTCAAAATGGGATACACCCCCAAAGGTGGTTGAGAATGACCGAGCTAAGATCCTGTGTGACTTCCAGATAGACGGACAAACTGGTGATGGCTAACCAACCGGATGTAGTAGCAGTCCTGGAATTATATATTTTATAGGTGTGTAAAATTTACACTCCTAAGCTTTAGGTGAGGAGTGTGAATTTCCTAGAAGCCCCGCCCACCCACTGTTTGTGTTTGCGAGGGCAGCCAGTCAGAAGAAAGTTGGCTTAAAGGGATTGGGAAGCGGAAGTAGCCTTTTTTTACTACTCTAGTAGAGAGACCCTAGAATAAAAATGCAGTGCTGAAATTACCATTGTAGACCACCTTTGGGTACATATAGCAAAACAGCTGGTTCACCTACAAAGGAAAGATATTTTGTGAGGTTTATCAAGCTTAAGAAAGAAATTTGAGAGTTTTTTAAAGCCTTGCCCAGACATTTCAAAAAGGAAAATTCATCCTCAGCTGGCTGAACTGTCCTGATCTGACCTATCAGCACAAATACAATAGAGGCCACCGATTCTTATTATTGGGTACTTAACCTACAGGTCAGTGTGGTAGAGTACTCTGGAAAATAAGGACAAATTGCTAATTACTAAGTGCCTCACCTTAGGGGTGTTTCCAGGACATTTGTTTTGTAAATGAGATGGTGGAGGGAAAACTGGCATAGAGAAAACAGTTTATGATTTTCAGGCTTACGTGCAGCCCTGTGTCTCACTTTACTTTATCACATGAAAAGGAGCACAGCACAAGAGCCTGAAAATGTTTTTTTTTGTATTAAATAACTGTTTTGCAAAGAGATGAACTAAGTTTTGAGGCCTTTTACTGAAGTCAAAGTCACATGACCACTTAAGTAATGGTGAAAATGATTTAGCATCAAAATATGTCTGAACTACCTGATGTAAAAGTTATGATTATGTAGAACCGTGTGCTCACGTAAACAGCTGCGAACATTTCCAGATCCGGTTCGACTCTCAGAGCCCTGTGAAAGTTTCCCTCTCCGAGAATATGAGTGGTGTATCCATTTTTGCCACTGAAAGGGAGGTGGCAGCATTCCTAGTTAAACTCCATTCTTTCTCTCCCCTTGCTTCACCCCACTCCATCACTGATGGCCTGTTGGAGTTATGGCATTTTCATTAACTTGTGCTATCAGAGGACAAAGTGAGCCTGAGAGCAGCGGCGCTGACCAGCAATGCTCCGGCACAAGGAACGTGACTCCAGCACCTCCCGATGACTTTGTCACATTTGTCTGTAGCCGAGGTCTTCGGGGAATTCTGACCTGCACCATTAGAGGCAGCATTGATTGAGGCACACTGTTTTCAGCAGAGCACTTAGTTCAATCAATGACGTTTGCCCTGACCTTAACTACCTCAGTGAGAACAGCTCTTGTCAAACCACTCTGCTGTTTTTATTGCCTGCAAACGTCTGGGGAGAGAGGCGTTTGAAGTGTGTGAAACTCAAGATTTTTGCAGGTCCTTTTGCTCTTTCAAGAATCCATTTCATTTCAAAGACCTAACTTTGTTTCACAGCCCATTTTTGGGCTGTTAGGCTGTTTAAGGAAACCAGCGTTGCTCCCCAGATAAGAAGTTTTTCTCCTTAAACATTTTCTAGCATCCATCCTCTGCACTAACAGCAATCACTGCAGTAAATCGTGGCTCTGAGCACTTCAGGGCGTGGTGGAAGCTCTCTAACAGATCTCTGCTCTGACAGCAGCTCTGCTGAGTCAATTACAGTCTTTTAAATGAGCAGCATCTGTTCATCTCTCCCTGTCCACAGAGGAGTTGTTCAGGGATGAAAGGAAATGCAAAGTCTCGTCAGTTTCAGCAGCATCACACTTTACCTCCTAACAGTCAGATGCGAAGTAAAAAAAAAACTCTACAAGCACCTTTGTGTTGTGTTGTTGCTGTGCTAATGAGCAGAGAGGCAGCCCTTCAAACCGGGAGGTCACTGGTTTGATCCCAGCAGCTACAAGTGTTTCCAACCGATTGAGAGATCTTCATCTAAAGCCTTTTTTTTCTCTCACCGTTTCTGGTTATTCATGAAAAGCGAAAAAAAAAAAGAAGTAAATATCTCAACATATTTGTGCACATTTTCTGCATTATCAAAGTTTTTGAGACCAGAATTTGTGAACAAAAGAATCCGCATTTGAATAACAGGATTATCGCACCACATTTGCTGAAAATGGGTCAAACTTTGAAAGAAAAATAAGTGTTGGAAGAAAAATCTGTGACCAAATGTCTTGTGAAGGACAGATTTCAGTAAAGTGTGTAACAGTAAGGAAGCGGGGAGTTTTGATGGAAACGCTGACACACACACACACACACACACACACACACACACACACACACACACACACACACACACACACACACACACACACACAGACACACACACACAGGACTTTTATGGGACCTTAAATAATCTATGACCTTCTAACAACCCAAGTACCCATTGATTTATTGCCAGATTAAGCCATGAGGTAATAACACTTGTTTTTTTTAAGATATATATACAGAGAGAGGTATGACATGCAGTGAAAGATTGTGGTTATTTAGTATGAACCTTAATTACAAGGCTGCCAGGATACTGTATCAGCACATCTTGTTGATACTGCTTCATTCACCACTGAGCTGTTAAAAACAGTGGTTACAGCTCAGAAACAGTGCTGCAGAAGCTCAGGGACCTGAGTTGTTTTATTGTTGGTTAGATTCTTATTCATCAGGTGGGACAATCAGGGAGGCTTCCCAATTTCCCCCTGCAATGCCAATAACCAAGGTACTCTCCAAGATGCTTGGAATTACCCACCTGCAAATCTTTTTTTTTTTCCTCATTGGTACCATAATTTAAAAGCAATGTCTGATTTTTCAGGAATTTTAAAATTTATTATTTTTGTCAGTTTCAAGTTTTTCCAGTGACTCTTGTGGGTTTTTCTTTCTTTAACAGAAGGGTACCAACAACTTTGTCCACGTCTGTGTGTGTGTGTGTGTGTGTGTGTGTGTGTGTGTGTGTGTGTGTGTGTGTGTGTGTGTGTGTGTGTGTGTGTGTCGTAACTGCATTCTTTGCCAATGAAGCTTGCTAGTCATAATTGATAACTTAGACTTAGGCCTGCTCCCTTCCAACCAAATATGGTCCCTTCTGGCCAAGATGCACCCCCCCCCCCCCCCCCCCCCCTTACCCCAGGAGCCAGACCAAGTCCAAAACAGTGGGTGATATCACAGTATCCCGGTGGCTGTGTTCATCTCTTATATCCAGTCTATGGTTAAGTATCCAGCTTAACCATATAAGAAAAATGTCAATGCATGTTTTGTCATAGAAAAAGTCATCAGTCATTCCAAGCCATTTCTGAGTAAGACTGTTGATAATCAACAGAAACCAAATGCAGCACTGCTGGGATCACCTATTAAAAAACACAGCATGGGGGAAAAACACGAGTATCAATGGACCAGTAGAAATAATGACGTAAAGGCAGCAGATAAGGGCAGTAGGCAGCTAATTATTCCACTTCCACAGCTTTGGTTGTTGAGTAAAAGGATTCGTGTGTGTGTGAAGTTCCACATGCTCAGTTAGTTTTCAAGAATACCCTCTGGAAAAAAAATGTGGCAAAATTAACATCTGTACAGAAGGAGGGATTTTAAATTTCCATTTGTGAAGTCAGCACAGTCTGATTACATCATTTAACAAAAAATACTGAATGACTTGAACGTTGCATGCAGGTCCTCGTAAGTACGCCCCCATTTAAAGCTGGGGAGGGGAGATGAGTTGAGGTGCATCAATCTCAACACCTGCTGAATATATTTAATTGAAGGATAGTGTTCAGTCAGCAGCTGCGTAAACCTGTGGCCTTCATCCACTGTTGATCAGCAAAAGTGAAACAAATTGTCCCTTTAATTAATAATGACTTATTACTAATATATGCAGATCACCCATTCACAAACTCATCCCATTTGCTCACTGCAAGCGTTTCCTCTCTGCTGCTGAGACAGCTGGTCAGGCCTGAGTGTGTTTGCAGTGCCTGGGGCGGTACAGTAGAGCTTGACGGACATATGGCCGGATGGACGCAGCCTCTCAGAGGAGGAGAACGACACAATCGGATGGCAGACAGACAGACAGGCGATGGCAGCGCAGGGAGACCGGCGTCACCGATACACAGACACAAGAGGAAGAAGACCAACAGTCTAATGTTTCTTTCAGGCCCGCGCTGCTCTCCGTGGACAGCCAATCATATGCTTTCAATGAGTCAGTACAAGCTGAGCTACCTCAGCAGCACCAGCAGTGTGGTGTGGAATATGAAATCAGGCAGCGTGTGCGTGTGTGAGCAGCAGCAGTTAGCAGTCAGTCTCTCTGGTGAGATGGCTGCAGCGGCGGCCCGTCACAGCAGCCAGCTGTGATTGGAGATGATGTGCGTCTTCTGGCCCGAGGAGGCAAAGGGAAGCCGTCTCGTCTGCCGCCGCCAGCCTGACAGGAGATGACAGCTACCGTTTAGCAGGCAGGCAAAGGCAGGAAACTGCTCGCCTCTGGCTGTTACGTCACAGCAGATTTCACTGTCTCGACCTCCTCACTTCCTCAACCTTTAATGCTGCAGCGCTGGAGTTTTAGCAGGAATGCCACCCAGACCAGGCGTGTCTTGAATTGACGCCACGCGGACAGAAAAAAAGTGCAAGTTTTTTTGTTTGTGGTGATCATGATTACATGATTTGAAATCCACCAGCTACAGAATGAACGCAGTGAAGTTTGTTTGTAGATAATGCTTTAAAGGATCTGTATCTGTATAACTATCTCAAAGTTTTAGGGAGGTGATGATGGGCGTACAAATCATCTCCTGAAACAAAGACACTGGTTTCTGCCCCCCCCCAAAAAAAGGGCCAGCATTGCCTTAATGGACACTTAAGTTTATTTCAGCCTGTTGTATTTCCCAGTAATGTGTGTATGGTGGCTCCATAAATGATAAGTGGTCTTCTAGTTGTTTTTGTGGTTAAACATCTGTCCCTGATGGAGCTCGATAATGCTGGCAGCAAAATGGACTATATGAATGTCTAAAAAAGCTGGAAGATTCATGTAAAAATCACATTCACTGGAAATCTGCATCCAGCCCCAGTATACACAGAGCTCAGCCTCAACATTCACCTGAATCTGTGCAGGGGAGGTGCGAAGTTGGCAAGTACCATAGAGCTACAATAACAGGAAATAAACCAAGGTAAGAGAAGTGAGTTTTAGTGTTTAAAAAGACACAAATTAGTCACATGGCACCAACAATGTTCATTAAATAAGAGTTTTGTTGTTGCTTTAGTCTGAGGGCTTGATTAATTAACACCATGACCTTCAAGTCCAATTAAGAATGAATCTTGGTGAAACTGTGGAATTGAATAACTAAACCAAGAACACAATACGTAGCTGTTCTTTAGTAATAAAGAAAAAATGTTTTTAATGATCCCTGCCAAAGAAGAAGCCGCGTTTCTTTCTGAAATGAATATGATTCACTTTGATATAACGCCTCGAAAGCAACAGACTTCCGCAATCTCGGGTCAATTCAAATCGCATTTAGGGCAAAGTCTTCAGTCAGAGTGGAAGGAAATAAGGGCGGGGCAGCAGGCAGAGTTTCTGGTGTGTGTGTAAATCAAAAGTAATGTGCTCAGGATGAGGCGTTTCCCAGTTCTTGGAGGCAGCAGATGGAAGGATCGTTTCTTAGAGAAGCAGGCTGGCAGCTTGGAAGTCGCCCTTTATGGAGCCCTGCTCTCTCAAATGTCCGTTCTTTACAGGCTTTAGATCCTGACAACAGAAGTCTGGAGAACTGTTAGTCTGATGATGCAACATGATTATCCTCAACGGATGACATTATAGGAGGTCATCATATTTAAGGTTGTTCTCACATGTAGTGCTCTTTAGAAGAACTTAACTCAATCCTCTTAAAGAGGACCGACCTGCCTATGTGAGACTGACCTATTTGTGATGCACTTCAGCTCTGATGGGGCCTCAGTCCTCGTCCTGATCACACTGTGGAGTTCTCACACCTTTAATGAAGAAGGTAGTTAGCATGCTAATCCATAACTGAAAAACATTAATTGCAGTTCTGTGCAAAAAAGTTCATATTGAGCACCACCTTAACCGCAATAGTAAACACGTTCTTATATATTTCTGTATGGGTAAAATAAATAAATAAATAAAAACTGAGTATTTTATACATACTTTTTTTTTTTTTTGCATTGAATACTTTTAACAAATGAAGTATATTTTCATGATGATAATTATATTTCCTAGGGCTGATTCCTTGTAACCAATAACTGTTACAGTTGCTAATTTTACTTAAAGGGTGCAAATTCTACCGCTGCCCCAGTGTGTGCGTGCATGTGTGCGCGTGTGTGTGAGCGAGCTATTATAATACCTTTTTATCTTTTCAGTGTTCAACACGTTACCCTTAATTACATTTTTAGGGTTAGCGTCGGTGCTTCCACACAGAATACTGTCCCATTAGTCAGAACAGGGGCTGGTGTGTCTGTGTTTTTAGCAGTTGTTTTTACATAATTAATTTTTTGTTGGTTTCTGCAGCGCTGTCCAAATGAAGCTCCTCATATGAGCTTTAAATTGGAGCAAAGCCAAAGTATTTCTGCGTATTACAGGCAGTGACAGTTCGAGGTGTACTTTGCTCCATATCTGGCGAGCGCAGTAGTTTCTTAAACCCAGACTACAGTCTCATTACTGCCACCCACGCTCCTATTGTTATTTATGTTGAAGCATCTCTTTGCAGTTGGATGTGTTCTGTTAACAGCAAGCGTGCAGGTTTATAATTCAGAGGCAGAAGGAAAGGTCGACCCGAAGAGCTTTGTGTTCACAGTAAACAGGTTAAGTGAACTGTGGTGCAGATTTGAAGATGGGGCTGAGTTTGGAGATTTCATGCAATAGCTGCCAATCATCAGTGTCCCTTGGCTGTAAGAAAACCTTCAACTGCCAATGAGTTCCTGATAACAAATCAAAATGTGTTGCAGTCATAAGATTTTTTTTAGAGGTTTGTGATTCCTGCTTATTCTTCACAGAAGATGAAGAACAAGAGGCAGAACTGCATGTCAGGACTTGAAGGAAAGTGCATTCTACTGAAAATGTACATCGCTGCTTCTCATCATGAACTCTTTGCCAGAGCCCTTTGAACACCTCAGACTGACAACGCACAAAAGCAGAGAGGGATCCGAGCATGATTATTACTTTTTTTTTTTCCTTTTGATTCGGTGTCTCAGCTTCTGATTACTTCCATAGAAAGTTTGTAAATATTTTCCTGCGGATGAGCAAGTGGTTGGGTCCATGTAAAACACAGAAGGCTGATTCATCAGTGTGGCAAAGGCAGCATTTGGCTAAACATTCCTGTGGCTGTAATCTGACATTTCAGATGTTTGATGCTCATCCGTAACAATGCGCACATTAAGCCACGCGCAGTTTATGACAACGTTCTCTGAGTTTTCAGCTGTTTTGCCAGAGAGCGCTCCTCCTCATCCATCAACGAGTCATTCAGTTCATGTGGGGATACTCTGACACCGTAGATTCACTCGGTGTGGATGATTTATTCATCTCCCTCTTGTGATGTAAAATTGCAGGCTGGTTTGGAAAATATCGGCACGGGGACAAATTGACAGGACATCTTTTTTTGATCAAAGACGTTTATTCAAAATATGGAAAACATAGCGCACGCTGTTGAAAGGGACCCATCACTTTCAGTACAAACATCTGTTGTGCTCATGAGAGGACACAGTCGTGGCAGAGGGGAGGTGGATGCTAAACATCACGGATGGTTTGAGATTCTTCATAACAGTGGAAACAAAAGTGACGCAGTGTCGGCCAGTCCGGCGTTCAGTCCTGTTTGTTTGCTACTGTTGAGGAGATTTCTGCTAGATGACTGTTTTGGTTTAAGACGATGATCTAGCACTGAAGTCACGCTGAACCAGAGCATTTATCAGGCACAGTATTTAGCAGAAACCAGCAGTTGTTTGATCAAATGGCTCAGTTTGTGACAGGTGATTTTGTCAAAGCTTGTCCAGTTTGTGGTTGTGTCGTTCTTGTTGGGGCTCTGTGGCAGTGGCATTTTAGCTTACCTTTACCTTTAGCTTTTTTTTTTTTTTCCAGCATTAGATTCAACTCACAAGAAAAAAGGCATTTATATATTTTTCTCCATCTGGCCAAAATGAGGTGCTTTGTATTTCAAATGCATTCTTTGACTTATAAAAAGTGTTTTTCTCGTGGTTGTCGGTGGATTCTGGCAGGCTAGAAAAGCCATAAATAAGCCACAGAAGCTGAACAGCCATTACCTGATGCATATTCAGTTCATTTCAACTTTATTCACATAGGTAGACACCCTACACCTACACCATTAAAAAGAAAACAATCTGATGATGAGCAAGCATTAGGTGAAGATAGGAAGGAAAAGCCCCCGTTTAACAGGAAGAAACCTCCGGCAGAGCCAGGCTCAGGGAGGGGCAGCCATCTGCTGTGACTGGTTGGGGGGGGGAGAAAGCAGAGCATAGGGAGACAGGACAAAACGCAAACTACGCCAAAATCTAATGACATACAGCAGTGGCCTATAAACACCCGGGGAGTGAAAAATCTCCATGTAGCAGCATAACTAAGGGGGGGTCAGGGTCACCTGATCCAGCCCTAACTATAGTTTTGGGGCTAATCGAAACTTAGAGAAGGTTCTGGGCTCTGAAAGGCTGTTTTGCTGGTTCTCGGGGTTTGACGTCTCCTTTTCAAAACAAGATCAGTTGTTAAATGAGAAAAAGAGCAGCTTTGTCCTGCTGTAGCCCCGTGGTCAAGGACCCATAGCAGTGTCCTTTGAGGAATCCAGCTGAGACATTATTTGCGTGTCACTCTACCAATTAAAATGCCAGAGTTTGAACAGCGGTGAGAAAATCATTCTTTAAATATCCTTAATGCAGGTGTGAAGCATCAAGCAAATTTGCTGATGCTCGTTTAATTATCTCGTATCGTCACGTCCTGCTGAGTACATCTCCATAACAGTCGCTGATAAAAAGGGAAATTTGCATTTTATTTGACAAACTTTGTAGAATGTCACTTGATAACCTGCTCGTTTGGATGGAGACACGGTTGCTGACGGAGCTCAGGTTAGTATATCTGGAAAGAGGTTATGTCTGTAATCCTGCTTGTTTCTAATTATGGCGTGGTGGTCAGCACTGCTGCCTCACAGCAAGAAGGTCCTGGGTTCAAATCCACCATCCAGCCGGGGCCTTTCTGTGTCTCCTCTCACACACACTTTTTTTTTTAAAGGTCACACTAATTTTCTCAAAGGTTGGACTCGCTAGTGTTTGTCAAACTGGGGAAATGGTACTTCTGTTAGGGACTATTTTTAGTGGCGGATTAAGACACATTTGGTGCTCTGGTGAGTATTTGGGGAAACAGGATGATGTATGTGCCACAGAATAATAATAATGAACAGTGTGGTTACAGTGTGACTTACTCATTCAGTTTAACATAGATTATATTAATCACTGTTTGGGGCTTTTAATGGGATTTATGTAAAATAATTAAGAATAAAACAGAATCTCACCACACTGACTTCATGCTTTAAAAAAATACACATTTATGAGGATAGTGGTAAAATATAAACAAGGTGGCAACGCTGTGCCTCCAGGAGTCCCATCTTCCCCTCCTCACTCCCCATTTTGTGTTGAGGGTGGAGGAGGAGGAGAAGCAGCAGCAGGTGGATGAGTGGGCGTATACTCAGACTTGGCTCTTCCAAGGTCGGGGGGAGGTCACATTTTAATGGGCTTGCCCAGCCCGCCCGTGTCAGCGAGAATCTCTCACTCTATTTATTGCCTCAGCCGGCTGGTTATTTCTTCAGGGCAGCGCTGGCATCGAGCCGTGTTACCTCACAGTGCTGCAGGGAAGGACTTTTAAACCAGGAGCTGCTTTTTTTTTTTTTTTTTTAACATTTGGGGCACTTAGCCAACAGTCAGGTCCAGGGATGCTTTAGCATGAGTGCAACAGTAGAAGAGGTCTAAAATCCCCAGATCAGTAAAGAATAAATATCCAGCTTGCAGAAAAATATTCAGGGCAAAAAAAAAGTTGTTTTGCTTCTTGGACAAAATATGTTTTTAATTTGTCTGTTTGTATCATTTATCAATAATATGGCTGCCAACGTCTGAAATAAGTCTTTTTGTAAAGTAAATCAGTCACCTGGCACGCTCACTGCACTCTTTGACTTTGATCACGATGAATCCCGTCAGCGATCATATTCCACCTTTTATTAAACGTGTATTTGAGTTCTGTAATTGCCTCTGTGTCCTGCAGCTTTCATTGTGCCACCCAGCAATCAAAGCTCGTTTACACAAATTGATTTATGGATGCACGGCCCATTCGGTGGACTGGTTCATCACTCCGGCATTACTGTGTCACATCATTATTGGTGCATGTGTTTAAGGTGACATTTGTTTCTTTGCTTGAACTCACACATTATATGAATGTGACCATGTGTATTATTCCTGAACTGTTAGACTAATAATTCTTAAAACCTAAAACATCCAAGGAACTCCAAAAAAAATCAGAACAAAAGCATTTTAATTCAGAAATCCTGCTCTGCAGTTTTTTTTCTCCACCCTTGTGTTGGATGTGCACTGACTGCGATCAGTAGTTCCCAGCTGTGTTGTTGGATTTAGTCACAATCATACGTTATTCTGGCTCTCCTCTGCGCTGCATTTTGTCTTTTTATTGTGTATGCTGATGTTTGGAGAAGCCTGCACAGAGATACACATTTTAAAGTTTTTCCTCAGTTTACTCCAGGATGGTGGATGGAATTGTGGATCTGTCTTCCATGATTTTGTAAGTGGTGTGATAAATACCACCAAGACCATTATTGAGTTTATTGGTTATTGATTTTTAGGAAGGGTGCAATTTGCCCTTACCGACAAACCATCATTAAGGATCACCATTATTGATAATAGATTGAATTTTAATCCCAGCATTGAGTCAGCTGAGGCAGCTGAACAGAGAGGTCCTTTCTGACCGCAATCCATCCACGAACATTGTTCGGATGAGTTTCTCATCCTTCATTTCATAGTATGTGACAGGACAGCGATTCAAGGCTGCTGCGCTGCCCCACCGGGACAGCCGCTGTTAGGACAGAAATCCTAAAGATTAGAAGTTAGAGTTTTCTCCTTAGAGCTGAGCGTGTCAGCTCGAACTGATTATTAAAGCTGGTAGTTCGCTTGATTGTGTTCTTTGTGCAGCAGTTGCATTCACTTCACCTCTAACAGCCACCATCCAGTCTAAGAGCAGAAAACCTGACAAATGAAAACATCTCCTTTCACCCCCCCCCGCAGCCCCGTGGCCGAGCTCGGCGCAGGTCGAAGGGTTTTCGGTAGGAGCGGATCAGGATTGTTGCTGACATCAAGAGCTGAGAGTCTGGATAATGTGGGCTGCGTTTGAAGTGTGGATGATGGGTGATCCTGCAGCACTGAGGCTACACAGCCCCATTCATCCCTTAGATCACACACACTCACTCTTTGTTTTTTTGGGGGGGTTTTTTCTTCAGAAAGGGGAAGGAGGTGGTGGAGTGCTGGGGGAGGGAGGAGAGGACAGGAGGTGTGGAGGAGTCAGCAGACTGGTGCTTCCTTTTAATTTAGCCAGCGTGGCTTTTTTTTTTTTTCCTCCTTTTTTATCCCTGCTCTCCCCTCGTCTTTTCTTTCTGTCTCTTTTCTTTTTTTTTGTCAGATCAGGCCCAAATGAAATACAGCTCAGGATTAGAGAGAGATCACTAAACTCCTCTTAAGCCTCCCTTTTCTCCGTCTCTGTCCCAACTTTTTCTGTATCAGCTATTTTGGCCTTTTACCTAATATTTTATCGTCTTTATATCCTCTTCAGTCTTTTCTCTCTGCCTTTCCTCCCCCCTTTAGCTCTCCTAGCTGCTGTCTGCTTCACGTACTCCCTCCTGCTGACTTTCTCCATCAGTCTCAGTGTCCTACCTACCTCATTCTTCCTCTCTTAATCTTCCCTGCTCAGCCTCTTTTTGTCTTCATCAGCCTCCTTTTCTCATTTTTCTCCCCATGTGACTGCTTCTGTTTCTCTTGTTCTCTTTGGCCTTTCCCTCCACTGTTTATTATTTCTTTGGTAGTCTCTCTCAGGATAAGACTGAGGATACTCCATTTCTCTTAATGTCAACAAATTTCATCAACCAAAATGTCTAGTTGCCAAAATTTCCATTAAGATTAGTGTAGTTCAACTTGACAAAAATAAATTAGATGGTTGTCCACGAGTTGAAAATGTATGTTTTTTTTTTTTTTTTGTTACTAGATAGTTAGAAGTAAAATACCAACAGCACCTTCCCTTTAAAGTAGTTTAAGGCAAAGATATGCTTTATTATCCTTATAGGATAATGTGCTTTGGACCACATGTTGCCCGACCTGAGACAGAAGCACAGACTGATCTGTCTTTTACAGCCTCAGTAATGCCACACTTTGGTTTGTTTAGTCTCATTTTGCCATCTTAGCTTTCTGAAACAAGACATCAAATCAGAGGGCAGATTTGACTGTGGCGCTGGTGCAGCAGGGACTCGTCAATGGAAAGCATCCCCTCTTTATTGTTTTTCTCATGGGACCATAATGCATAAAATAAACTTCATGCTTTCTTCTGTAGGAGTTACAGTTTAAGAGTGTGATGGGAAAATGTTTCCCGAGTTTAGGACTTAAGGGAAGCAAAGTGTTATTTTCCAATAGAATTCTATACACTAGAGTCCTTTTTACAACCAATGTTGCTGCCCCCTGCTGGCCATTGGAAAGCAGACATGCAGCTTTAACATTGACTTTCATTTTCTGACCCAACATCCATGTTGTTTGTATAAATGGACAGAAGAATTTGGCATCTGAATTTTCCCCAAAATAATTTCATCTGACCTCAGATCAGTTTGCTCCACTTTTCCTCAGTCCATTTTAAATGAGCTTTGACCCAGAGAGGAAGGTGCTGTTTCTGGATCATGTTCACATACGTCTTCTTCTCTGGATGGCAGAGCTTTAACCTGCATTTGTGGCTGGCACGGTGAACTGTGTTCACAGACTGTGGTTCCTGGAAGTTTCCGTGACAGAATAAGGCCTGTTTTTAAAACAGTGCCACCCGAGGGCCCAAAGATCACGTGCTTTCAATACTGATTTTTGGCCTTGTCCCCAGTGCACAGAGATTTCTCCAGATGCTCGAAATATTTTGACGATATTATCTACTGTAGATGAGATATTCAAAGTCTTGCAGATTGAACCTCTGCTCATCTTCACTTCTGAGAAACTCGTCCTCTCTAAGATGCTCTCTTTATACCCAGTCACACTACTGACCTGTTTCCGATTAACCTGATTAGCTGCAAAATGTTCCTCCAGCTGTTTCAGTGCTGCTTACTTTTCCAGCCTTTTGTTGCAGCTGTTCCAACTGTTTTGAGACGTGCTGCTGCCACTAAATTCAAAACGAGCCAATATTACTTATGAAATAGTAAAATGCCTCATTGAGACATTTGATATGTTTTCGGTGTTCTACTGTGAATAAAATATGGATTTATGAGATTTGGAGACCGTTGCATTCAGTTTATATGTCACACAGCATCCCAACTTTGTCTGGACCTGGGGTCGTACTATGCGAGTAATCATTTGGCTCTAACGATGGAAAACCAGAAGCGAAACATTATCTGATGAGCTGAAATAAATATTCTTCAAGTTAGCTGGCTTTTAGTTTTCACTTCTGTGCCATAGAACGTCATTGTTGTCCAAAAAAAACTGTTAAAAGCAGACATGAGTCACATTGTTGAAGGGTAGGTGTGCAATCTAATCCGTTTCCTGTTTGGAATTCATCTCAAACTTTTCACCACTCCTTCCCCCCCCTTTTTTTAATTTGCAAAGACCAAAGCACGAAATATTCAGCTAGCCCATTTGTCATTCTGAGCCTGGCCTGATTATCGCTTTGATCGCTTGAGATGACAAATGTCACTTGTGCCAGATTATATGAGTTCAGTAAGTAACTGGATGACAAGCTAAAATAAATATTCTGTCCAGTTAATGTGCTTTCTGAAGATAAGTTGGGGCACAGACGGAGGACTGAGGTAATTTTCTTTAACCGTGCTGTTCAGCCAGGTCAGAAATCAAATGTGTTTAGAGAGAGTGAAAAGTCACCAAGGAGGAGGAGGAGGAGGGATACACGATGTTTAAAAATGCATGCACGCCCTTTTTCACAGGATCTTTCTAGGATCGCGTTAAAAGGGTCGTCTTGGGTTGTATTTGTGCTACGAATAGCTGAGTAACAAAGAAATGAGAGATCGGGAGGAAAAGTAGCACGCCGTTGGATGTCGGCTCATCTCTTTCAGAAAGTTACAGATGAAAGGAGCGACGCTGATGCTCCATATCCAACATCTGAAAGGTGCGGAGGAAGGGAGTTTCCAAAGCTATCTGACACGCAGTTCATACATAAATCCAGCTTCGCTCTACTCCCTAACACCAATCTGCAAATCTGCTGCATTTTTCCTGCCTACAGACACCAGCACAGCAGGAACTCCTCTCCCCTTTGAATTTAAACTACAGCTGGCCATACGTATTAATCCCAGTTCAAACTTTGTGCATGTGATATGAATGTTTGAAGCTGATAAATCTGAATCAGTACCTTTTAGTTTGACCTTTTAGTACGTGCGAGTAAAATCTCCACAAGGGCAGCGTGGAGCTGAGGAAGGCCACGAGCTGGAGTGAAAAGGTTAATAGCGGGTTGCGGCCACAGCTAAATCTACAGTTTCTCTAACCGAATCGTTGAGTTTTAATTATTTATAAATTGAATTAAATGCTGAAAACTGAGCCTAATTAGGTTTTTGGGATTACAGAGCTTGCAATTAATAAAAGCTGGTTCTGTACAAACCTATACAGCTGGGATAGATTACATTTACTTCAGATGTGCCCCAATAAATGTGCCATTTCCTCCTATTTGAGTCACATTCCCTTTAAAACCTCCAGCTGCCGACTGGTACAGGAACAGTAAAGCATGTTTACAGATGAAACTATGTGTGAGCTGTTTTTAACGTTTTGTCTTCAGTGGTTTTTGAGGCGTGAGCATGGAAGGCAGGAAGTACTGAGACGGTCTAAACACACTGTTGGTTTTGGTCTTTTTCTGGGATTTGAGGACACTAAGCCCCATTGGCGGCTTTACGTCTTACTTTTTCTGTTTAGCTTTTTTTTTTTCCTGTCTAAAATCTCTTGTTCTCTGCCTCTTCCACCATCTTCAAAAGGCCGTCTACCTCACCTGTTAGCGTTCACCCCTGCGGGGGCACATTTTCTCGGTTTCTTTGTGTTCTTTTTTTATTCTTTGGTATTAGAGAGCCTCTGCGGTGAAGCATCTTTTTCTCCTGACCACATCAGACAGGTCTGCTGCCACCCGGGACACAGCGATATGTGGGAGACGGGTGAGGAGGGAGAGTGTTAGGGGGTAATTCTGAAGCAGTAGGGGAGGGGTTGAGGAGTATATGTAGGGTCAGGTTACCTGTCTGTGAGGACCAGGAGAGAACAGGGTGATGGAGTTAACAGCTTGCGGTGGATTAGGCTGGTTGAACACCGCCTTCCTATGTTTTTTTTTTTTTTTTCCTCCCCTAAATTTATCTTCAGGCCAGCTGGATGCCTGAAAAGAAATTGAATTTGGCATCTTCTCAGACAGCTGTTGAACCTGCAGTTGTGAGCAAATAAGTGTCCTTACTGTGATGCCAGATAAAGGAGCTTAGAGAGTAAAGTATACCGTATGTGGGCTGCAGCCAGCTAAATCACATTGTTTATGGAGGGATGAGCCATTCCTCATGTTCACGCACATTGAATACTAAAAGGAAATGTGATGCCTGTTTTTTTTGGGTCACATGACTTGTGGGACCTGAATGACTAAAGCCCCTCTCCACATATAAAGACTTTGCTTTGTAGATGATAGCTGGTTGCTAGGGGGCATTAACAGTTTCAGCTGTCTAGATAAGAGATTTGTGTCTTTATCATGTCACATGTCAGTCAGCAGCATTTCTATCCTCGGTCACATCGTGCTGCCTGGATCTCTCATCTGTGGCGTTGGTGCCACACTCAGAGTTGGCTGGCTCTCTTATAGCATGCTTAGTCTTTTGCTTAGCACTAATTAGCAGATGCTTGTTTATGTGTGTTGCACCGGTGCAGCCTGCTAACCAAACTTGCCAATGTTGGTTTATAACTTAGAATTTAGCACTCACATGGCTGCAGCTCAAAGGCTGAGGCTCCATTGTTGCTTATTTATCTTCCCTGGGCCTCAGTGCATCCTCTGCATGAAACAGCAGCTTCTCGCTGTTTAAGCCAGCCTTCATCTGATTGGCTGTTCCTAGCAAACAGAAGGTTTAAAGACCAGGTGGGTGGGGCTTCTGTGCTTACAGACTGAACTGTGAGCCTGAGACGACCATAGGACTGCCCCTCTCTCTGACATCGTACAAAGCTGCGACTAAGAGAAAAATAGCTGAGTGAAAGTGAGCGTAGCCTGAGCTTTTAGCCTGTTACTAAATAGTGTTAAGCACTAAAATTCCAGATCACTGTCAGAATGATTTTAACAATCGCTACCTGTTTCCCTGCTTTTCCCTCCAGTTACTGCTTCCCCTTTGTCTTAAAATAATTTATTACCACTGTGTTCCTCGGTGCTGATATGCAGGCAGAGCTGCATCTCTGAGCTACTGAGCTGCTGCCAAAAGACCCCAGGCTTCTGTCAGACTGGACAGGAAGAGAAAAGCAGTTTCTCTGCATGCACAAGGTCATCAGGGAGGTGATTCCTGTTTTCCTTTAGGATTTGGAAGTTTTGTGAATGTGCTGCAAGTCTTGGCCAGCTTCTTTTTTTTTTTTTTCTCCCCTCTAATGAGGTGATGTAATCCACCACTTCTTATTCAGAGTGACACAAAATGTTTCTGGCTTTCAGCACTTTCCACTGAGTTTCCACTGATGAGGACCAGATGGCTCAAATGATTTTGTCTTCTGTGTAATAACGAGATAATCTCATTAAAGGGGCTTAGATTTAGTGCTTATGTAGCCCAGCCTGACCATCATGTGTTTATGGGATCCTGCTCTTTATAAATTCATCATTAGACCTTTTTTTTTTTTTTTAATTTTTTAAATTTTCTATTCATTCCATCATCCTGACATTTTTCAGCTTTTATTAGAGTGTTGCTGCGAGTAAACACTGAATGACTTAAAAAAGCTGTTCAGTTGAAAGTTTGATTGAATCAGGAACATATTCGTGGAGGTTTATTACGAGGTTTTTGTTTTACTCTGTAAAGGTTTTGATGTCCCTTTCTCTGCAGTCAGCAACCAAACAAAAGATTGTTAGTTTAGCTGAACAGATTACTTGAGATTTTTGGGGCATTTTAACAGAAAGGGTAGTAAAAATGTAATCATAATGCAGGATTACACATTACTTGGTTTTCCAATTTAATGATTACATATAGCCAATTAAATAGCAATAGCTTCTCCTGCACCTCGGTCCATCAGCACAGTGCATTATGTTAAGAAAGAGACGGAGCACTGACCCTCCGAGCACACATTACTGATAGTGTTGCGTGTGATCGCTTCAAATCTGTCAAAGTGATGGATTTTTCTGTCGTTGTGAAGAAAAATTAGTCAATATGTGGTTAACACCAGCCACTGTGACCATGTAATCAGGGTTACATCGGTCACTACATCAAAACCACTGACAGGTGACGTGACACCTTAACTCCACTTAACATTATGCAGGCTAACAGCAGCCACCTCCAGCAGAACAATGTGCCCCGACACGCTGCAAAAAATGCTCTCGAGAGGCTGGAGGAGCATGACGGAGAGGCCGGGAGCCCTCGAAACTCCCCACATCCCTAAAAAGCATGCAGGAGGGTTCCCATGAAATGAGCCTGTTACTGCCTGCTACAAATACTGCAAGAACCTACACAATAGGCCTGAGAGGGTGGTGTTTAAGTGTTGTGGCTGATGTATTTTCTGTGGACTTTCCAGAAGTCCTAAAAATGAAATCAGTGCCTCGAGTCTTCTCCTCGTGTGTGCATCTAAAAGTTAGCTGTAGCTGCTGCATTTATGATCGCAGTCCGATTGATCGTACCTGATCTGAAATGTTTTATTTGTACCAAATTTCACGTGACATCCCAGCATTTCTCCTCGGCTCTGCAGCGTTCATGTCTTCATTAAGAGCACAAACAAGCAGGAAGGTGCAGCCAAATAACTTCATGTCTCTTATTTCGACTTTACCTTCCTGGTATACTGAGTCAGATTCTCAACCTGCGGTCCACGAATTCTTCTGCACTCTCACCAGGAATAGTTTCACGGGTTTGATTAAAATTAGCGAGTGTAGATATATCAAAGCAGCAGCTGAATAATAACTCTGTAATTGCGCCCTCCCCCTGCTCTCTCCGGGGTTGGACTGCTGTTATCAGCTCTTAGTCTCGCTGCCTCTCTGCCTCCCGGAGCTGCTGATCTCTCCCAGGGCTTGTCTGTGTCTTATCTTGGCCTCGCACTTTATGGGGAGGAAGTTCTTAGAGGGCTGGGCCCGACAGATAGCGACTGACCTGTCTCTTCCTCTGGAGCGGTTTCTTTTTTAAGGAAGCTGCAATCTGCTAACTGAACTAAAAAAAAAAAGCTGACTAGATTAGCCCCCCCCCCCCACTCCACTCCCACTGAACCTCTTCAGTGGTGCGGCAAACACACCCTTTACTGTCTGAGGATGAATGTATTTCTTCTTCTCTGTCTATTCCCTACCTGTCTGTGCACCTGTCTCTCCTTAATGAAGCAGGGAAGCTGCCTGTGGACTCAGGTGGCTCTTCTTTGAAGTTGCCGCCCACTGGGAGTTTGAACTTCAGGATGAGGGCCCCTGTGAATGTGTCAAAGGCAGAAAGTCTGACAGAAGTTAAATGACTCCCATAAACCTTTTGCTTGCTGCTCCTTTAGAACGAGTCTTTCAGCCTTTGCTGCTTTGATTGGCTGTCTGATGTCTGCAGACAGCCGGAGAATAACTGCACTTTGTTGCAAAACAGGTAATCAAGGTGGAGAATCTTTTGGAGCGAAAGCTGTTGAATTTTTTTGATGGTTTCCTTCTCCCGTCAAAGCCAGCACACGCTCCCGCCGCTTTCAAAGTAATCTTTTGTTTCCTGTTATCAAAGCCAATCAGATTTTATTTGAAATTTCTCTTCCAAAATTGAACTTTTGTGCAACCTGAAGATTTGAGATACTGCTTTTTTTTTAATCAACGCATTAAATGTTTGCTGTTTTCCCGTCACAGAGACTTGCAGGTAGGAGCGGGAGCCTGTCTCGGCCATCCTGTGAAAAATCTGTTTCAAAATAAAGTGCACCGAACTCTAGAAAGCGTATCGTAATTGAAAAGAAAGCGTGTGAAGATAGATCGGCTTAACGTGCGTTAAGCCTATTAACATCTTATCGGGAGTCACAGTGCATTTTTTTTATTTGGTGGTTTACTCCTGATATAAGATGCTTCACAGATCTTCCACAACGCAGAGATGCAGCAGGATCTTAAAGGTTTATTTCTTTATTTATTTTGCTAACCTGCTGTTTCCTGTTTCACCCCCTTTGGGATGGGAGCGCTGCTGCAAAAACGTGTGTTACAGCAAATCTAAGTGTGTCCATTCTGGTGTTTGTCTCTGTGACAGATGGTGCTGCTGACAGCGGGGAGCTCGACTTGAGTGGGATAAATGACAGTGAGATAGAGCTGGTACGTACCTGCTGCTTATGCAGCTCCAGTCAAGCCGTACACACCACCGATTTACAGCGCGTCATGTACCGTGAATGCCCTAAAGTCTTAATTCAAATGTTGTCAAGTGTTTTCTGTTAGTGTTGGTCAGCATGTCGCATGTTAGCGTGGCAAAAATTGGTTTAAAATTTGGCCCATGTTCATAATTTTAATTTGTGCTTTTTGAAAGTCACAGATTAAAAATGAAAGTCTGATTTAAAATCTTAACAAAATGGGAAAGGTTAAAGATTCATATATTTAGTCCATATTATACCTGCACATTATGTTTTTCCATGTTTCTTTCTTTAAGAGTGGATTAAACCAGTTCAAAATTATTATGAACAGGCAGAATAATTCATTTTACTCAGCTGTCCATTTGTTAAGGGTTGTTTTGTTGCAAGGTTGCAGAAACAACTTACTTTAATGTCAGTGTTTTTGTTTTTCTAAGTTCAACTCAATTCAATTTAATTTATATAGCCTCAAATCACAACAACAGTCGCCTCAGGCTCTTTATATAGCGAGGTACAGAGAAAACCCAGCAGTCAAAAGGACCCCCTATGAGCAGCACTTGGCGACAGTGGGAAGGAAAAACTCCCTTTTGACAAGAAGAAACCTCCAGCAGAACCAGGCTCAGGGAGGGGCAGTCAGGGAGGGGCAGTCAGGGACAGCACAAAATAGATTACTGTAATAATATTTATAATATTTAACTGACTAAAAACTAACCTTTTTAGTCAGTTAAGCTTTTTATTCTACATACAGGCCTGTGTCAGCGATGAACATTTTAACCACATTTAGGCCCGAAGAACAAACTCAAGAACTCACAAAAGCTTTTCATGCAGTACCCATTACACATGGTAAATGGACTAGTTCTTATTTCGTGCTTTTCTACTCTGTCTGAGCACTCAAAGCGCTTATACAGCATGTTTACATTTACTCCATTCACACCCATTCATACGAGCACTTCCATTATTAAGCTAAGTGCTTTTATTATCTAACATTCACACACTTTCACACTCCAACGCTTACATCGGAAAGCAACTTGGGGTTCAGTATCTTGCCCGAGGATACTTTGGCGTGCAGCCTGGGGTAGCCAGGAATCAAACCGCCGACCTTCCGATCAGTGGGTGACCTGCTCTACCTCCTGAGCTACAGCCACCCCGCCACACATCACATCATTAAAAAGCAAAACAAAACTGTAAGTCAACAAAACTCATCTTTATGTAGAAAGTGGAACTCCTTTTTTTTACTTTTAAATTAAGCCAACAGCTATAATATTGCTGTGTAATGTGTTTACCTCTGCTTGGTCACTCACTTTACACAACAATAGAGCGCAAGCTCCAATAGCGACCAAAATGTTGTTTTGTTTTGTTGGTGTGTGAGTCGGTGGGCTCTGGGAACATGGAGCACCTCGCTAAAGAGAAGTTTGACTCAAACTGTTTATTTGTGTGCCGATATGATGCTGCTGCTTCTTTCACCTGCTGCACTTTTAGTATCTCAGGTGTGTTTACTTCTACCATTAGATAAATTTACCTTTAGCAGTGTTGGATTCTTTATACTTGTCATCAGTTGCCTCTTTCTGGTCATTATAGCAGATAAAGCTGATCATGGCTATGACCCAGGCTACATTAAACTGCAGTACCTCCCTGCAGGTTTATCCAATCAGTTGCAGAGTGTCTTTTTACTGATTGATCTCTTTACTTTGTGCTGGTTGGTAACAAAATCAGGACATCAGTCACTGTCTTTCCAACAGCCAGGAAATTGTTGATTTGCAAAATTATTATAAAGAGGATATAATACGTGAAACTGGGAGAGGTAACTGAGTATTTAGTTCAAAGATTAGCAACAGGCTGTTTTTAACCCAAATGGGAAACTCCCTGTAATGTGAACTCCTGCGTCTCTCCCTCTGCTTCTCTGCAGTATCTGCTGAATGACAACGAAGTGAAAATCAAGACAGCACTGTGGATGGCAGAAAACTCCACCTACCTCAAAGAGCAGAAAGGTACTTTGAGGATGCAACATGATCCCTGTGCTGGCTGTGTTTCAATGCAGAATTAAATGTTCATTTGTATTCAGTGGTCGGTTTGTCCCAAAATGCACCTCCTACTTACAGTGCTTTATCAGCCAAACAGAGCTAAACCTCCAACTGAACCTGGAAGCGTTCAGGTTGTATCATTTTTATAATGCTATCTCCAAGCTTGTATGCCCAGACTGTCTCTGTTGTTTTCAGAAAAGGAGGCCAAGATAGCGAAGGAGAAGGCGCTCGGGATCTACAAAGAGAGAAAGGTAACAGCAGTCTGAAAATCGTGAGATAAGGGTGGGCATTTTTGTTTGAGGTCGTCAGGATGACAGGAAGTTTGTCTGAGGCAGTAAATGGTCAGACAGACTGAAACATAAAAACACACAGTTTTTTTTTTTTTGGTCAGGCAGGGTGAGAGTTGATCAGTCATCCAGAAAACGGGCAAATGGGCCGTAACACAATTTGTCAGCCATAAAAGCACCAGTCACATCTGATGCCGTATGAATCTGTTCATATCTCTGAGTTATCCAACCAGCAGCTGCCTCAACTTTGACCACTTATCTGCTTGAAATCTGAACCCTACACACTGCTGTCAAAAAGCCATTCAGTCTTCTGCTTCAGCTATTGTTTTCTGTGTTCCTCATTCATTGTGCCTGAAATGACTCAGATTGTTCCTTTTGAGAAAATGTTTCAGGCCAGAAGTGAGGAAAAGAATTATGTAGATTTTTCTAATCTAACTCAATAATCATCCTCTCTGTGGCTGCCTCTGATCTCAAGAAGAAAAAGAAAGAAAACTCTAATAGAACTACTGTTAGTGCTTTCCATCAGTAGTTTGGCAGAAGGATCTATTCAAATAACAGTTTTAAAGTAGACCTATTAAACCACCCATGTTACTTACTTGTCACTTTATTAGGTACACCTGTTCAGCTGCTCGTTAGTGCAAATATCTAATCAGTCAATCACATGGCAGCAACTCAGTGCAATTTGGCATGTAGAAATGATCAGGAAGACCTGCTGAAGTTCACACTGAGGATCAGAATGGGGAAGAAAGGTGATTTAAATGACTCTTGATGTGGCATGGTCGTTGGTGCCAGAAAGGCTGGTCTGAGTATTTCAGAAATTGCTGATCTGCTGGGATTTTCCCACACCGCCATCTCTAGGGTTTACAGAGAATGGACCAAAAAAGAGAAAATATGCAGTCAGCAGCATTTTCTGGGCAAAACGGCCTTGTGGATGCCAGAGGTCAGAGGAGAGTGGCCAGACTGCTTTGAGCTGACTGGAACAACAGTAACTCAGATAAGCACGTGTTACAATTAAGGTACGCGGAAGAGGATCTCATGTTGAGTCTTAAAGCAGATGGGTGACAGTGGCAGAAGACCACTATGAGCCACTCCTGTCAGCTAAGAATGGCACAGGATCATCAAAATTGGACAACAGAAAATCTTTGTCTACCTTGAGTCTCAATTTGTGCTGCAGTGTTCGGATGGCAGGATCAGAATTTGGTGTACAGTGGATTGCAAAAGTATTCAGCCCCCTTTTCTCTGAGTGCAACCAGTTGCATTCAGAAGTTGCCCAATGACTGCTAATGACTTAAAAAGAGTCCACCTGTGTGTAATCTAATCTCAGTACAAATACAGCTGCTCC
Source organism: Archocentrus centrarchus (assembly GCF_007364275.1). Taxonomy (NCBI): domain Eukaryota; kingdom Metazoa; phylum Chordata; class Actinopteri; order Cichliformes; family Cichlidae; genus Archocentrus; species Archocentrus centrarchus. The sequence continues at coordinate 3,828,347 of NC_044367.1, forward strand.
GTGACGGCCTCAGAGGTTGGTTAAGAGAATATTGGGGGGTAAACAGCATCATGAAGTCCAAAGAACACAGCAGACAGGTCAGGAATAAGGTTGTGGAGAAGTTTAAAGCAGGCTTAGGCTATAAAAAGATTTCCCAAGCTTTGAACATCTCACGGAGCACTGTTCAATCCATCATCCGGAAATGGAAAGAGTACGGCACAACTGTAAACCTACCAAGACAAGGCCGTCCACCTAAACTTACAAGCCGATCAAGGAGAGCACTGATCAGAGATGCAGCCAAGAGGCTGCATGTTACAAAGGTGAATTCTTACATCTAATATGGCCAAACTCTCAATATATAATGTGAAATAATCCTAGTGAGCTCCTTTTCAGACAATTTTTTCTACTTGTTGGTCAGCATGATGTCAGTGAAAGTAGTTATCCCAAATATGGTCATCTCAGGCACATTGCTTTGGCTCTGAGAAAAGAAGCCCCCCCCCCCCCCCCCCCCCCCTTAAAGTTTTGGTAATGTGAGTCCCACATGCCTCATGCTGAAAACTCCCACAATCATATAATCAGGCTCAAACCCTGAGGCCACAGGGATAATTCAGGAGAAGCCTGAATGCCCAACCACAGATAAGTCTGAAACGGTGCTTCTCTGAAGATGCATGTAAACATTTCTATGTGTGTCAAATCAAAACAGAGAAAAAGGAATGTGTATTTTCAAGTTCAGCTAAAAAGAAAAAAAATTTAGAAAAGAGAATCGACCCCTGCATAGTTACCTCATGTGCATTTATTGTTCAGGAGCAATATTTCAGCCTGGGCACATTTGATTTTACTCTTAGAGTGCTTTTCAACCCTCAACCACATCATTGTTATGACATAACCTGCAGGTATATCAGGGCTGCATGTGATCTTCATATAGTTGTTAAGCCTGCCTATCAGGTTTAATGATTCTGTACAGCCATACAATCATTCAGGCATGTAATGTATTCTAAAGAAAATCACTAGAGCTGCAGTTTATCTGTTAATTATTTTCTGTAGATTGTACATGTAAGAGGAACCGTGAGTAAAAATGCATAAAATGCAGAATTTGGGAGAAAAACATCTTATTTAAATATGTCAGAGCCAAAGTGAATGCATTCAAATATGACGTTCAATCTGACCAATACAAAAGCAGAAAAGCATCACATTCTGTTGAGTGGAGAGCTTGAACCTGTCGTTTTTGACTGATAAATGATCCAAATGGAGTTGATACATAAAAATTGCAGAGTGAGCTGGACAGTGAGCAGTGCTATGAGGCAGACTGAAACTAAACACAGACAGATGGGCAGTAAGTCCTGTGGAACTGGTTTCCTCTCATTTGCCATTTCTGGTTTTGGCTCAGCGCAGACCCTTTGTTAGACCCAACATCTGTTCACTGGTTTTAACTAGCTGGATTAACTACAGTGGAACAGACCTAATGAGACATGCAACCTCCTGACAGCTCTTATCCAACCAGCAGCATACTGTCACATCACTGACAAACGAGCAGTTGAGCAAACAACATGAAGAGCATCATGTTTATGCATGAAGGATTTGTGCATCCTTTGTTTCTCATTTGGTAATGGTTAATATTCTGAGTTGATTAGCTGCTGTATGGGAAAAGGGCCTTGGAGATAAAATCAAAATCAAGTGTGTTAAGAAACTTGTTTAAAAGCCTTTTTTTTTTTTTTAAGTTTTAAATAAAGGAAATCTGCTGATCTGTGCCATAATTTTAGAGTGGGGTCAAGAATACCTGCAGCTGGGTGATAGCCCCAATCTGGTGTCTTAATAGAGATAAGCTGGATTTTATAGAAACGTGTTTGGTTTTAAATTTGTCTGCAAAGTTGTTCCCATCCCAGTCGCCAGCCTTGATAGCCAGGGATCAGTGCATCAGAGCCTCCGCCCTTGGCCGCTGCCCAACACACATTTCACCTACTGCAGGTGGTGAGCCTACAGAAGGATGGTCCCATGTCCCCTCTTTGAGCTGAACCCGGCTGGGCTGCATGGGCTAAGGCCCAGCCACCAGGCATTCTCCCTCAAGCACCCTCCCCAGGCCTGGCTCCAGGGTGGGGCCCTGGTAACCCTGCTCCCGGCAGGGGAGAGGGAGGTCTGGGTGCCTCTGCTTAGGCTGCTTCCCCTGGGAACCAGCCAAGGATAAGTGGAAGAAAATGGATGGATGGATGGACAGAAATTGTTCCTCACTCTTACTTTTAGAGGGCAAATCCCTCCCTGGGACTGGGAACGAAATACTTTAATATGAAGACAAACTGTTTTCAGATAACATTTGACCTTTGTCTGCTGAATGCAACTGGAGTACATTCAATAAAGTTAGATGAATTGAAAGGTGGTGTCTGTGCAGTCCTGGCCAGGACAGTGTTGGGTTGTTAATTGAAGAAAAAGAGCAACAAAAAACTTCAATATGGACCCCCAAGAAAAGTAGTTTCTGCTGAGCTAGTAACAACTAATGGGCCTTTTAAGCAACAGCCTGTAGCTCTTAACTTTTTATCCTAGCACTACAGGTCTAGGGATAATAATGGTCCACTTCTGTACACTAAATGGAAATTAAACAACAATTTGATGGATAACAATGACATTTTGTACAATCCTTTATTCCTCTGTCTTAGTGATTTGTAATAACATTTTCCTTTTCAAGTCAGAATTTCTTTTTGTGCTTTGCTTTGATTTACCACTAAATACCTACAAATCTAAATATAATAGTGAATGTTAGCATGCTAATACCCTAAACTAATTTCTGTTAAAACTAAATCTGTTGAATATTAGTGTTTTAGCATGTTGACATTAGCTTGTAACTCCGCATACCTCTCTGTCAAAATACAGCCCACACATAGCTGGTTCACATATCTCTAAAAATCGTTTGGTTACTGGTGTAACCCCGGTTCTCTGAAAACTGAGTGAGGTATCTCACTATGGGAAGCACCCTCTGGCGTGACCAATCATGGAAGCTCCACTACCACCACGTCTGTCCTAGACAGACCAATCACTTCAAGGACACGGGGTCCCCCAACCCCCTTATAACAGTAACCTGGCCCCACACCAGGCATTCTCAAAGTATTTCTTCCACGTGCTAATGCGAGTAGGCACTCACTCGGTTTTCAGAGAACCGGGGTTACGCCAGTAACCAAATGTTCTCTTTCGAACCTTGCTCGGTACTAGACTGACAATTTATGATACTGAGGCACTTGAGCTCTAATGTATTCCCCGGATGTTTCTTGTATTTGATGAGAGCTGATGTAAGCTTTAGTTTTCTCTGAAATCCCAACAGCCTAGAGGCCCCAAAAAGAAATGCCCCCCAATCCGAGCTAACACTGCTGACGAGGCCATAGAGAAGATGCTGGAGCAGAAAAAGATCTCCTCCAAGATCAACTACGATGTCCTAAAGGACCTCAACATCAAGCCCTGTGCCAGCCCAGCTCGCAAGGCTGAGTCCCCGAAGAAGGAGAGGCCCGCTACCAAGCTGGCCGGACGCAACCGAAGACCCGCCCAAATTCCACTGAGCCTCAGCACGCCGCTCAGTACCCTGGGGAAAAGGTTGGTGCAAAACTTGGTTTCTAATAGTGAGTGCGTGCAAGAGTCAGAAGGTGCCTCCAGTTTTTTTTTTAATTTTTAAATAACCTAGTATATGTAGCTGTAATAAAAAAGTATAACAGACTATCCTGTCACCATAATATGATAAACAAACGTTAAAACAACCTTTCAGCGAACTACCCAGTTCTAAAAGGCACAGCTAGATTTTGGCTCTTAAAGCAGAGCACACACTGAAGGAACCTTAATCAAACTGATGTATAGTGTGGCTGCTCTTTGCCTTTTAAGCAGTACTGTTTCTTTTTCATGGATTTGTCTACCTCTTGGAAAACTTACTACAGATTAGATTTAGGGTTTGTGAGCATTCTCTTGCTTCACGTTACTCCAGGCTGACTCCAGGATGTTCAGATGGTAAATGGACTGGTTCTTATATAGCGCTTTTCTGCTCTGCTCTGGAACTCTTATACCACATGCCTCACTCTCCCATTCACCCCCCCCCCATTCATACAAGCACGTTCTTCTACCCCTAAATGCTTCCTATCTCACATTCACACACGATGAATGCGTCAGAGAGCATCTCAGGGTTCAGTATTTTGTCTAAGGATACTTTGACATGCAGACCGGAGCAGCCAGGGATCAAACCACTAACCTCCTGATTAGTAAATGACCTGCTCTGCCTCCTGAGCTACAGCCACCCCAGATCAGGTTTTTGTGGACCTGCTGCAAGAGTCTTTGTTCCTCTTGAGGCTGGAGGTAATTTTTTATGACACATATCCATCCCACAGATTTATCATTGCCAAACATGTGGTGGAAGGTTCAGATGGGTTATGTATCGGATCACCTAGGATCATATCAGAGTTAAAAACAAACCAAAAAATCTTCGTTTTCATTTTCAATTTTGCACAGGATGCTAAAGTGTAAAAATGTTTGATTTTAACTGCTTAGTAACTTTCCAGCTGTGACTTTCCAGCTGTGACTTGACTTCACATCATACTGCATTAAAAAAATATGTGGTCTGTGATCAGTGCCCACAGACCGCACTGATTCCTGGCAGTTAAAAGGTGTTTACAAGCTATGAGATCTACACTCGCCTGCCACAGAAATAGTCAGAAATGAACCACGCCTGCTCAGCTGTGATGCTACTCTGCTACACGTGCTGCAGACACTGCACTGTGAACAGTGGAGTCGGAATCACTCTGGTGGGCATACTTTGTGATTGCACCAATAACTAAATTCCCACAAGCATCGTTTTCTACATTATGTTCTTCAAAAAAAAAAAATCATATTGATGCATGTCAAATGTACATGATTTGTGGACATTTACCAGACTTCTAAATGATTTATAGAAGTTTTCTAATATATGCAGTAGCTTTTCCTTAAACCAGGAAACAGACTTTAATGTGTAAAATCAGCTGCACTTTATTAGAATCTGCAGATATTAACGTGCTCCCTCTTTATACCTCCTTGCATTACTCTTTTTGTGTGTGTGTGTGTGCGTGTCTGTTATCTTGTGAGCATATTTGGCAGTAAAAAAAAATAAATGGACCACTTGAAAAGAACAGCTGTTGCACCAACCATTCTGCCGTCTTTGGGAGGCTCTTTTCAAAAAATATTGTCCGGATTGTGAATTGATTATAATTTAACCAGATGAGTACTGTGCACCCCACTCCTGTTAATGCTATCGCCTGTCATAATCATGTAACCATGATAACACCTAAAGAACATAAATTCATGTTTACTTTTGTTTGGATCTGCTCAGCCCCCTCCCGCTCACTCCCTCAAACCATTAAATAATCTTGAATACAAACACCAGATGCTCAGTTGAATAAAGGCGAGATGGATGGAGAGTGTTTGCTCAGATCTGATGCAGCACCAGCCGTTCCTCGTCTGCCGCTCGGGTCAGACTCAGCAGCTTTTTTGTTTTTCTGGCTTCACTCCGTAACAAGGAGGAGACACTCATCCCGACTCCAGTCGCCCAAAATAATCACCTGCGACAGGAGGACAGATGTTCAGTTTTCTGTTTTCTGTTTTTTTTTTTCTCCTGGACTCCTGTGGGATATTCTTATTTTTCCTTTTTTTTCAGTGATGCACCTTGTCTGCCAGGATTTGTCCCTTAGCGGTTGCCCCCCCCCGTTCACGACAGGCATTCACAGGACTGAGCCACACCGATCCTTTCAGACCAATTTAATGGGTTTTCTGCAACAGGGAGAAAAGCTGATGTGTTTTTTTTTTTTTACTTTGTTTGGTAGTGGGGGAAATTGGTTTCCTCTGGCTCTGTTTTTAAACCCTTTTCAGTTAATGTTGGTTTTAGGTACCATCTTGAAGCTTTATAGCTCTCCTATAGAGGCAACTGTTTGGTGATTAAGGGGATGCAAACCCCCACAATTCGCCCCCCCCCCTCCCAAGTTCTGTGGTTAGCTGAGCTGAAGTCATCTGGCTGCAGTTTGCTAGGCGTTCGTAAACCCTGTCCTGGACTCTGCGATAATGCGCCGCATTTGGTCTCAGACCCACAGAGGAGTTAGATAAGTCTGCTGTTTATTGCAGTTGGGAGTCTTTCAGAGCCAGTTCCTTTTTAAGTCAAATAAAATATATTTATAAAACACTCTTTAACAAAGTGGGTTTGTCACTTTGTTCTCCGCAGAGTGGCGGGCGGGGGGGGGGTGTAAACACACATAAAAACATGAGAAGAAAAACATTACAGTCTCTTAAGATTTGAGGCCAAAGCCTGAGAGCGGAAAACGGGTCATGGAAACAACAGCAGCGGCAGCATAATCGCAAGGCAAATGTGGAGCTTTTGCCCCGGGTTTCTTCTGTCTTTAATACATTCTTTATTTTGTGAGCATGTGTTTTTGTGCAGCATGTTTCATTATTTACAGTGCGACCAGCTAGCTGCCCTTAAAAGGGCAGGTTAACCCACAACACCCCCAAATTAAATAAATAAATGGACAAAAATGAATAAAACTGAAGCACAGATAATGGAGGGAAGTAGAAAATGAAAAACAGAAAAATTGCAAATGAGAAACAAATTACACAACAACTGAAACTGAAGTGAAATGGAAAAAAAAAACATTTAAAGGGAACTTCATATGCTCAGTGATCTGCAGTTAAAAATAATGCTTTTTTGACTTCTACTGCTGTTGGTGCAGCACTTCAGTTCATACTCTGAGAGGAGGGGTTTTGGCGCCTCTCCCTTTAAAGCAGCTTTCTTCTAATTGTGGACAGGATTGGCGCTCACAGCCAGCGCTGTATGCCTGGGGATGACCATATTAAGGCTGTATGCTGGTGCTGACAACGTCCATCCATTTTCTTCCACTTATCCAGTGCATAAGCAGAAAAAAAAAACACAATTGGTTTAATTAAAAAAACAAACAAACCAGAAACTGAAAAATTGCACAGAAAAACAAAAATGTGAGGACCCAGTATAAAAGCAACAACTGAAACAGCAACTAGAAGCCTTCAGTTGTTGATTGAATCAATAGGCAGCCGCTCTCTCTGGCAGAAACAACAACCACTCCTTCTCTGACAGCAAGATTGATGACACAAATTATGATACATTATAGCACTTCCCATTTATAGGATGGTAATGTGATGAATTAATGATCATTGTGGGGAAATTGCTTTTGAGCTCACAACCCTCCACTGGGAGGTCAGAGGTCAGCATGGTGAGGCTGCCACGTGATGCAGCGTCTTGCTTGAGGACACTTCAGCCTCTTGATGCAGGCAGACACTCACTCTGCTGAAGTGTCTCATTCATCCTAAAGACAACGCTCAGGGACAGAGAGGAACTCCAGGGCTTGAGTGATGAGATGAAAACGGGGTTTTGGGGTGTGACCTCAGATACAACAAACAATGAAATGATCCTTTTTGTGTTTATTTCTATGCATCAGATAGCCTCTAGTCGTGCTGGGGTCTGCAAAAAAAAAAAAAAAAAATCAAACAAGCACTCACTAACCAGCTGTTGCAGCAGTTGTCTCACATCTTGTTTTAGACTCTGCTTCACTCCCCCGGCAGAGAGATTTCTGATAGAAGGTAAAGTAGTGAAAGGTAAGGTAAAGTATGCTTGAAGCAGTATTGTTTTTTTTCCAGATGGCTAAAATCTGTTTGCTGCTGATGTGTCCACAGCAGTGCTTTAGCTTCTGTGCCCATCTGCTGGGGGGGGGGGTAACGCAGGTAACACAGTGACTTGAGGATCAGAACCTCAAACAGGCCTACTCCAAACAAACTGGACCATCCCCAACTGGATGAAAACAGTGGAACAGTGATTCGCCTCCGCTCCAGAAACAAGATCTATGATCATTTTTAATAAAAGTGCCTGTGACACGTCACACTGATTCTGTAGAAAATAGTTATTTATTCGGCCATTTAGCCTAAAAATTTTGAGATGTGATTTCCGGGCCACAGCACAGCCCTGCTGCTGATCGTCTGACCCCAGTATTTATCAATTTGCAAGCAGCAGCCATGGCTACACCAAACCATTAACAGCAGTAGGCTGCAACAGTGCTGGATTTGAGCTGCTCCAGTTGGCTAATAGCTGCTGCCAGAATGGCAAATTCCCCTTTGGAAAGCCGACATGCTCCGTGAATGAAAGCTCGTCTCCAATTTCATGTTTTGGCTTTGATCTCCACGAAGGGGGGCTTTGCCGGCACAAGCCGTGTCGTCGCGTGTTTTAAGAATGGATGCCTTTTTCCTGAAGTGTTCGACCTGTTTGAATTTTTAAGAATGCATTCCTGTGCTATCAATGAATCATTGATGGGGAATTGCTGGTCTGAATCATTCATCCCACACTTTGTTTCTTTCTTTTATTTTCCTGAATGGATGCTGGCTCCATCCATTTATCCAGAAATGGCTGAACTCTGCACTTTGTCGCCCTGAATGCACAATAATGTTTTCAACCCCTGCGGTTTTTCTGTAGCTCTACCCAGAAGCCACTAGGAACAAGAAAATGCCCCGAGGGCTAGCGAGTAGCAAAATGGTGATAATATCCCATTCTCTCAAAGCATGTTAGTTGTAGCGCTGGAATGAAAAAAATGACGAGAAAACAATCTCAACCAGCAGCCGCTGAGCGCAGAATGGTCTCATTCAGCTCGGCGGTCGAGGAGCGGACCGTTGCTTCGGCCCGTGAAAAGGTTGTTGTGCTGGTTTATTGAAAAAGGAGAGGGGCCTGGTGTCAGGGAGACCTATGAAAGTGCAGGAGACGGCCTGCTGACAGTGCAGTCATTGTGCCTTGTTTCGAGGCCTCGCTGAGGGGCTACACTGAGGCATTGTGCTGCTGCGGCCTCCCCTCCCTCTCCTGGTTCCACCTCCGTGCCTCCTGGCTGCTCTCAGTGCTCCGTTCAAGGGTCTGCTCTTCTAGATTTGGGCTCTCGCTCTCCGTCATCCTGGAATTCTTCTCTTGTCCACTTCCACTTTTCTCCCTTCTGTCGCTGTGTTATTTTCATCTCCTTTGTGGCTTTGGATGTCTGATTGCTGTGATATCCACTGGCATGCGTTAACTGCTTCATAGACTGTAGTTCGGCCATAAATTCTTTCTTTGCTATATTTTATTTGGCAGTAATTCATTATTATTGTGGAGGGCATTGATGCACTTCTGTTGTGCTTTATGTTTTATTGAACCCAAAGACTGAAGTGAACGTTAAAGAGTGATCTTTGGGCTCCCCAAAGTGAGCCAAATGCCCTGGAGCAGAGGTCGTATGAGACTTTCGTTATCATTGTGACACACAGGTTCACAAAAAAGTCTGTGCTCTTCTTGTTATGTCATATGATTAATATGCTATTACACATCCACGGATGGATGGATGTTGAATAGCATTTTAATTTTCTAAAGAACTTAATCACAATAACTATACAGAGGATGCATTTGTGAGGGCATGAAGAGCTCTGCTGCCACACCGGGAACTGAAATGACTAGTGCCACTTCAGCCACTTTAATCCAGTGTAATTTATTTATATAGCACCACTTCAAAACAGCAGTTCTCTCCAGGCACTTATATTCTGAGGTAAAGACCCTGCATGATTACAGAGAGAACCCCCCCATTGATCCCTCTCTGCAAACACATGGTGACATTGTGACAGAAGCACGCCCTTTTAACGGGAAGAGCCCTCTGGCAGGACCAGGCTCAGGGAGGCTAATTATTTGGGATGTTAATCCAGATCACCAGGTTTCTGCAGAGTTTACAGTGTTCACGTTAGTGTTTGAAGTGCTGATTATTGCTGATTGGTTTAATATGCTCGTGCCTTATGCCCCTGACATTTTTAAAAATCAGCTTCTGCAAAGAGCCAGTTGCGCTCGTAGTTTGTGGCTGACAATCAGAATGAAATGACCCAAGTTTCAGTACTCTTCAGCTTTGTCTCCAGCTTTAGGTTTCACTGATTCTGTCCCAAAAAGCTCCCGTTTTCTTCACCTCGCTCCCATCATCCCTTCTTTTGCAATTTCTACCTTTCCCTTCATTCACCTCCTCTTCTTCTTCGTCTTCCAGTTCTTCCCATCCATTTCCCATCCATTTCTTTTTCACTTTCACTCCCAGTTCATTCCAACTCACCAACTCCTCACAACTAACCCCCCCCCCCCTCACAACCTGCTTCTCCTTCCTCCTCCTGTCCTCTATTCTCTCACCTACTTTTTGAAATTTCTCTGTCTGGCAGTTAAAAGCCCTCAGCAGCAGCTACAGGCCTGTCGTATCACTCTGCACCATCAGGTCTCTTCTAGCTTTGGGCTTTTGCAACTCGCTAACGAGTTCTTTGTCTTTCTTTGGCTCTCTGTCTTCTTTTCCCCCCTTTTCATCTTCGCTCTTGATCTCACAGCAGAAGTGTTTGCACTTTACAAAATGTGTAAATTTGCTTGGATGGCAAGACATGAAAATGAGCCATGGAATGAGGCGATGAGGGAGCGAGTCTGATGAGGCCACTTTGAGTAAACAAAAAGCAAGAGAACATTGGAGCTATTGAGGCTCTGTTGACAGCTTTCTTGACTTATTGTTTTTAGAGGTGGACTGATAGACTTTGTCTTCCTGGTAACTGTACTTACATTTATAGAGTGATTTCTGTAAACTTTAATAAAGGCAATGCAAATAAGTGTTAGTCAGCATCCAGCACACGTGTCACAGCCATCTCACTGATATCACAAGCTCTTGGGGTCCTCAAGACCGCGAACGCATTTTGATCGTGGAGCCAGCAATAAACAGGATGGTGCAGCCCAGCTATAAAAATGTCCAGACTTGGTTTTTGTTCCTTCCATAAAAGGACAATCATTGGGAATTTTTGACCATTACTCTTTTGATATGTCAACAGACTACCTTCTTTAATTTATCCGTAGGAAAGTTCATATTTTTAGTCCTTGAAGTAAATATTTGAGCAGCGTTTGCTGGCAGAGCACCTGACACAACTCAAGATATCAGAAATTTGCATTAGTCTTAAGGGTCCTGCTTCACAGTCAGTTTTTTTTTTTTAACTCAAATGACTGCCTACAAACTAATTGAGATGCTCACATGATCAGCACAGACTGCATGTCTCTGCGCTGTCGGGCCTAATTTTTCTTTTTTTCTTCTGGCTTCTTGCCTGCTGTTATCTTGTCTTTGCGTCACCCCATTTCTCCCTCCTTACCCCTCCCTCTTTACTCCCACCCATTTGTTTTCTCTTCCTTTGTGTTCCTGCTAACTCAGCCCTTCAGGGACAGCAGGGCCCCTGCTGTACTCAGAGTACTGGACAGTCTTTAGGTTCAAATGTACCATGCACTCTTTTTCACTTCTCCCTCTTTCTCTTCCCTTCCCCTCCCTCCTTCTGTCTCTTCGCCCTCCACCTCGTTCAGCCAGCTGCCAAACAGACCCTCCCTGTTCCCTCCATCCCGACTGGATGATGGAAAAGCAGTCTTCCAGAAATAGCCAAGATAATTGCCCTCCGGTGATATTTTTTTTCCCTCCTCTGTTGCTCTTTACACTTCTCTGCTCCTTCATCTGTTCTTTCCCCATTCAAAGTTGTTTTTATTTTTTTCCCCCTTCTCTTTTTAGAGAACTTGTTTGATTCCAAAGGTTTTTTTTGGGGGGGAGAAAAAATGAAGGGAAAAAAAAATTCCTCACTGCATTTTTTTTCCACACACAAAGGGCAGCCAGGACAACCATTTTGGTCTGTGTTGGTTTTCCAGAAATGTAAATCTGACCCACAGACTTAGCCGGCGCTTGAGAAAACTGGAAATCTCAGCAGGTTCCTGGCCAGATGTTGCCACTGCCACCGCTTCTACGAGGCTGTGAAAGAGGGACAGGAAAGGGGGAAGAAAAAAAGGAAATGCTTTCCATTTTGGTTTTTTCGACTTGCTGGAGCAGGTGTCGTGAGAAAACCCTGGGAGTACATTTACAGAACTGAACAGAAACAGGAAACTGACTGAGAGGGAGCAGCTCCAGTTAAATCTTCACCCGCAGAGACGAGGAAAAGAGCAGGCTGAACTTCACTATTTGTAAAGTTTCCATAGTTTCCTGCAGAGCACACTCGATCGAAGAGGATGTTTTCCTACTTAAGTGACCAGCTGTGTTAGGGGAGGGTGTATAATTTGTCTGTGGTTTGCAGCACCTCCCTGTAAGCATTTGATCTCCCTGCCCTCCACCCCTGCAAACTGTAACCAATGAGTATTTGGGTGCTGGCGGTGGTGGTTTGCAGACCCCCATCCACCCAACATCCCCCACTACCACCACATGTACACGCTGGGACTTCTGCACCAGTCGTGATGTGGGTGGCACACGCTGCTAATGAGATTAAAAGCTTGTTTACGCAAAATTTGAGGCTTTTCAGAAATTACGGGCATCAGAGTTTGTAGGTTTGCGGTGGTTTTCTTGCATTTTAAGAGCCGTTTAACTTTTCCACATTTTGGTATGCTTCCGATTGATCTTAAAATCGATTTGGCTTTTTCTCCTTAATCTACACACAACACTTTACAGTGACAAACAAAAAGCATGTTTTTGACTTGCATAACAGAAGAGTGACATATCCCATTGGGCTAAGTATTCAGATTGTATGTTATGGTGCCCCTTTGTTGAGATACTTCTGCTTCTTTATTAGAGTGCACCTGCTTTCTAATTGAATTCAGTGGATGTAATTAGGAAAGTGTATATGAAAGTGAAAACCAACCAATAAAGTGTAGCACTGTAAGACAGGACTGTATCAAGGCTGAGATCTGGGGATAAAAGAACATATCTGCAGGCAGCCATCATAATCCTAAAATGGAGAAAGTGTGAAAGCACCAACAGTGTTCCTAGAGCTGTGTGGCCAGCCAAACTGAGTAATCAGTGATGAAGGGCCTTTGTCAGGCCAGTAACCATAAGCCCAGCGGCCATTTTAAAATAGCTCTGGAGTTTATAGATCCTTAAAGCAGGACAGCCATGGTTGCAGCGCTCCACCAATCAGGCCATTATGGTAGAGTGGTAAGAGTGGAGTTTCCCTTGTTTAAAAAGACACGACGGCCTGCTGGGAGTTGGCCAGAAGGCACCCAAAATACTTTAAGACCACAAGAAGCAAAATCTTTTGGTCTGAGGAGACAAAGATTGAACTATCTGCCCACTATTTCCAGTAGTATGTACAGAGGAAACTAGGCACTGAGAATCCCCTCATTAATACCATCCCTGCAGTCGAACACGGTGGTGGTAGAATCGTGCTGTGCAGAAGGATTTTTTTTTTTTTCTGACTGTGACCTGAAGTCTGGTCAGCATAGAGAGAAAGATGAAGAAAATATAGCGAGTGGCTTCAGGGAGAGTCCTGCAGTGGCTCAGCCAACGTCCGGACCTGGAAGCAGTCTGGCACTTCTAAAGAGACCCGAACGTGGCTGTGCACTGATGTTCCCCAACCAGTTAGCTGAGCTTAAATTATGATGAAGACTGGGAGAAGAACAGTGTTCCAGGCTCCGAGATCATTCCCAGTAAAATGCAAACTGATGACCTGATTACTTAGTTTAATGTTTTTGTTTTTTTTTTTAAGTTGCAAAAATCTTTTCTTATTTTGCCGAATTGGATGTAGATCCAAAAAAAACTTTAAGTTGAATCTAAAATGTATAAAAAATGTGAAAAACTTTAAAATGTTGCAAACTTTCCAAATGCACAGTAAAAGCTGTTTGTTCAAATTTGAAAGTAAACGAGCATCTACTCAGGTCAACGTGTTTTATTTAGCAAACGATCAGGGAGGGAATACATGAACAAAGACTACCAGCTTTAAGATCTAATATGCACTGTATCCATATTATTACATAAAACCACTGTGTGCTGATATCGAGGCTGCTAGAGATGAACAAAAACAATTATAATTTAGCCATCAGTAGGTGAAGGTTGAATTAAAAATGATTGAACCTTTTTCTTATCAGATACTCAGTAGCTTTTGAGAAGCTTGAATGAGTGGATGTTGTTTATCAACCAGATGAATAACTTACATATTGCCACAGATGATATTGTTTATTTGATTATGCACTCATTGCTTTGGCGCTAGTAGTTTCCAGTGCACGAGTCCCGAATGTAGCTCAGCCTTTAAATTTAAGGCAGAAAACGTCACTCCAACCAAATGGGAGTTTTATATCTCCCATTGTGCAGTGGTTATGCGTAATGTTATGGCTTGATGAGATAAAAGTGTAAACTGATCATGAGCCCTCTATTATTCATTGTAGTTTGACTCATAATCAGGCTAGTGATGCCATGATGTGCTATCCCACACATGAAAGTACGTGCCAGGGGCCAACATGCCTGTGGAAAGGTTTTTACTGCTGGCTGCTTGATAAATTAAGCTAATTTCACATACATTTACATTTAGGTCTTTAGCTTCCTCTGTCACGCAGAGAGATGTTAAGATATTTAATCCCTTTCACCCCCATCCCATCCTCCTCAGACGAACCCATTTCTCAATGAAGCGCAGAGAAATGAGAGCATCCCTTTGATTTTTGGACATCCGGCTCTACTTACAGCAGCGACAGCAGCTTTCCCTGCACAGCCTCTTCCATCCAAACAGCTTTCAACGGCCAAACCTTTGTTCTCCGTCGAGCCTCGCGCTGTAACTAATGGGACAGCGAGGGCTGGAATTTTGAGGGGAACTCTAAAACTGGGCCATTTGGAAAATGTCCCAGTTTTTATCCACAGCTTAGCCACAGAATAAAAAAAAAAAAAATCAGCCCAGCCAGCAACCCAAAATGTTGACACTATAAGAGTTGATACTATTGTGGTAGTTCATGGCCTCACGGGGCCACAGCACAGCTTAGCAACTCAAGACTTCCCCCCCAGAGCCACACGAAGGGACACTTTAACACCGAAATACTTCTTCTTTTGTCCCTCTTTATCTTCACTCTCGAGTTGGTCCTCGCTCTCTTAAAACCCAACATGATATACTATTTTCAGTTTTATATTTTATTCCCTTTACTGCTAAGTTTTATTGACACCATCCCCCCAGCTATTGCCAGTTGTCAGCCAGTGGCTAAACGGCCTCCCTCAATCGCCTTTTCAGCTCAGGCTTAGTCTCATTGGCAGTAAGCTGATTAGAAACGAGCCACTAAGCCAGGCAGAGAGTGATAGCCTAACAGAGAGTTGCTGCAGAGTGGATGAGTGAAGGAGGTGAGGGAGGGAAGGAGGGTGAGACAAGAGGGAGAAAGCTAGTCAAGGGATAGAAAGTGAGAGAGACAGATGGGGCAGAGGGAGGCTAAGAGATTAATAGATGGGACATAAAGTTTTGTGTTGTGACATCACTGTGATTAGAATGTACTGAATGTCTCTGAGGCATGAGGTGATACCTGCACCCTACAGAGGTTGCACAGGTAGCCCAACTCCTCCAGGATGGCATTGCCAGGAGTCTCAAGAGCTCCCAGGAAGCAGGCAGTTACTCTAGGAGAGCTGGACAGGAACGGTATCTGCTCCTTTGTGCAAGGAGGAACAGGATGTCACTGCCAGAGCTACAACATGAGCTCCAGCAGGACACTGGTGTGAATGCCAGTCACATGGCAGCAACCCAGTAAATGGCATTTATGTTTTTTATTAAGGATCTTTGGTGCACAAATTATACAATTAAGGACACTATATGCACCCCTGATCTTGAGCTTTTATGTGTAAGCTTGAGACATTTTACCTTGGGAATCTTTTTATTTGTGTTGCATACATCCTGCCATGCTGATATTTGTGCTTGGGGATTTTAACTATTGTAAAGTGGATTATGCTCTACTTGGATTTCAGAAATATGTCAATAGTGGCACATGAAAGAACAAGATACTGTTATGGTAATATAAAAGAAGCATATGCTGCTAAGACCACTTTCTACTTACACCATAACATCAGTTAGCTTCTGATGGCTGCTTCCAGCAGGATAATGCACAGATCATCTCAAACTGGTTTCTTGAACATCACAGCGTACTCACTGCGCTCAAATGTCCTCCACAGTCACCACATCTCAGTCTAGCAGAGCAGCTTTGGGATGTGGATGAATGGGAGATTTGCATCGTTGATGTGCAGTCAACAAATCTGTGTGTTACTGTCATGTCAGTATGGATCAAAATCTGTTTCCAGCACCATGTTGAATCTAAGCCAAGAAGAATTAAGACTGTTCTGAAGGCAAAAGGGGATCCAAGCAGGTACTAGAAAGGTGTACCTAATAAAGTGACCTGTGAGCATATATGGTCTTGTATAAGCAGTAGAAAATGCATAAATGAATGGGAGGACTGAGGGATTAACACTGAAAAATAGAGTAGGATTTCCCTTAAACTTTTCATGACTTATATCAAAAACCACAACAAATATATGAATGTCACATTCATACTAGTCTCATATATAAATTGAGGATGAAGAAAAAAAATTGTTTTAAAATTTTAAGAAAAAGAAAATAATAAGAAAAATGTTTTTTAGACATTTTCAGTCAGAAATTAGCCACCTGGAGCAACCATTTTGCTAACTGCATCATGGATCTCGGTGCATATTCATCTGCAGACATCTGTTTGTTAAATGACATTGTGAAAACAATGTGCTGGTATGAAAGAGGCAGGAAATCTGAATCTGCGGCTTAGCGAGCAGCGCAGCGAGTTTCAGCTCATTATTTCGTTGTTCGGGAGCAGCGAGCAGCTATTTTCAGTGGAAAAGCTCTTAAAAAAAAAAAAAAAAAAAAAAGTCTCTGTACATGACACGGCAGACACATGCAGTTAGAGACAAGCTGGTGAACACAGTGGAGCTCCTGCAGGCCGATATTTCCCTTTGCAGGGTGGAAAGCAGCTAAAAGAAGCACGAATACTGGATACAAAAAAGACACTAAATCTATAATCGTGCTACTCTGTAACTGGTGAATGTGTGAAGAAGCACTGGTCTGGGATCACAGGTTTAAAAGTGAGCTGAATATTGCTGTGAACTGTGGTGGTGTGTTTGTAGCTTGTCTGTTTTTCCCATTAGATGCTTTGAAGAGGGAAGGAGCTGAGTAGAAGAAGAAGAAAGAAGAAGAAGAAACATCCTTTATTGTCCCACAGAGGGGAAATTTGGGTGTAACAGCAGCCGCAGTTATTATAAATATAAATATAATAATTTACACTAATGAGAATATATATATATAAAATCAACAAACAAGATTAACCTTAATAATACTAATAATAACACTATATACAATGTACATGATGTGCCTGTGTGTTGAACCTTAACAGGCCGGACTATTTACAGTATATTATATATTATCCTACATTGTGTAGGTTATTGTGGTTTTTGTTGGGAGCAGTGATGGTAATAAAGTCTTACAGCTGCTGGAAGGAAGGATCTGCGGTAACGCTCCTTTGTGCATTTAGGATGCAGCAGTCTGTCACTGAAGGAGCTCTCCAGCTCAGCAACAGTTTCATGCATGGGGTGGGAGACTTTGTCCATCAGTGATGTTATTTTGGTCAGAGTCCTTCTGTCTCCCACCACCTGCACTGAGTCGAGAGGACATCCTAGGACAGAGCTGGCTTTCCTGATGAGCTTGTCTATCCTCTTCCTCTCAGCTGTAGACAAGCTGCTGCTCCAACATACTGCTGCATAGAAGATGGCTGATGCCACTACAGAGTCATAGAAGGTCTTCAGGAGTGTCCCCTGCACTCCAAAAGACCTCAGCCTTCTCAGCAGGTAGAGTCTGCTCTGACCCTTCCTGTAGAGCGCATCAGTGTTATGAGTCCAGTCCAGTTTATTGTTCAGGTGAACACCCAGGTACTTATAAGAGTCTACTATCTCAATATCCACTCCCTGGATGTTCACCGGTGTCCGTGTGGTGGGTCTGCGCCTGCGGAAATCCACCACCAGGTCCTTGGTTTTAGCGTCGTTGATCAGGAGGTGGTTCCGCTGGCACCAGCCCACAAAGTCCCGAGTCCACTGTCTGTACTCTGAGTCATCCTCACCTGTGATGAGGCCAACTATGGCAGAGTCGTCAGAGAACTTCTGCAGATGGCAGCATGGGGAGTTGATGGAGAAGTCTGCAGTGTAGAGGGTGAAGAGGAACGGTGCCAGCACAGTAGGAAGTGTGTTGAGTGGAGGAGTGATGAAGAAGGCGGGTGAGGACACCAGATGAGTTATTTCTTGCTCTTTATCTTATTGCCATGGGATAATTTAGGGGTTAAAAGGACAAGCTCCAGTGGTGTAACAATAATTATGTGAAACTAGATTATGTGTTTTATTATTATGGGCTATTAGGAAGAAAAAGAGGTGGTGAGGAGGCAGGAAGGATTTTCAGACTTACTGTAAGAGCAGATTAGAACAAATACAAGAGGAGGAGGAGGAGATGTGATGCAGTACATGAGGCTCCTTTTGAAGGGATGAGCTTCTCGCCTACAGTAAAAGAGTTTTTGCTTTTTTCCTAGATACAGATGGCAACACTGACAACTCATCTGGCTGTAACTGAGGCTGGATTCCCCCAGATTTAGAAGTGAATTTGTTTTTGAAAAATTAACTTTTCTGGATTCCGCTGTTTGTCTTGTGTTTATTACTAAAATATTTATAGTTTGTCTAGAGGATCTGATTCGCTCCCTTTTTAGGCGCCCTGTGGAGTTTTTAACAGCTTGCAGCGCTGTGGAGACATTTTTGGAAATGTGTGGATTTTCATTCAGTCTCTGAACCATGCAGGGCACTATACTGCTCCTGAATGCTACATAAAGCTGGAAAAACCAATTAGGTTTTTTTTCAGCATTGTTCGTTAAAGCGTTGTTAAAGATTTACAGGCACAGCAGAGGCAGGTGTCTGCTTTATGCTTTATACTTTATACTTTGTGTTTGAATGCAGGTATACTGTAGTTTTTCCAGTAGTAAGTAGGGTTTGTGTGATTACTCAAAATACTCTTGTACTTGTTACTTTAAAAAAAGAGTGCATTACTTGTTTGCTCCCTGTAGCTGCAGTGATTTGTTTCCCGCTGAGAATCTTGGCTCTTTGGGGTCGGCATACACTCTACTCTGATTTTACTCTGAGCCTGTGCTTATTTCTGCTTTAGGGTTGGGATGTTGTGTTTGTACAGTTGCGTACACAATGCCACAATGTTTCAGGAGGTAAAGCTTGGCCCAGATTGGTTCATGCAACAGGGAAGTGATCCCAAGCACGCCAACAAATCTGCAACAGAATGGCCGAGAAAGAAAAGGCTCAGTGTTGCAGTGGCCCTGTCAAAGTCCAGACCTCAGCCCAACTGAATTACTGTGGTGGGACCTTAAGAGAGCATAAATGAATGCCAGTGAACCTCAATTAACTGAAGCAACGTTGTATAGACGAATGGGCCAAAATTCCTCCACAGCGATGTGAGAGGCTGATAGTTACACAGAAAACGGTTACTTCAAGTTATTGCTGCTAAAGGGGGCTCTGCAAGCTGTTGAAGCACAGGTTGTACTGAGTTGTTACAAGATTGCACAGAGTCCTGTGAAAACCTTTTTCCCCATTTGTTTTGTTCTTTCATGCAGCAAAAAAATAATGTTCATATCTCCACTCCTCTGAAGTTGTAGATGACGCTGTTTTTCTCCTTCCTACAATCTGTTCTTTCACTACATCCACTGTTAGACTTCTTAAACTGTTGGAGTTATGCGGCCAAGCGCTCTGCCGCACCATCACGGAGATTTCAGGGACTGCTGAGCGCTGCAGTCAGTGGCTGTGGATGTTAGGAACACACACCCAGGGCTGATCATCTGCTGAAAGTTAATTACTTTTGTGTGGAGGACCGTCAAAGTGCATGGAAGTACCACCTTTGTCCAGTGTTACTGACTAGCAAACAGAATGAATGTAAAACCCATCCATCCATTTTCTTCTGCTCACCAAACTGTGACAGATTTGTCCTTCAAACATCCTTTTTATTTGCAGCTTAACGTGAGCTCGTTTTGAGGAGATGTTCCCGGGAAATTAGCTGAAAACTGCGGGACTTTAAAATGAAACTTTTAACAGATATTCCTACACGGCTGTTTTAATTGAGTCCTCGATTGATTGTCGTAATTAGGCAGTAATTAGTGTAAAGGTGGAGCGGAAACGCTGAGAGGAGTATGATATCAGTGGCTGCAGTTATACAACACGTATCATGTTTTTGGGATATGGATGGTCTTTTATGAGCGCGCTGCATATGGCTTCATTGTTTTCCTTGGGGGGTGATTAAGTGCACACCGTCTCTCGTGGTGAAGCCCGACTGGGCGTCAGGAGCCACTCCCTGCTGCTGTAAAGGGTTGCCATGGTGATGGAGGGCTGCCGAAAAGTCTGCCGCCGCAGGCAGCCAGCAGCTCCTATTGATGGCCGTTTGACCTCCGACCTCCACAAGTGAGTGCAGCGAGCTCAGATTAATAGCCGCTGTCACCCAGAAACCTCATACCTCCAAATAATGTAAATCGCTCCACTGAGACCGCACGTGATAACATTCCCACATTTACACACTCATCACCAAAATATTTTTTCTGTTTTTGATGTCAGGAAAGTTCAACAGCTGAAGCTTCTCTTTCATTATATTTATACATCATTTCACTGTTTTTGCACCTTTACTCACTCTAGTAAAGCAGGACAGTTTCCAAAGAATGGAACAAACCTGAAAACTGATTTAATATTGACGTGAATTTTGAAACAAAGGTGCCGGTCATCGTTTGAACCTTTGAACTGCTGAGCAGATTATTAGATATTTAAACACACATCCTCTTTTGCATTGAGATTTTTAATATCCTAATGGTATAATATAATCAAGTGAAACTTATCATTATTTCTGACCCTTTTTCACACTTTCTGGTTAATAGACTGACTGCATTTGGACATCACATAATCCCAGCGCTGAGTAGTCTAATCAAAACTGCCAATGGCAGAATTTAAAATATGATGTCAGACTAGCTACATACAAGTACAGACTGCACACTGCCTGAAGTGGCACAGACCCTTTGAGTGATGACACATGATTTTAAAACACGAACGTGCAAAGCAACTTATATCTAAAGCTTCCAGGTCAGTATAAAGTATAATGTTTCCCTCTATAAGGTAGTATAGCAATTTAACAAGAACTTCAGTTGCAGTCCAACATTTTCTCTTTGCAGTCACTGTGGTGAAAAGTCTCAGCTAACCTGCGATCAAGGCAAAGAGGTAGCCTGACTGGCAGTGAATAGGAGAAGGCCATCTGCCTTAATGGAAAATCATTTACACATGCTTCAAGTTAAAAAAAAGGCTAGACCTAAGAAACAGCACTGAAGTGCTTTACAGCAGTGGAAGAACCAAACCGGAAGAGCTAAACACACCTGTGATCATGTGTGAGAGCACCAGGTAGAAGCCAAACTGTGAGAATGCACGAATAAAAGACCGCAGGCGTGTGAAGTAGAGAAAACGAAGGTCTGAAACAGAAAAGGAAGTAAAGTCTTGAGTGCGTCCTTGAATACTGAGATGATATGATTTCCTGCTGACGGTGGGAAGCTGGTTCCACAGGGAGGGATTATAACTTTTAAATGTGCACTTCCTTTAGATAAAGTTGAGGCATTTCTGCATACTAATTCAGAAAAGTTTTTCTGAGCGAAATGTCAGTAAATCCCCCGTCTGTGCAGGATGCAGCAGTCGATTCTGTGGAGAACTTTGCTGTTTTCTTTCAGTTATCTCTCCAAAAGTATAATAAAGGTTAAACATAGTCACAGTGGTGGGAAAGTGACTCGAGTACTTCATTAATGAGCGATATATTTATGAAATATTTGTCTATGATATAGGGAGGGAGAAGTGATTTCAGACGAGGCTTAAAATTTTCTGGGTTTTCTTTATTATTTAACTCTGACAAATCTTTGTCAAACAAATATCCTCTCAAAAATGAGCAGAGTCACGGTTATCTGGATGTGGTTTATCTGAAAACAGCAGCTTGTCAGCTCGTATAACTTTAGCTTCCCTAAAGGATCGCTTTGTTCCCATGCCTCCTGAAAAGATGTTTACGGCTCGGTTTATAGCAGCACCACTTACCAGATGTCTGTGGGCAGAGCCGCGCCTCTGTTACTACTGTTGCTATGCCACCCCACCATGATCGGGAGAAGTGATGACAGATGATCCCCTCACCTTCTCAGGACAAACGTGATGTTGGAGATTAAGGAGCCTGAACTGAGAACAGTTACCCTTTGGTTCTTGCTTTCTGTGAGATTTATGATTTGCGGCTGGAGGTCCAACATTAGGACCAGTCTGAGAACGAGCTGAAAGATAAAGTCTGACCCTGTCCTGTGGACGCGAGCTCTGGGTCAGTGACTGAAAGAACGAGTTTGCAGATACAAGCGATTGAAATGAAGTTGGCTGGATTCAGCCTTTAAATGCAGGGTGAGGAGCACAGAGCTGCTGCACCTGAGGAGAGCGAGCTCAAGTGCTTCGGGCATTTAATCAGGTATGCCTGCTGAGCACTTTTCTGGGTATGCCCGACTGGGAGGAGAACCTGGGGTAGACCAGAACTCTGTGGCGAGTTTATGTATCTCACTTGGTCAGGAGAAAATAGCAAACATTGCTGGGGGAAAGGACGTCTGCTTACACTGAGGCCGCTGCTGCCTGACTTCGGATCAGTAGAAGAAAATGGATGGTCGGTCCTACATGGTTGTTAAGCGCTGGCTCACAGTCAGTCTCTTCCTTCATTTCAGTGACGACTGCATTACCAGCTGGACAAAGCAGGCACAGCTGTGTCCTCCAAATCAGCACATTTGCATATTAAATATGTATTACTGACAGTCAGAAACTCAAAGCTGGAAACTGTCCCTTAATCCAGCGCGTTGTGCACTCTGAGACTACAGCGCGTTGTGCACTCTGCTGAGAAGGTGATTGGCTGTAACCTCCCATCTCTCCAGGACCTGTACACCTCCAGGACACTGGGGCGTGCAGGTCGGATCACAGCCGACCACTCTCACCCTGGGCACAGACTTTTTGACCCTCTCCCCTCAGGCAGGAGGCTACGGTCCATACGGACCAGAACCTCCCGCTATTAGAACAGTTTCTTCCCCTCTGCTGTTGGACTCATGAACAGTTACCCTAAGACTGTTACTACCACCCTCCACAAACGCTGATGACCCTATGTCTATGCACCTGTCTGATTGCACTGATGTACATATTAGTGGAATATAGTCTACATTCTTTTATCTTTTAATTAGTCTCTGCACTGTATATTTTGTAATTTTGTAATATTGTGCTATAGTTATAGCTCTAATATCTCTGTATATTTGCAATTGTATACTTGTATATTGTCTTATAGTTTTTATACTTATTTGTTTTTTTCTGTAAGCACGAAGTACCGCAGCAATTTCCTAATGCTGTGAACCTGTTCACCCATATGGCAATAAAACCTTCTGATTCTGATTCTGATTCTGATCCCTTTGACAAGCCCACACCTGCACTGTTTTTCTATCGATCAACTGACCTATTGATAGACTCAATCATTTCAGTTCATGTCCTTTCTGGATGTCTGAGGAGATGATGAAATTAACACGTGTACTTGGGGGGGGTACCTTAAGTGGTTAATCAGGCCAAAGGTGGTTGGGTGGCGTCAGGGCCAGCCAAGTTGTTCTCCACTGATTTCTTTACAGAATGGCACAGATACTACAAATATTTTTTGTTTTGTCCATATTTAATACCTGAAAAAATATATATACAGCAGTTTTCATTAAGAATATTTTTGTTTTTATGTAGTTACCTGAATTTTTCAATTTTAATCTTCTCTATATTTTGTTCTTTGTTTTCCTTTTGTTTCGTGCTCTTATTAGTTTGATCTTTCATTTATGAGTTTAGGTATTTTTCTCCCATCAAGGCTTCTTTGTTTAGTTTCCTTTCAAAGACAGTCAAGTCAGTATATCTGTGGTGTAAAGAGATGCGCTATACTGCAGTTCAAAGAAGAGAACAGGAAAGTGTTTAGACAACTTTTTCCTAATTATGTCCTATGAAGTTGGACGCATCAAAGCCTGCAATTAGTTCTGCTACCTTCCACTTGTTTCTATTTTCTTTCACTATACTTTTTTCTTTTTGTCTTATGTCTGATTTAGTGACACATTGTGCAGCAGAGTTTGCTGTTATCTCTTTTTTTATGCAGAGATTTTATTGGATTGGATATTTTATTTTATTCTGTTTGCATTTGAATGTTTTTGAGCTCAGTCGCAGCAAAGAAAACGCTGCTGTTGGAGGTGAAAGGGCATTTTCACCGCTCCATCACCGAGGAGGGTTGGCAGTCACTTGAGAAATGACTGTGAGGGGAGAAATGTAATTTAAGCATCATGTCAAATCATGTAATTTAAGTACTAAAGTGTGTATGGGCTGAAAATTTTCTGGAGTTTATTTTAGAAAACAGAGTGTGACTTTGTCGCCGTGAGGTCTGGCTTTGAGTGTGTGTGTTGCTGCTGTTAACTCTTTGATCTTTCAGACGTATGACTGATCTGTTTGTGTGGATGGGGGGTTAATAGCTTGTGATCCTCCCTATTTCTGTGATTTGTGGCGTGGAAGGCTGTGATCCTCCCTCTGGTCACGCCACCAGGCTTTGAAGAGGCACACTCTCATTGTCCCTGCTTCATAACACGCTCTGACACATCATGGCACACTCCATGTTCATTTTGTTAATAAAAATATGACATAAAATATTACTTTTTAATATTCTAATGTATAGTTTGAATTTATATGCAATGTGTTTGGCAAAAAATATTGTCTGCCACGTGTTGCAACTTGCTTAAGCTATCAAATTTGTTAGCAAGCTGGATGCATATACTGCATGAGTACAGTGGAGAGATATGTGCTTATTCGTGCTAATAAAATACTAAAATGCTAGTTCTTAAAACTGGAGATCAGACTTCTTGGACAGGCTGTACCACGCTGAGAGAACCCAATGCTCCCCGTGTCTTTTGGATCCAGCCCAGAGTGGATGATGGAAGAATAGCGTTTTAGTCACATCACTTCTTTTTTATCCTCCATTTGTCCAGTTTCCTTAATTTTTCCTCAACAGAGAGAGACAGAGAACCATTCATACTCACATTCACACCTATGGGCAGTTTAGAGTGACCAGTTCACCTAACCCCAGTAAGCGCATGTCTTTGGACTGTGGGAGGAAACCAGAGTACCCAGAGGAAACCCACACAAACATGCAAACTCCACACAATTGAACCCAGGACCTTCTTGCTGTGAGGCAACAGTGCTAACCACCATGCCACAGTGCTACCCTATATTTATGTTGAAATTTAAATTCGGCATACAAAAACATACCCTGTGTGAATTAATAACATAATTTCAAAAGAAAACCCAAACTAAAATATCAAACTTAAACTTGTCATGAGCCTGAAAATTAAAAAGCATTTTCATTAAAAGACTAAATCAGAATCACTCGCACTCTTCCCTTGTTCATCCATCCAGAAGCTGAGCTGCATGTCTTCCTTGTCACACAGCCCTCATTTATGTGTGTGTGTATGTGTGTGTGTGTGTGTTTAGCCCCCAGCTGTTAACAACCACCCGTCTTTCTGAATCTCTAATCTCTGTTCACAAGACTGGTCATGCTTCTCCAAAATATCTGCAAAGGAAGAATCCAGCGCCGCAGCACACAGCTGGGCGCTAACTGACCCAGAAATCCCATCCATCTGGAGAAATGTCACAGCTCTCATCAAATGGCCATGGATGGGTTAGTGGGTTATTAAATACGGCCCTCTGTGTGTGTGTGTGTGTTTGTGTGCGTGTATCAGTTTTCTCACAAGCATTAAGAAATTGATGGAAATTCCCCCAAAATGAGGGTGCTCACTTGACCGGGAACATCCAAGTTGCATTGTTAGAATGTGCACACGGGGCTTTCCTCTTTTTTCTTTTTTACTTGCGTCATTTGCAGTCTTGTCCTTCCAGACAATTTATCCAGCCAAAATAAACTGAAATCAAAAGTCTCCCTTGCAGAAGGCTTAAAGTTGTGAAAGCACTCACACATAACTCCTGAAATGATATGCAGCCATATGGTAAAGACAAGCAATCACTCAACCTGCTCCTTTTTGCTTTATTGGTCAGGAAGGTGATGCATGAAAAATAATACACTTTTCATCTGTCACAATGATTTTAATTTTTGATGGCCTTTTGTAATATTACAGTATTGAGTGATAATGTTTAATGCTGTGAAGAAATGGCATCACTGTAATTGTTAATTTTTCTCATTTGGTAAATGGACTAGTTCTTATATAGTGCTTTTCTACTCAGTCTGAGCACTCAGTGCTTATACAACACGTTTACATTTACCCGTGCACGCCCATTCGTACAAGCACTTCCATGATTAACTAGCTAAGTGCTTTAATTATCTAACATTCACACTCCAGCGGTTTGCGTCGGAGAGCAATTTGGGGTTAAGTATCTTGCCCAAGGATACATTGGCATGCAGCCTGGAGTAGCAAGGAATCGAACCGCTAACCTTCCGATCAGCAGGTGACCTGCTCTACCTCCTGAGCTTTTTTTAATAACTGTCAGTTCTGCTTACAAAGTGGGCGTGACGAGATTGAAAGATGTAGGTGTTTGCCAGGCACAAAGAGTCCAATGAAAGCTGCAGTATTGTTGTTATCATGGGAACTATCCAGTGTTTTTGGCGCTTGAATCATACTAAGACTGAAAATTCAGCCTCCTCAGTGTCATAGACCGAATTGCAGATGAAGCTTCAACACACTTTTAGTTTATTTAAGCTAATATGTGCTAGCATTTTAGGTGGGAAAAGTAAAATGAAGAAAGTCAAGCCATTACTAGATCATATATATCATTAACTTCATCCAGCAAAGAAGAAAAATCTAATTAACACTGAGCGACCACTCTTTGCCTCTCTCACAGCACTGGTTGTCTGAGAATTATGAGGTCCTTCTGTAGAGTTAATGGCATACACACACACACACACACACACACACACACACACACACACACACACACACACACACACACACACAGGGAAAGAAGACAGGCTGACACTGCAGGTGAGTGGGTGCCAGGTTAAACTAATCCCAGCTTTGAGACGAGTGATTGAAGAAAGCACCAGTGGGAGCAGAGGACGGTCCTGACTCACAATACGATGGTGCATGAAACACACAGGATGGTTAGTTATGCAAAGAGCCTGGAATGTTCACGAGCTTCAAAGCAAATCTCTTTGACATCTGGACAGAGCTAAGGTTACCTCACTGTCTTCTGTTTCTTCATCTCCTCCTGGAAGGACTCCGTGATGATGAGATCAGATGTCATTGTGGGTGAGACCATCTTTGGCAGCACTCCTTGTTATTGTGCCTTAAGCGAGTTTTTTTATGGCTCTGGCTGGATGCTTTAGAACAGTTTCCTGCAGAATGCATTTTGAGACTAGTCAGATTCAGAAATATTAAATGCTTAAAGCATTTTCACATTACTGGGAGTTCTGAGGTATCTTTACATGGATCACATTGTCTGGTTTAATCATGTGCGTCACAAAGCTCTTATGTCCATAGGCTTCCCAAAATAAATGACCCAGAAGAGGGTACACATGGGCTTAAAGTGTGCTTGCAGACACACAGAAGCACATACTGTATTTGGTTATAAGCAGAAACTACATAAGTTTAGGGTACACGTTAGCAGCATCCGTCCCCCCAGACTCCACTCTACAGTTTCCCAGTATTGGCGTTTGTATGTTCTCCAGAAAAAAAAATGCAATTTTGTTGCATTTGACTGAGCATCTTGGCTACTTTAGACTTCTGTTTGTACAGCTTCCATATTCTGTGACACAGTTGTGTATTGCAGCAGTGCCTATTCCTTCATATCTTTGCGTATAGATGGGCGTCTATATGACCCCGTACACCCTTTTGAATCTGCAGTACCAGGTACTCTGTGTGTGTTGAATGGAGTTAGTGCTGGATGGACTGGCCAGAGGAGAAGAAAACACAATCAGTTCTTTTGGCTGAATCTGCGCCTCCTCTTGCCAAGCTGCACACCGGCCCACAATGCAGTGCAGCCTGAATGGACACGACTCACAGGCACACACTCTTTGTGGGGGAGCGTGTGTGAGGCTGCATTGTGCGTCTGTATTTGTGTGTCTGGGAAAGTATGAGCGGTCACTGTTTGTGTGTGGGTGTGTGTGGTGATTATGTCTGATTTAATTGTGCTGAAGAGCTGTAGGAGGCTGTGTGTGTGTGTGCGTGTGCGTGTGTGCGTGTGTGTGCGCGCGCGCGCGCATGTGTATGTGTATGTGTATGCGTGTGTGTGTGCCTCCAAGGATCTCGTCCCCAGCTGGAAAATCGAGTTGGAAGCTCGGATTATTATCATCATTTATTTACATCCGAGCTCATCGCAGAACTAATTTTATTCAACCCCCAGTTTGCAGATTATCTCTCCTCCTCGCCTCCATCCTTCCTCCTTGTTATCTTATTGATTGGATTATTATATGAATAGTGAAATTATTCCCTTATATTGGTTTTGCCTCAGTTTATTTGTGCAGAGATGGAAAAAAGAAACAGGTGCAATCATCTCGATTTTACAAAAAAAACAAAACAAACCAAGAGGCCTGTAGAAACATCTCACCTCGATGCTAACGAGCAAAACAACTAAATGTCTCAGGAACGCTGCCACATATTGGAAATGAGAAGAGAAACAACATGCTGCAGAATGATTAGAAGATCTAATAACGAGCAGAGTTATTACAAAATGAAAATGGCTCTGCTGTAGGAAATGAAATCATGAGGGAAGTGAATGTGGTAATGAGGGAGCGAGTGTGTGTTTTGACTTCATACACACCAGCAGCTACAGCTGACTCAGTGTAAGGCACTCCTGAGACTCTCTGTATGAATTAGAAATGAAAACATTTGTAATA
This sequence comes from Archocentrus centrarchus, assembly GCF_007364275.1. Lineage (NCBI taxonomy): Eukaryota > Metazoa > Chordata > Actinopteri > Cichliformes > Cichlidae > Archocentrus > Archocentrus centrarchus. The sequence goes on from NC_044367.1 coordinate 3,857,090, forward strand.
GCATACAAGAGGAAGGATCAGATTCAATTCAGGCTCACACAGTTTTATTTAGCTCATGTGTGGTTGCTGATTTGAAGCATTTTAAAGGACCAGTTTGCGCATTTGTCTGGTTTCCTCACATCCAATAGATAAACTGTTCATCAATAATCTGTGTTTGTGATTTCTTGACTATATTAAACTTACTAATCCAAAAAGTTTGGCACAGAACCGAACGTTAGTCGGTTATCAGCATAATTAAAATCGCAAGATCTTAAAGTGTAAGATGAAGTGTGTGTCCTCCTCATTAGTGCAAGGATATATTGATATTTCAACTTAATAACATCTCATGTGGCTGATCCACATTTTTATTCACTTCCAGTCCCGTTCCAATACATGACTCCATATACCAACGCGCTGCACTTTTACTTTTATATGATCATTATTACTGAGGCCGAAATGAAGCAAACAGCACTTTTTATTAGGAGAGCAAAGAATATACACAAATGCATTCAAAAGGAATTTGTTACACTTCACGTACAAATGAGTAGCAGCAAAAGCTGCGATGTTTTCATTCATATTAAATATTTGAAATGCAGAATAAAAATCTGAACCATCAGAAGCCTTTCTAGTACATTAAACAAGCAATAAGGTTGGCTGCGTCATCTAAACAGGACAGCTCCAGCAGCACCAACTGTGGAAGGATTTAAATTAAACCTTTAAAATGAGGCGCAAAACTGAACTTTTTTTTTTTTTTTTTAAAGCAACTATTTCTCGCCCAAAAGGTGAGGTTCATGCACAGCTGGCAGCAGCAGTGTGTGAGCACCAACCCCAGTCAGTCTGGATCAAAGTGTTATCAGCACTAGAAAGGTTAAAAATGCTCTGTCTCTAACCTTTGACCCCACTCACTATCAGTTCCTTGTATACCTGCTGCAGTTACAGGAAGTGGTTTCAAGTAAGCCTGAGCACCAGCCTTTTTTTGGTCCCATTAGCAGCAAAAGTATTCAATGACAGTGAAGAGGAAGAATGTCATTGTCTCATTTTACAGCATAATTACCAAAGTTAACATTTTTCTGTTAGCTGGATCACACCTCACCATTCTCGCTCTCCTTCCTCTCAGTATTCACGGCACATCTTAAATGTAATTATGAGCGACTGAGAAAATTCCTGGAGAGGACTCCGCACACATCCTCAATCTGTTGGCAGAACAGCTACAAACACACCACCACTGGTCGTTACGTCGAATTAAAATCCATTAATGTAGTACTCTTACAGTTAATTCAGCTAATTGGTGTTTTGTTTCACTTGGTAACAAACTGCTATAACTACACAACACAACAAAGGTTAGCTAATTAAGCCTGCTTATCTGGTGTGACTGGTAGATTAGTGCTATGGGGAACAACGTTGGAATAATCTGTCAACACTCGTCTAAGTCTGATATTTATTTTTCCTGTTCTTCCCATTCTGATATATTTGTGCCCTCTTTTCTTCCCGCCTGCTTTTCTCTCTCTGCCATTAACTCATTTTATTATTCTTTACTATCGCATCCCTTTGTTCTCTTAATCCATCCACCTTTCTTCTCTTCGGTCTTCCCTCGCTTCCATCCTTTCCCTCCCCATGCCCCTCACCCAATCTTTTTCCTCATGTGCTCTCTTGCTGTGTTTTACCCTCTATCGCTTTACCTTCACCTTCTTCTTCTCACCCCTTTGCCCCTTCACTACCTGTTGCCTAACTGCATCACCTCCTCATACTTCCTCCCTCCATCTTTCCACAGTGTCCAGGTCAGGGCCCATGGGAGCCTGTCTTGTCTGGCACATATACAGGGCCCTGAATAGTTCTCTCAGTGGGGAGCGATTCGCTGGCCTGGCTGGGATTTTATAATGAGCTTTGAAAAAAGGAGGGGGTAGTGTTGGGGGTGAAGATGCCACATTCGTTTTTACCCCTCCTCCCCTTTCCCCTGGTTAAAGCAGATTAATTAAAAGCTCACTCGCGCTCTGTGTCTTATCAGTGAGATTTGAGCACTTACTGTAAGCCCCCAGGGAGAGCTCAGCGCCGGGCCGGGTGGGCAAGAAAGGGGGCGGGGAGCCTCCGGGAACAATGCTAATTCCAGCCAGTGGGGTGGTGGGACGCCTGCTTAGGATTTACTGCCAGTGGTGCGTTCATTCCTGATTATCTCTGCGACTGTCTAGGAAGAGATTGCACTCGCGCAGACAGTCAGTCGCTCTGTCTGTCACTCACAGTTTGGGCTCATTTCTCATTCACACCATTTTTTTTTCCTTTCTCTCTCAATCCTGGCAGTTGCCTAGAAATATGAACCGGTCGCCTGAAGCCAGCAGAGATTCAAAGACCAGCTGCATAAATCTAATGAAATCATCTACCTGTGTTGTGTCAAGAGTGAAATCCTGCCATAGCGTGTAACGGACAAAGAAAATATACATTTTCTGTAAGAGCGGTCGCCAAGAGGCCTCAGAAACCCACAACACTCGACCATCCCGTCTATCCAAATAGCAAAAATGAGCAATAACGGGCATCACCAGTAACTATTGTTGTTACAATTTTAAACAATGATTATATCTTCCATTATTTCTTCCCCTGAAGGCTGCTGTGATATCTCAGTTTCTTAAAATAAGGAACTGTAAAAATCCTGATTAGCGGAGCACAAAGGAGGTCCTCTATTTTAAGCCATGCTAGCAGTTTACCTTCACATAAGGCAGAGTCGCTCGCTCCAACACGCTGGTCCAAACCGAAACATGTCAACAACTATGCACTCGTTTTTGAACAGGTCTCCATAGTTACCAAGTTAATGACTTATGCAGCTGACTATCCGTCTGTCACCACCAGGAGGTCAAAATAATATGGACACACATTATTTTCACCTGTCCCATCACAGTTAGCATGCACTAGACTTAAAGTGGTTTGCATAGGTAGCACCTTGCCAGCATCAGCGTATGTGAGTGTGTTTGCTTATCAGTGACAAAGAGTAAGGACAAGAATGTGGTGGAGAGGAGAAACGATGCTGAGCAGTAACAGGCAGGCAGCGTGTTCGCTGCCGAGGCGAACAGTGAAATGTAATCTGAATAGACCTCAGAATGGAAGATTTTATTATCTTCTAATGTCTGGAAAAATAATGAATAGCTTACTTTCAGGCTTTTAGGGGTTCATAAAATCTGCACATTTAATCCTCTTGTAGACTCACTGGCATTTCAGATTGTGCTTCAGTTTGAGTAATGGAACTCATTTTCTACAGCCACGTGACTTCAAGGTCGTAAAGACCAGCCACTGTTAGGAGTCAAGGTTAATTTTGAGTATTTTTAGTCATTTCAGTGTTTGCTGAGTAACTCTGTTAAAACAGAGGAGAGTTCATTTATCTGTAACCCTCCCAGTCATTATGGTTGCGTCACTGTGGGGGTGGGTGGTGGGTGGGGTGTTTTATTGTTTGTCCAGTACTGATGACTATTGCTAGCTGCACCCACAGCCTATGGGAAAGAAAGTCAAATGCACGGGTTGGTTTGGCTTGTTGTGAAAGCTGCCATATATGGTGTGACAATTTAGTTACTGCAAATGAAGTTACTGCACTTTACAGGTGCAGGGGCGTGGCTAGTGGGGGGGGCATGGGTTTGTGTGTGTGTTTCTCTGTGTGTGTGTTTGTTTAGGACATTTAACACTTTTACTACTTAGTATTCAAACAGAAATTATACCAGTAATGAAGTATGAACATAACAAAGCTCTTCAGTGGAGACTGAATAGTGGATTTACTTTAGCTGGAGTGTGAGAATGACCTGATGTTAGCTTATGAAGACTTTCTAAAATTAGTTTGCTTTGTAAACTCATTAATTCAAATCCCTCCTACAACTGACTGGACTGAGTTCAACATGCAGCTCAGTAGAAACAATAAAAATGTAGTCAAACAGAAATAAATGCTAATATTTAAACAACTGAGTTAAAAGTTGCGTGTGACTGTAACAAAGTAGGACTGTTTCTTATGTTAAACAGCAATAAAACCAGCAAACTAAAGAAAGTGTAGAGTGCTAAGTGCGATGATGTGTTGCTGTCTGTGTTGCAGGCTGCAGCCGTTCATCAGTGGACAGCCCAGCAAAAAGGTGGCCGTGGAGCAGGTAAGCTTCTGTTCATCTTCACCACATCTCCTCTGCCTCCTCTTCTTCACTAAAACCCTCACTTGCCCCGCTGCTCTTGAAATGCGCAAGACCTCAGTCAGTCACTCAGACAGATGCCACACTCGCTCAGCTCCTCCTTTGGTTCACTTTATTATACACACACTTTGTTTTGTTGCCAAAGCAGCTCACGCAGAGAATGATCTGTGCTCTGTGAGTAAGAGCAAAGAAGGAAAAAGCAGACATTTACAGACACGGAGCACTTTGAAGGCTCAGAGTGGCCTCGATATTCCTTACAGTGAAAGTGGATGAAGCAAACAGATTGACGGTCCAGTGCTGTCATCACTGCTGCCGCTTGCTTTACTTCATAAAGCTCTGGATCTGCTTTTCCTGCGTCGTCTGTACGAACAAACAGGGAAGCAGGTTAGACAACAAAAAAGGCTTTCCACTAAAACATCAAACAATTGCACACAATTTTTTTTTTTGGAGGGATGCAACCAGTGCTGTCAGGTGAAAATCTCCGAGTTGTACTGCACTGTGGGTAATGTTACAAATCAGTGAGCAGGAAAGCTTTACGGGAAATTGAATTTCTGCATCAGCATGAGAAAGTGCCTGGATTTATCACATTTTTTTCACATGGGTTGTCATAAATGGTTTCTCAATTGAATTTGCCATTACATATTATGATGAATGATTGTATATAAATGTGTTACCAATCTCAGTAAAGCAGACGCTCTGGCCGTTATTTGTGAATTCAAGGTGAACACCACAGCTTGTGAGGGTGAAAAAGGCTAGAAGGCTATTTATTTTTCCTGCTCTGACCAAAGCTTGTTGCTTCAAACTGAGGATATAGTTGCAGTTTGAAGCTTGTTGCTCCAAACTGCTTGAGGCTTTGTGTGGAAAAACAAAACAAAAAAAAAAGTACAGCCCATGATTCAGTAGCTTATAGAACAGTAACTTTGATTTTCTGTATGACTTTATCAGTCTCACTGCGGAAGAATGTTTTCCTGCTTTTCTTGACAGCGTTGCTTCAGTTTTTTTGAGATTTGCAGGCATGTTTTTCTATAAATCTTTCTGAAGGTCCCTCCACAGCATTTCAGTCAGGTTGGGGTCTGGACTTTGACTGGGCCGTTGCAGCACTTTGGTTCTTTTCCCGTCATGTTGTAGATCTGCTGCTGTGCTCGGGTTTACGGTCATGTTGCAAGAGCCATTTTCAGCTTTAGCACCGGCCTCTCATTTGGCTCTAGAATACTTTGGTATGCAGAGTTTATTGTCCACTCAGTGCTTGCAAAGTGCCCAGGTCTTGTGGCTTGTTCACATGCAGTTTAACAAAGCTAAGCTGTGCTGCCATGTTCCTTTTCTTTCTTTCTTTTTTTTTTTTTTTAGAAAAACAAGGTTTTCTCTTTGTAGCCCTCCCAAACAGCCATACTTGTTCAGTTTCTAATTGTGCTGTCATGAACTTTAACATCTTCCGTGCTAACGGAGGCCTGTAGTATTGCTCAGTCTGACCTTGGGGTGAGTTTGCTGGGACATCCACACCTGGGAAGACTGGCAACTGTCCTGAATGATTGTTTGGAAATGGCCTTCTTACCTTTTCCCAGATGGTCAGCAACAGTTGCTTCTTGAAGATCATTGTGTGGTGACACACACCTGAATGCTTCAGGCCAGCAAACTGTCAAAACCTGTGCTTTTATAGAGGTACTCACAGTTGATTTTAGTTTTTGTTAAATAAATAATGACACGGTATAATATGTCATTTTCTATTGCTCATGAGGTGAGGTTGTATGTACCCAGTTTTAGCACCAGGTGCAGGAGCAGATTATTTTTTATTACATCCTGATACATAAAATCTCTGAACTGAAAGATGGTGTACTTCCTTATGTCACACACACACAGATACTGGTTAAGAAGTGCTAAGTAACAAACTAATAAAATACTAGTACACTCAGCAAAAGACTGACAGGCTTCTTGGATTAGCTGCAGTTGTCTGTCTACATCCACCCAACAGTCAAAGCTGTCACACCCATCAAACCCTGAACTCTGAACAGGTCAGTTATAAAATACCTGCATGCAGTTGTTTAGAAATTGAAAATCAACTACAGAGACCAAAAGTGTTTTGTTTTTTTTGTTTTTTTTTTTAAATGTTGATTTCATAGCTGATGTTCAGCGTTTTAACACTGGAGTCTGTGAGGATTGACTCCCTTTTGGAGTCATTCAGAGAACTGCAGCGTTTGGTACTCCTACACTGGTTTACTGTATCAGCTCTGCATGTCCTGTGACCTACAAGTCAAGAAGTGGACTTGCATGATTAGTTATTTCTTGTGGAGTTGCTGTGTATTATTATGATCTCTAGCCACAGTCATAAATCACCAACTAAATAGTTTTCTGATAAGTCAATGCCCCCTATTAGTTTTTTGGGTCACATTAAATTATGAATTATATTAATTAGAACTATTGTTAGAGACAGCTATGAAAGTGCTGACAACAGCATACTTAAAAGTTGCCGTTCCTAATAGCTTGTTATTGTTTAGCTGGTATCATCATGGAAAATGTATTCACGTGCATTCTTTGTGATACTGAATACAGTGTAACACTGCAGAAACCCTGAATGGAGCTCAACGACTCAGAGGAATAACATCAATCAGGCTTTGGATACCCACGTAGTAGTTGTTGGTTGGATGCATTTTTGTTGGTTTTGGTCTTTTTATGGGTTTGATTGGCAATAACCAAACTGCCAGGAACTTGTGACTGTAACAGATTCTGAGTCTGTGTCAGGCTCTCCTGCTTGGCCAATAAAAGCTGATTGCTGATTCCAGAGCAGGCAGCAGGAAATGACTCAGGCCGTGTGAGGGGTGAACCTCTCTGTGTCTTTGTTTGCCCTTTCTTTATTACTCCTCCTTTACTCTGTTTGTTTCTTCAGGCCACTGACTGCCCCCACCCCCCACCCACACACACACAGACACACACAGACACCCAGATACCCTCATTAAACATGAACATTAAAATGTCTTAAACAGCAGCTTCAGGGGTATTTTGTATTATCACCCTGCAGTGATAGGCTTCTGTTGGCCAGTTGCCGATCAGAGAGTGTGTATACGTTTACTAATGTGTCCTGTCAGCTCTGCTAAACCCAGTTAAACTTCTCGGCTTTGAGCAGTTAGTTTCCAGATGTCCTCATTCTGACCATTTATAGCTTCACAGCTTTCCATTCAGAAATGGGGCAGTCCCTGCTGCTTTGATTCTTAATTTGATTTAAATTGGACTTCGTTTAAGTCGAGGGTGGCGTTACAAGTTTCAAAGTCTTAAATTTAGCTTTCTTGACTCCATCAGCCTTACTTTTCTCCGTATCTCATTTTACACATCCCTAACAGTGTTTTAATCCCTTCTCATTCTCATTTCTTATTTAATTCATTTCTCTCTTTTTTCATTACTTTTTCCATGTTCCTCTTTTTTTTTTTTTTTTTTTAACCACTCTGTAGAGAAGCAGCAGGAGTTCGTCTCGGTGTGCGGGGTTTGGGAAGTAAAAGTGTTATTTTCTTATAGATGAGATCAGCTGACTGGCAGTCGGACTATTTACAGGATTAAGCGGATGAGAAATCCTGTCAGTGGAATCATAAGTATAAAATATGAGCTCCGCTGCCAGCAAATATCTGGTTTTAGAGCAGGGCTTCTCTCCTCCAGGCAGCTCCATCTCCTCACTTCTTGCTGTGGCCTGTGTGCAGAGCAGAACGGTCGATGATTGTTAATTGTTGAGAAATATCCCGGGTTATAGGAGCCGCGATGTTGCCATTGGAGACACAATGGCAAAAAAAAAAGATGTTGCCTGGTGAGATGCAGCTCTGAAGCCCAAATCAAAACTTTTCAGTGACAGCAAGCAGGTGTCCCTACAGATTAGCTTGTAGGGGTAGAAAAAAATTAATAAAAAACAACTTTAAACTAAAGTGTGCACATTTTTGAATGAAACCGTTGGGCTCTTGTGGTATTAATGATGTTCAAAAAAGAGAGTTGTGTTTCTAAGTTGAGGAAATTAAGGATGTCTCTGAAACTGTGAGCTGCGGCTAAAACTTGGTGAAAAAAACATGCTAAACCAGCAAATTGTTGGCTTTTTAAAATCTCCCACTCTTTTCTTTCTTCATTTCACTTTATGCATCATTCCCTCGAGTCCCGCAAATCTCTGCCTGCTTTCTGTTTCCTCATTTCTTCCCGTTATTGCTTCACTCCGCTGCTGTCCTCTTTTCCCGTCACTCTTTTCATATTTCCTCTCTTTCCTCCACATTCCTTCCAATCCCTTCATCTCTCTCCTCCTCCTCCTCCTCCTCCTCCTCCTCTCCCGGCCTTTGTCTCCCTCTCCATCATGTGCTGCTGGCAGCTCTGAATAGAGTAGCTCAGGGAGCTCAGGCTCTGTCAACTAGGAAGAAAACATTGCCACAAGGGGCTGGGTCAACAAGGCTTGTTACTTAGCAACCCCCCCTTACCTTCCCTTGGGAACTGGAAGCAAACGGCCGTCGCCATTGGCTGCGGCTGCTCGTAGCTCGCAGCTCATGTTATGTAATGTTGCCATTTCATTCCAGCGACGGGGCCAGATTGCAGAGAGATATGTGCTTTGGGTGTTGGTTGCCAACCTTTTCTGTTTCTGTTCGTTGCTTTACAGTAACTGATTTCCATCACCCTCTCCAGTGACCCAGCATTTAGTCTGTACATTTTTTTTTTTTTGAACCGGCCGAGGCAGGAAATGATGTTTACTACGCAGAACTTGAAACTGGCCCAGCTGTTCTCCGCTGCCCTTTCCCCTCTACGTCTACTCCATTTAGGCTGAGCATCAGGCTGGAGGAGGCAGCAGACAGCTCAGTTAAGAGATGTGGGGATTTTCAAAGAGGCTTAGAAATCTGAAAGGGGTGATGAGGTCACAGGAGGAAGGGCTTTGAACTGCAGGCAGCCTCACTGGGGTTGCAGCTATGGCCTGCTTATGCAAGCAATAGTCTTGGCAAGTGATGGCCGAATCTGTTTGAAGTAGCGTCCTCAGAGAAGCTTTCTGGACAGCGATAAACCACATGATGTGCACCATTTTTAGCTCGTCCTGCAGAAACACGGTGACCTCCTCATTCACCCCAGGAGAAGACCTTTACTGTCCTAAAACTGATGCACAAAGATGAAGCCACAAAAGGCCTGTGTGTAATCTGACTTAAGTTCTTCATTCACATGAATTCACACATGGATGCTGATAACGCACACATGTAAATGAAATTTGAATTGTGTAACTGCTTCCAGTCAGTACTACAAACAACTGCAAACTCTGCAGTGACTGCGATTGCAGAAATTTACACACATCTGATGAGTTCTATAAATGGAAAAACTTTCCCAGCATTTTGTGCGAGATGAAGGATTTCAGGGCTTCAGATTTTTGTTACATTTTTATGTTAAATGTTCCAAATGTGAGTGACAGGTGTGGACTGCAGGCAGAGAGTGTAACACCTGGACTCTTTACTACAGAGTCTGTAAGAATTTCACATTTTTATTGGTCAGATCACGGGACAGTTATCCGCTTCGCCTCAGTCCACTCCACAGATGCAGTGACAGCCCCGTTTACCCCCCCACCCATGAAGTGATTTCCACTACAGCATCATGTTTTTAATATAATGTTGTTTGAGGGAACCAAAGAACGTTGTCTCTTGCATACAGAGATTTCTCTGGATTCTTTGAATCTTTTAACGATATCATGAAATCCCCAAATTCATTACGTTGTAAAATAATAATCTGAAGAATTTGGTCATGCAGTCTATCAAGGTGTGGTTAACCCCTCCCTGTCTTCGCTTCAGCCTCTCTGGGATGCTTTTTTTCTGAAGTGGCATCAAATTCAAAACACATATCTATGGCTAAATAATATAAATTAAATTATAGGGTTTCCAAATCATTGCATTGCATAACTTTAAAAAAAAAAAAAAAAAAGTTATCCTGTGCACGAGTAACTGCAGGCTAACCGATGTCTGCATCTTCACACCAATAAAAGCTTCTGAGGGCTCGTATTCCCCGGTTGCGTTCTCACTCCTAACAAGCAGTTGCCTTGTTAGAGGGCCGAAACTTAAAGTCAGCCAGAACTGTAAATATTCCACTGCTGTAGAGCCTGCTTTGAACATGCAGCATGATATTTGTAGTGCAACATTATCTGTGTGTAATTACGAGCAGTAATGCCTAATAGTTCACACCAGCACAAAGAAACTTCTCGTCTGTCCCTCGCCACAGCTTCCTCTCCTCTTATCCTGACCCATTTAACAGCTCTCACCTCCTAATTAGTCTGGAGCACCGTGTTTATGCTGTTATGTTTTCGTTTTAATTATTTTTTTATTTCCCCACGTTATGACCGGTGTTCTGCGGCAGCTAATGAGGCGTCCAGCTCCTGTGACGAGCTGGGGAGGTTAAAGCCAGCTGGTTTCCACTGCGAGAAAAAGAACAAACAAAAGAGAGAGGAAAGGATAGCACTGTGTGTTTGAACTGGATATGTACTGGTTTTGATTTTTTTTTTTTTGGTTTTCTTGTACAATCTTTGGGTATTTATCCAAATCTTAGGATGGAAATTTTAAATCTAAGCCAAACAAGAAAAGGAACAAAAAGAGAGAAGGATGCAGTGTGAAAGGATGTGGGCAGATTTTTTTTTTTTTTTTAAAGGAGAAAATAAAAGAAAGGTGGGAGGAAAGTAAGGAAGGATGGAGGAGGAAATGAAAGGTCAATTGAAGGAGGAGATGGCAGGAACGAAAGGCCCCAGCAGGAGCTCCAACAGGCTTTTGCTGAGGAGAAAAGAAATATCTCTCCGTCACACTGTGGACCCTCCACCTGCTTCTGCTCCAGCTTTATAATTAGCCCTGGCTCAAAGGAAAGCAATAATGTGCAGGTTCCCTTGTAGCTGCGGTTGTAAAACTGCATGACGTGTTCCCTCTAAAGAAAATATTTTTATTCTAAAGCTAAAGAGATCTGCAGCATTTGGAGCGGGCAAGATGTGCCTCAGTTTAGATGTTGTATTATTCTGCAGCTTATGGCAGGCTGGAAAGAAGGAAAAATAACCCCGTGCACATCCGGCCTCCCTGGTGCAAAAGTCTGTTTGATATGCGTGAGTTTCATCATTAAGCTAAATACATAAAACTGAGATTGAAGTTGAGGAGTGGTTCTTCAGAGTGAGACTGGATGTACTCCAATGTTTTCCAAGGGGAAATTTTCTTTGTCATACAGGGCTGAATGTATCGTCACCAGGTGTACTAAGTGCACCTGAGTTTAATTTGGTTCGGCTACTATGGAGTCATGTTGACACACTGACATCGGCGACATCAAGCTGTACGCCAAACATGCGGAGCAGGTCACTAACTTGACTCCCAGTGGTAGGTGACTTATTAGGCCTGGATGGACAAAACATTCTCCTAGCTGTTAATACAGCAGAGAAGATGCAGCCCTACAACAGAAGCTCCCCTGCTTGGATCGTTGTCGGCACGTTTTAATATCTGGTCGTGTTTCCTGCTCGCAGCTTTCCTTATTTTCCTAAATGCTGCACTTCTGCTTTCGGTTTGCTGTTTTCTTCTTTGCTTGTGTTTCTTCTGTTTGCAGGTGCAGTGTGGAGAAGCTCAAAGCGCCACCACAAACTTCTCCGTAGCCAGCTGCAGCTTTACTAGAAACCTAAAACCAAACCATTCGTTTAAAGATTCTCACCTCGTGCACTAAAAGGGGAAAATTGATAACGGCTGTTTTCCATAAATACACTGATCAACCATAATATTTTAGTTTTTCCACTAATTTGTACGTTCTCTCACATCCATTCCTGTAACATGATGCAGGTACCCCTCATGTAGGCAGTCAGAACTCTGGGCACGTCTGCGTTCCAGTGTAGTAATGTCTGGCAGTATGATGATGGCAGCAGAAAGGGTCCCTTTGCGTTTAGGGGTGCCGGCTTTGTTCGAGAGCATTCCACGGATGCTTGGCAGTAGGGTCTGTGGGGGAGGTTGGAAACTAACTCAGGGGCTTTTTTCCTGTGTTACTCAAGTTATCCTTGAGTGGTGTTTGTAGTGGGGCGTGTAGCGATTACTTCTGGGTGCTTGATGGGTGTTACTGAAATCTAAAATATAACATTCATGACAGAAGGAAGCTTTGAATTTCTGCTGCTGACATTTGTTTCATCATTGGCTCCATTGTTGGAAAATGGTCACCTCAGAGTCCTTTCCTTCCACTGTTCCAGCCCCCCCACCCCACCCCAAACCATTTGTTTGCTTTCTCCTGCTGCTGCCGTCATACTGCCTACATTTCCTGCAGTTTCAGGTGGGTTGATTTCTGATCAAAAACAACTCTGTTTTTGCCTCTCAGCATGCAACTGGAAAGACTCTGCTGCTATAGAACCACCTGCAGTCGCCCTGGAGGGGGAATTTGTCACATCTAACCATGAAACATTTGACAGCTCAACCCAGACAATGTGAAGAGGGTAAAATGCAAAAAAAAAAAAAAAAAAAAAAAGGGGCACTCTAATTACATTTTTGTCCCTTGTGCTCACCCTTAGCCCTTCACTTTTAATTTCACAGGCTTTTTCTTTTTTTATGAACTTTGAAGGGTGTTTTTACCCCGAGGCTCCGATTAATTCTCACCCTTTCATATGATACCAAGTACAATGTGGACTATGCAGATTTAAAAAGGCAGAATCTAAAATGAGGTAATAATACGTTGTAAGATAAGGTTGTGGTCACGCTCTGATGCTGTATTTAGTCATATGTGGAGAGCTGCAACAAATGAAACCTCTCACCTGCCCTACAGCTCACACCATCACTGACGCTACACTGTTTGTTATTTTTTCATTTTAAAGGAAGTGGGGCATACGAGATCAGATCTGGCTTAGATTTCCCGACGGCAAACTTGTGTCCTGCCGAGGAAAATATTAAAAATACTCCACGATGCATGTCTGCTCACAAGCAACAATATTTCCTGTTTGCACAGATCGCCTGCTCCAACCCCCTGCCGGTGCCCGTCGAAGCCCCGGCTGGCGGCGTGGTGGTGGAGAGTGGGCCGGTCGTGTATGACGACGTCCCCGCGGATGAGGAAGAGGATGAGGAGGATGAGACTTGTGTCAGCGCCTTGGAGATGTTGGGCGGCAACGGTGAGTTTTAACACGCAGTTTTGTTTAACCTATCAGTGTTTGGCCAGTCATATTTCTACCCATCACACCCGTACTGCTGAAAAGGGTTTTTTAATTTTTCTAAGTGGCTACATAAACAATCAGGCAAAATATTAAAACAGAAACCTGAGAAACTTTCTGCTGACTGAGGCGACAGCTTAGTGCAGACCTAATTTAATACCTGAAAACAACAGAAGGGGAAAAAAAGACATCACATCCAACTAAATTTTATGTTCCTTTCTGATTAAACATTTTCATCTTTTGGAGATTAGTATGACACCAAGTCTCCTTAAAATTTTCATTAGGCTTGTTGATAAAAGCAGAGCCAGACTGTATCACATTATTTTTCTCTAATTATATTATCATGGAGTAAGTTGAGGAGTTCAAGTATCTCTGGGTTTTATTCACAAAAAATAGAAGAAGAGAGCGGGAGGTTGGCAGACTGATGCTATACTGATCTGTTGTTTTTAAGCTCATTGTGAGCACAAAAATTCAGTTCAGTTCAATTTATTTTATTTATATAGCGCCAAATCACAACAGTCGCCTCAAAGCGCTTTGTATTGTGGGTGAAGACCCTACAATAATTACAGAGAAAACCCAACAGTCAAAATGACCCCCTATGAGCAGCACTTGGCGACAGTAGGAAGGAAAAACTCCCTTTTAACAGGAAGAAACCTCCATCAGAACCAGGCTCAGGGAGGGGGGGTCATCTGCTGAGAGTGGTTGGGCTGAGGGGAGAGAAAGACATGCTGTGGAAGAGAGCCAGAGATTAATAACAATTAATGATTAAATGCAGAGTGAAGTATAAACAGAGTAAAAAGAGGTGTATAAAAAGAAACAGTGCATTATGGGACACACACACACACACACACACACACACACACACACACACACACACACACACACACACACACACACATACACACACACACCCCTCCTCCCCAGCAGCCTAGGGCTACAGCAGCATAACTAAAGGGTGGTTCAGGGTCACCTGATCCAGCCCTAACTATAAACTTTATCATAAAGGAAAGTTTTAAGCCTAATCTTAAAAATAGAGTGGGTGTCTGTCTCCCGAATCCAAGCTGGGAGCTGGTTCCACTGCTCTCTCTTTCTAGTCCCTGTCAGTACTCTAGCTGCAGCATTTTGGATCAGCTGAAGACTTTTCAGGGAGCTTTTAGGACAGCCTGATAATAATGAATTACAATAGTCCAGCCTAGAAGTAATAAATGCATGAATTAGCTTTTCAGCATCACTCTGAGAAAGGATGTTTCTAATTTTTAAAATATTGCACAAATGCAAAAAAGCGGTCCTACATATTTGTTTAATATGTGCATTGAAGGACATATCCTGGTCAAAAATGACTCCAAGATTTCTCACAGTGTTACTGGAGGCCAAAGTAATGCCATCCAGAGTAAGTATCTGGGGCAAAGCCATAAAACCGTTGATTTGCCAATCAATCTATATTCCTACCCTCTGTGGCTACATGCTGTGGGTAGTGACAGAAAGAGATCCCTGATACAACGCCTCCTCCGTGGGGTATCTGGATTCAGCCTTAACAATAGGCTGAGGAGCTCAGGCACACAACAGGGTCTCAGAGTAGAGCTGCTGCATCTATGCTAACAATAACTGCTACATTAAAAACATGATTAATTATCAGCTTTTTTGGTGGACTAATTGTTCCTGAGAAATCACAGTGAACTGACAGAAAGCAATTTGAACTCAGGAGACAGGCAGCGTCTTTAACTTGGAGGAAAATGATCCTCGATGAAAGGGAGAATCCAGCACTGCAGTTTCCCATCGCTTCATCTTAATATTTGACTTTAGTTGACACTCAGAGTGGCAGACTGCTTTGTCACTTCTCCGAGAGCCAAAGTGTGTCTGGACTGTGAAACATTTGGAATCGTTTTTTTAATGAATCTGCCTCTTTGGGTCTTGGCTCTCTTTCTGCTCGGACTCCTGGCACGTTTTAATGAGCCCTCGGTAAGATTAAATTTCTTCACTTTATGTCTCTGCCTCTTAAACTTTAAGGTCTGACTGCTGCAATAAAAAAGTCCTGAGCGGTTTAATTGATTCCCGTAGGGGGGGCTCTTTGTTTATACTTGGCCAGAAGGTCAGGGTCAGCCTCTACCAGCCTCTGAAGCTGGCAGACACTTGGGGACAGTTGAGCCAGATGGACGCCTGCAGACGCTGGAGATGACACCAGAGTCTGCTGGGTAATGAACAGTTTCAGTGTTCCTCTCCAGCAGAGTGAAGCGTGACCTGTCATTGCTCTTCCTGAAGCTGCAGCACAAAGAGAATCTTCATTGTGTTAACCTGCTTCAAATCTGTGAAAAATGAAGTACATGTAGTACCACTCAGGTACACACAAGAACATCTTTTAAAACCAAAATTTTGGGGGTCTCTTTTATTTACGTCCTCTACTTTTAGTTCTTACTGTTAAACTACAGTTGCAAGCATAGACTGTATATAAAAGATGGATGTCCAGATGGATGAGTTTTAATATTAATATTAAGATACAACTTGACTTTTCTGTCCACATCAACAAAAAGTGAAAGTTGGTAAACTTCATAAAAGAAATAGTAGAGAAAATAAAAACTTTGTGGTCTGAAAAGTTTTGGCACATTTGTAGCACCAGGCTTTATGCATGCATGCTGCTCAGAGGCTGCTGTAGAAGTTTAATTATTTCATACTGACTTGAGATGCCACCAGCTGACTGCAGTTTCCCAAGATCTGAGCAAAGTTTGTTAAAGCCGTTTGGCTCCAGACCTTTAGGACAAGAAAGAAAGTGAAAGGTTGTTATGCAGATGTGTCTAAATAAAACGGTCTGAAGTTCTTTTATACATCTTTATTCAAATCTTACCAACTCATCTCCACTGATACATTTCACGTGGTTTTCAGAGTGCATCAGATTTCAACATCAGCTCATCATTGTGCGTTTGGTATCTAATTCCTCTCTGTGTCTGCCACCCTCCAGATTATGGCTGTGATGGAGATTACGACGATGGATTCTAGCGGCAGCCCCGCGAGCGCGGACAGTTTTGATCTCCCAAAAGAATGAAATGTTTACTATCAGGGACACTAAGTGGCTGCGGCTACAGATGGAAGCTGCAATATGGAGCAGAATGAGGAATACCCGTCAGGACAAACGCGTGCAAGTAAATGATCATTAAGCTCCTCATTCCATTTGGTGTCCCAGCTGGACTGAACTGGGAGGACACACTGCTTGGATGCTACCAGAGATGTTTAGATGGAAATGAGTGGTGCATATGTGTTTATCAGTGCAGGACACTGGCAGACTGCAGTGATAACACTGCACAATCAGGGGTTGTGCTTCCAGTTAGAACTGGTTTGCTTGGACGGTTGAGGCTAAAAGTTGAACTGCAACAACCTGTTAACGAATCAGAAGAGTCTACGCTGGTAGACACTTGGCAATATTTTTGATTTACCTGACTGTAAACTGCACATCTTGGTTCTACTGGCAGAACAGTTAATGAGTTAATGAACAAAATCATGTGTACAGCAACTTCTAGCAGCTCGAGTTAAAACCGGGCTTAACTTTTGGACAGCTAGACTACATCTGACTACATTTGAATGCATCATAAAGCTCTGACCTGTAAGGTTATGGACACCAGACCTTTGAGGGGTTGGTTTTAATGTTGTGGCTAATGAGAGCACTTCCTCAAATGCTGCAGAAACAGTGGTCATAAATGTAGACCTATTAAACAGATATTACCGTTTAACTGAGCCCAATTTTAAAGTGTATTTCTCCTGACCTGCAAATTATAAACCAGTGTTAATCAGTACTCTGCTTGGAGCCCATCGGAGGATGAATGATCAAGAGTTTGTCCCTCAGATGGTGGAGTGCAGCAAAAACAAGCAGATCACGACCTATTCTCCTTAAATGTGCATTTTGAACTCATAACACTTAACTGTGTGCGACTTCCTCTCAACTATAGCATCCTTGAGAAACAAGCAGGTAGCGTGAGATCAATCATCAGTATTTGCCAAGTTCAGTCATTTCTAGTTCAGATCGGTATTTATTGATGCCTTAGCTGCTTAGCAGACAGACGCGTGCTGCCTGCTTTACCCAAAGTATTACATACACGTTGCCTTTGATATATTTAAGCAATCACAGGTTATGTACGAGTGTGTAAGGATGTAATTTTAATTTCAGGCTGAATTAAATATATGGAATTTGATATTTGGATTTGTTTTGATTGTTCTGTTGACCTGGTTTGAACTTGTCTTAATTATTTCTTGACGTAATTGCTTATCTATTATCGATCATCTGATTTACATTAAATGTCCCTTACAATGTCCTGTTGCAGGCTACAGAGGCATTCAAAGTCAATGTGTAAATACTGTCTCTGCAAGATTATATTTTCCAAATAAATAAGGGAGTTCAGTCAGAGTACGGTAGGTCTATTTTTTTTGTGTTGAAATGTTGAAGTGTGGCCTTTTCACTAATGAGACATCTTGGTTCACCTTGACTGATTGCTGCTGCTGCTGCTAGATCTTCATGTTCCATCTACATAATGTTGTGTACCTTTACTCCTACAATAAAAACACACTAAATGGACAAAAACATTTGTCTTTTTAAGAAATGTCGAGTGACCATGTAAATGCTTTTTCCGCATCAAGTTTGCTGTTCCCTTCATTATGTAGTCAGTATTTTTTACATTTTCCTCTGTACACTGCAATGGATTTGTCTCTCAGCTTTAAATCAATGTTTCAACAAAATATTGCACTAATTTCTTAAAATTACAACCCCTTTTTCACAGGAACAAAACTAACTGGACAAATGTGTGATGAGCTCTTTCACGACAAAGTGTGGTGTGTCATCACTTTCTCACTATTTTATGACAAACTGGGGAAATAAAGGTATTTGTGTACTTGTATACTCCAGGTTGAAATTGATAATGTTCATGGGAAATATCGATGTGCAGTAGATACAAGTGAAGCAGGCTGAAAAAATAAAGACCTATCAATGAAATAACAATCTTTAAGCAGGAAAGAAGGAAACAGGTCACTATTGAGGTCTGTAGTCAGGAGATGTTTTGAATGTGAAACAGGATTTACCTCAAGATGTGAACATCTGATAGCACTCAAGAACATTTAAAGAAAACTAGAAAATATCTTTAAAAAAGCATGTCCAATGATGGAAGACGGTCTTTTGGAGGGATGAAACCAAAATGAACTTGCAGTAACGTGCAGTGAAAGGAGTAGCTAATGATCCATACCATGCCACATCATCTGTCAGACATGGTTGAATCACTATCATACATGTGCTTGCATGATTTCCAGTATTTGTTGATGTGACCAAAGCATTCTGAATTCATAGCTCTGCACACTTCAGAAACAGAGGTTGCTTCACTGTGCAGATAAACAGTGACCCAAAACAGACCACAAGGGAACCCAAGAGATGGCTAAGATAGGTCAGTCATCTGAACTTGACCCAAATGTGTATGCCGACAAACCTGAAGGTACAAAAAAAAGCAGCAGCTGTAGGTGGCTGGAGTAAAAACTCAAGGCATGCTCAGACCTGAGAACAGTGTACAGTTTCTAGCTTGATGACGTGTTTGTGTAAAACTGTGAGACAGCATGCAGCGGGCTTTGAGGTGTGCTTTATTTTATTTGGGCAAGACTTACGAAACACCACCTTCCCAACCAGCAGCAAGATCAAAAAGCCAACCCATGCATGCAACGAATGATTGCTTGCGTAACCTAATGGGTTTAAACATGCTGCTAAATTGGTTGGTTTCCTGGCTTTTAAGTGTAGTCCACACATTTTCAGAAGGGTTGATGTTGGGCCTTTGGGAAGCCCATTCCTGCAGCTTTATGTTAGCCTGCTTTATCCATTATTCCTGAACCAGTTCTGATGAATGTAGTCATTGCCCTGTTGGAACACCCAGTTGTGTCCAATTTTCAATCATCGACCTGCTGATTTGAGGTAGTTCTCTTCCTTTATTCTTCCATCCACTTTGGGCAATGTAGCAGTACCACTGACAACAAAACAGCTCCAGAGCACGATGCTACCACCACCACCATGCTTGACAGTTGGTACATTGTTCTTAGGTTTGAAAGTGCCACCTTTACTCCACCAATTTGGCTCGTCCATGTGGGCAGCTGCAAATTTCAGTTGAGCTTGAAGGTGTCGTTTTTGGAGCAGGGTTTTCCTTCTTGTTCAGCACCCTCTTAAAACTTGTTTCACTGTGGACAATGATGCTGGTGTTCCAGCAGTTTCCAGTTCATGGCAGATTGATGGCTGATCTTGGTGATTTCTGGGTTGTTCTGGATGTGTTGGTCAATCCAATGAGTGCTGGCACACAAGTCCTTTTTATGCTGGCAAAGAGAAACTACCAGTTGTAGTTAATCATAATCACTAATGAGAAGTTAATAGGCCTTGGCCTTGTTAAGACATTGTAGAACCTTTTCAGTCATTAAAGCTGTATCCCACCCTGGGCAAAGAACAGTTCAAAGAAATCATTAAAACCCCAAATTACCATGACATTCATGCCCAAGATGAGTGTATGTAAACTTCTGACCACACGTGTATTGTGGCTTTGGTCACCATGGGGCAGTGTCACAAAATATCTGAAAGCACCAGTAAAGTGTGCTATTCTTGTGTGTGTTCTTTTTGTCTTGTTGCTTCTTTTTTTTTTTTTCCCCTCCTCTGCTTCTTCCTCTTCTCGGTGAACCCTGCTGCTGCTCCCTTTCCTGCTCCTTTTCAGCCAGTCAGCATTCTGTGGATGCACAAGTGCTAAATACACATCTGCAGTGGATGCTCACCCAAAATCCTTCACTCTGCATAGCCAAGACCCAAGGAGCACCGAAGAAGGTCTAGGTTTCAGCCGCAGTGAAAACAAAAATGCAGCAACAAAATTAATCACCACAGTAATTACGCTTACTACGAGAACTGCAAGCTTGAGACTTCACGTGGACATCTTGGACCTCAACTCCCAGACTAAAGGGGTCTTAGAGATCCAGCAGGACCTAACCTCAAAAGATGTCATGTTGCTTGATCTGGATTTAGATTTAGCAGCACCTGAACTAAATCTACAGAAGAAGCTAAACCGAGAGCTCTGTACTGCTCTGAAGTATGAATTGTATACAGTATTAGCCTAAATATAAGCGAGGACTGTCTTATTATCAAGCAAACAGTTCAGATATACTTTGCATTATGGGTTGTTTGAAGCCTTAATGTTGCTAGGCTAGCAACTGTTTTCATGTTCAGATTAGTTAACCCTTAACTAATCCCAGTTTAATCTGCAGGGGGGGGTTTGAGGCCTTCTGTGAGGTGTTCATTTTTTTTAAATTATTTTTTGGTATGTAGGAAATTAATTCACGAGTGAAAACAAGTTTGTAGCTTCTCCTGTGAGCATCTTAAGCTCACAAATGAAGCAGAGAGAACATCCAGATAAATCAAATCAAAGAGACAAAAAAAAATTACTGCTGTCACAGAAAATGAGCTCAAAAAGGCAGCGCTGATAGTGCTGTCAGAGAAAATCATTCAGGGAGAGGAATGAACACGGGAGCAACGCCCACTGAGAAACAGTGAGAGTGGCCCAATGCTGTTCCACTGTCAAAAAAGCTGTGGAAGGAAGAGAAAAGCTTCTAGTCTTCTGGGAGGGAACCCCCGGAAGATAGTGAGAGCCCAAAATCAACCAAAGAGCTGCAGCGAGCTCTGCATGATGCTAAGGCAGATATGCAACATGGCTGCCTTTGCATGCCACTTGGTAGGAAATTTATCAATAAACAAAAAACTACAGTATTATTTTTGAACGTGTGCTCATTTGCTTCTGTTGTTTGGAATGGATTTGACTCATGACAAACAACTTGAGGCTTGACTAATAAACACGAACCAGCTTTTTTTTTTTGTGCCAAAGATGAAAGTATGTATC
The DNA here is from genome assembly GCF_007364275.1 of Archocentrus centrarchus. Lineage (NCBI taxonomy): Eukaryota > Metazoa > Chordata > Actinopteri > Cichliformes > Cichlidae > Archocentrus > Archocentrus centrarchus. The sequence continues at coordinate 3,878,218 of NC_044367.1, forward strand.
ATGCTGACAGTCTCACTTCGTGTTCGGTTCAATTTTCCTTCAAAATTATACAATTTTGTTGAATAAATGTTATTCTTTTATATGCACAGCGCCGTGGCCTTTGTGCCACCTTTGGTCTATATTTTTGTTTTATCCACTTCTGTTCTTCTGGACTGAGGGTTTGCTTTAAAGCCCTTGGGATCTTCGCCTCACACAAATAGTCGGCATTAACTTTTTCAGTCTCTGTTTCATTATTTCCACGCGGAATTGAACTCAGCATGAATTTTTATAGCAGACAGCTGCATTAGATCAGGCACCATCCACCATCAAGACACAGCTTTTCATGAGATAAGAAGGTTCTCTGGTGTTGCTGGGTCATTCAGTGCCTGTGCATTCTTACAGTTTTCTGAAAGCACTGTTGTTCCCCGAGACATTCGGTAACCTATCTCTGTTTGTGTGTGAAGATATTCTTTGGAAAGATGAGTCACTCATCAGAGTGGGAGGAAATTTGAAGCAGAGGCGGCACTTTGCATCAGATAATGTATGCTGAGCCTCTGCGCATCATGCTGTTTCCTTTTGAGGCAAATATTTCTTTGCCTTACAAAGCTATGAGTGTCAGCCAGCATTAGGGATTCATTCCTTTGTTGTGTCCCCATTTATGGTATATTTTTTTTCTTAAAACTATTGTTTCTTTTAAGTCATTCTGATGGTGCATGCATAAAAATGAGATGACCTCAGGGAAAACTAAAGAAAAGCCTTTATTTTGTGACTCCAGTAGTTCTGATATTTAAACTCAAGTCAAATAAACTACATAAGACTGCAACAAAACAGTACTGGTGGGTGGATACTGTGTTAGCCCTGTGACAGGCTGGTGACCTGTCCAGGGTGTACCCTGCCTCTTGCCTTATGGCAGCCTATCACCCCACGGCAGCTGGGATGAACAGGGTACACCCTGGACAGGGTTTTCAAACCACTCCTTTGAAGAGATTTTGGATGAATTTAGACTTGTATGGAACTCAAGCACCTTAACAAGTTGTCTTCACTACTGTCTCTTGCTGTGTACTCAGCGGCTCTGTGTGTGTGTGTGTGTGTGTGTGTGTGTGGAAGAGGGCAAGGCTTTATACAGCGAATGGAGCACGTGGTCAAACCGAGAGCAGAGGAGAGAAGCATAAAATGACCACAGCAGTACACCAGCTGTGGTCGCATCATATTCAGGCAGAGCTGATCACGCCCACTCAAGACGATGCTTGATGTACCACAGCATGTTTTAGAAGCGTCCCAGAAGCAGTTCTCCAATAAATGTTGCTAAAAAATAGCACTGATCTACATTTTTTAAATGGAAGCCACGTTAAGCTCCACAGAGCATGTGAGTAAGGGAGGAAGTCACACTTTCAAGCTAAATGCAGAGTAAATGCTCCACTTCTGAATAGTGATTTGAGGCCATACAAAGAACAAAACAAAAGTGTCACAACGTCAGTGGCACATACATACCTGCTGTATTCCAAAACTCAGGAGAGAGTCTTGCACTGCATGGAAATACAAGAGTGCATAAACTTTACAACTATGACAAATATGAGCCTGAATGACACACATGAATATGCTGGATTTGGCTGCTAAACATTATAATCAGATCTTTACTAAGTTTAATGGATATCACTTCACCTCACCTGACTTAGTTTTGTCTCGCCACATTCCAGCTGGAATTAAGAGGGAAGGTGGGGGGGGGGGGCTCTGTGGAGGGTCGGGCGGTCCTTGGGTGCCGTGGGCCCGGGGGCCCTGCCGCCGGCCAGTGCAGGGGGCTGGCCGCTGGGGGGGGGGGCTGGCTTCGCATCGCCTTGGGTTCCCTGGAGCCCTCGCTCCTCGACTGGGGGGGCTCCGTCTGAGACCACCCTCTCCCGTCTGCTGGGGTAGGTGTGCGGTTGTCTTTGGACTGAGTGGCCGGGGGTCTTCCTGGCCCTTGGTGGGCTGCTGGTGGCCTGGGTTTCCGGGGGCTTTCCGTACCTGCCTCTGGCTTCTGATGGGTGGAGCTGCAGCGTTTTGCCCTCATTGGTAAGTACGTTCCATGACACAGACACAAACATGACACAGACACAAACGCCCACTCAATCACAACTCAACAAAATTGTTGGTGTGCGTAACATGCTTTGTTAGTTTTGTTTTTCACACACAAATTTATTTTTGCAAGTATTGATAGTATTTTTTTATATGTTAAAGTGATGAACTATCTGATTAATAGACTTGTGCTCTTTCCCCCTTTTTTTTTTTTTGCTCCCTTTCTCTCTCCCTTTTTCTTCTCTTTATTTTCCTCTTCTTCAGCCTGTCAGCTCTGGCTGTTACATAGTATGTGGAAAAATAACTCAGATAAATAAAATAAAGGGTTAAAACATCAACAAGAAGAGCCTATTGAGAACCTATAGAGCTCATCTTGAAATAGCAAATATGTTTGGCACAACAACGCATTCAGATCACAGTTCTGCTTGCAAGATCTACCAGACATGACAGGCTTTAAAAAAAAAAAAAAAAAAAAAAAAGAGGGAAGGTCACACCTGTGACTTATTCTAATTTCATATGCAGCAGGTACCATTGAAGAAGAAAAAAAAACTGACAGGTAATTTGATCAGTATTACAGGATGCGCTGTAAACCAGCAGTCACCTTCACCGAGAACATGTTTCTGTTTTTCAGAGAACTGCAGTTTTCACTTGGAACCAAGTCTTATGGGGTTACTGCATGACACGGGATTACTGCAGTCACTGAACTGGAACATTTGAGGACAAATATTAATGTCAAAATAGTCTCGACTGCAAAGTCTGCTGCTGTCCCCCCACACCAATAAAATGTTGAAATTCTTATGAATGACTAATAGAAAGAAAATTCTTATGAGAAACTCTCTGATGTGAATTCATGATTAGATTTTAAAAATGTAATACTTCTAAATAAGGCAATAAGGAGATTTCTTTAGTAATTAAGTCTTTAAACAGACACTGTTAGTAGTTTGAAAAGGAGTATGTCCCTCAGTTTAAATAAAATGGATTACATCTGGAAAACCTTAAAACAGTAGGAACCTTCATATTTCAGAGCTGGCAAGTTAATTTCCAAAATGAAACAGATAAGATGAGATCTCATGAAAGTTTAATAACCCACGAGGAAAAAAAAATCGGGTTAAAATAAAAATCCGAGGACTTCCTGGTACCTCACAGTGTACCATCATTTGTTTTAATTTTGCCCGGCTGGCCTCGGCTGTAACCACATAAATGAGGATAACTGACTGAAGCTTGTCCTTTAATATTTCCTGACCTTTAATTATCCTCTGTTAAATGTCGGCCTGTAAAAGTCACTGGTTGAGGACCTTGTTTTAAAACTAGCAAAAAAAAAAAAAAAAAAGAAATCCCAAGATTCAATTTTGTATGCCCAGTTAATTTGTGGTGAATCTAAATTAGTCCTATTAACAGATTATTATACGGCGTGAAAATGTCACACGTAAGCCTTGAGCTGTCTCGGGGAATTACCGTCCCGTCAATTCTCACCAGCATCTGAAGCTAAGTTGAAACAGAAGGGCGCCGCGGGCCTTTTGGAGCAGAAACATTTGACAAAACTATTAAATTACACTCTATGTGACCCTCCACTAGTGTCCCCTTTTCAGGCAGACTTTTCTCCTAAGACGCCCTGGAAAATAATTTCATGCTTTATGATGCTATGTAATTGTGCTGTCAGGTCAGCTTTCTAAGGCCCCCCTCTCGGTTTTCCACCCACTCCCTCTTGCCTGCTTGTTCTCTCCCCAAGGGCCAACTACACCCCCCCTCGCCTGCTACACTTAAAAGTTTTACTGAAACTTAATCTTCCTCCGACACCAAACTTTTGCTCTAACCTTTACAGCGCAGCTGAGAGAGGGAGGCAGGAGGAATAAGAATAAAGCTGGCTGTTTTTGCAGTGTCTGCGACCTTTTTGCCCTTCCACAGTGAGAGCGCAAAAGGGGGGAAAGGATTCATTCTGCCTCTGAAAAACGTCCCTTATGTGAGTTGATTAAACAGAATTATTCAGGCTTTTATTTATTTATTTTTTTGAAATATTCTTGAGTAAGATTTCTTTAAGCATGACTCGGAGGGAAAAACCCGGGATTAAAATAGAGAAGCGAGGCTTTCTCCTCGTCTTCTTTCCCTAAACTTCCTCTCTGCGCTTCCTGTTTCCACCAGTACAAAAAAAGAAGCACAAGCAGTTTTTTTTTTTGTTTTCCTGAGGTGCTTTTTCTGGTCTCTTTCATTCCTTCCTTCCACACTACTCCTTCATCTTAACCTTCACCTTAATCTCACAGTATATCCAAACAATTTCATCCTTTTTCTCTCTTCTCCTTTTCCCAACACCCCTCTTTGTTTCTATCCGACCTACTTCTTGTCTTTCCTTCTTTTTTCTCTTGTTTTCTATATTGTAATCTTATCTGCTCTGATCTCTCTTCTCAAAGGATGACCTGGTGTATTTCCTAATAATGTGTCTTGTGGATTTTGTTGCACTTTCCACCTCTGTTGTAAAGATTCAGGAAAACAAGGTGTGTCGATATCAGGGCAGCAAGCACGATCTTTCCTGTTTTAGGGGCATTTTCCTAACAAGTGAAAGAACCCTGGTTGGTTCCTGGGAGGAGACACATGCTGCAGATTTATCAGCTGCACATCCATCTACCTTTCCATCACAAAGGTGCTCTGTTGGGTTCAGATCTGGTGACTGTGGAGGCCATTTGAGTACAGTGAACTCTGCTTTGACATGCAGCATTATCCTGCTGGAGGCAGTCATCAGAAGATCGGTACACTGTGTCACAAAGGGCATAAAGGTCAACAATACTCAGGTAGGCTGCGGCATTTAGATGATGCTTAGTTACAAAGGGGCCCAAAGTGTGCACACCATTACAGCACAACCAGATCCATGCTTTCATGTTGTTTATTCTCTTCTCATCTGACTCTCAGCTGCAGCAGAAATTGTGACTCATCAGATCAGGCAATGTTTTTCTTCTATTGTCCAAATTTTGGTGTTGCCATTTGATTGGCTGATTGACTGAGCAGTTGAACCGGTGCACCTAATGAAGTGGCCAGTAAGTCTATACGGAGCAGCCAAATTCAATGTCCCAACGCTCCGCGGACTATTATGAGGATGGTCAGCTGTATTTATGGGAAGTTGCGTCCATGGATGAAGAGTTAATTCAAATCAAAGATAAGATTCAGAGGATGAAGTCAGAGCGAACACTCAGCTCTTCGTGCAAAAAGTAAGAGTTACAAGTAAAAAGTAGAAGAGCGATCCACAGCCACACACGTCAACACATGTCAGCCAGGTGGCTGCGAGGATAGAGACGCTGAATGCAGTTAGCAAAACGGTTGATCCATTTCTGAGTTTGTTTCTTGGCCAAACTATTTTTTGTGCCTTTTACACGTTGTTTTACTGATTTCCTTCAAAGTTTACACTTCAGGGGGAGAGTACAGAGTTACATGAGCGCCAATAAAGACATTAAAAGGGAGATACTCTGGGCTAAAATGAACTCGAATTAACCTTGAAGGCCGTGCACACACCAGCAGGTACTCATAACATGATCTGCAAGTAGACTAAAACATGCTGGCAAGAGGGACTGTAAGTTCACACAGTTTATTCATAAGACAAATATGTTCCATCTACCGCCGTCTCACAAATGTCTTCAAGCCATTCATCTCTTGTGGAGCAGTTTATACCTCCGACAGAAGTGGTTAAATAAAGATGATGGTGCAATACAGCGAGCGCACTGGGATAGCTTTCTCAGTTTGGGACTTTGCGTTCCCACAATGGTCGGCTCTCACAAGTGAATCCACAGATGGCAGCGATTCCAGTTCCTTCATTTAGCCACAAAACTGTGAAATGCTGGGCTGACCACCTCTCTAATATTACTCCCTCCTCTATTCCCTGTCCTATTATCCCTCTATAATTTGCTTTCCTATTTAGTATTCAGTGCTTTTCTTCTTTCCATTATTTCACCCAACATCCCTCCTGCTTTTTGGTAAATATTCCTCCTTTATTTACCAACCCCCTAATGTTTTCTCTCTTAAGCATCCCTCCATTTGTAATTTGTCTAATATCCCCACTCTATTTTATTTTCTATTCCCTTCCTTTCACTCTTTCTTCATCTTTCCTCCCTCCAGCTTGTTTTCCCATCATCATTTCCTACTCATTTTTCTCCACCCCATTCCATTTCTCCTCTAATATCCCTACATCAGTAACTCTTCTTCTAATGCCCCATCACTCACTCGCCACCCCCCCACCCCGCCCCCTTCATCGCTTTCTTCATCTCATTCTATGCCCCCCCCCTTTTTATTTGCTCCTGTCTCCTCCCTCTGACAGCTGCAGTTTAGCCACTGAGCTAACTTCTCCCTGGAGGCTGTGTGTGTGTGTGTGTGTGTGTGTGTGTGTGTGTGTGTGTGTGTGTGTGTGTGTGTGTGTGTGTGTTGGTGCTTGACTCAAAGGCACCTTTACTAGGTGAGCCAGCCTCCCTGACAAACAATATACTACTGTACATGTGAGGATCCATCATTTACATAATGCATTCCTTTGCCCCTAACTACATGCATTCCCTCATCATAACAAGTCTAACCCCATCGGCAACCTTGAGACTGACTTATTCACAGCTCACCTCCAACAGAAAGATGTTAAAAGCATCTTGAAGACAACATTTTGTACTTTCAAAAAATGTTCTTGTTTCAAAACTGCCTTTGCTGATACTGATGTCTCCTAAACCTTTTCAACAGTGGCCTCACTTTTCAGACCTTCCACTGTTTCTGAAGGTGTTTTCACATTTTTTAAAGAAATTTACATTCTAAAATGTCACATTTCAGAAAATGTGCTCACTTCTCTCCCCCACATGCCCCCCCCCTTAAAACTGCCCTTACATTCTCAAATATCCTCACTTTTCTTTTACAGTCCTGATCTTTCAAAACTTTTGCTCGCTTTCCTAGTCAATGTCTTTAAATTGCAATACTGCTCTTGTCTTTTTTCTAAAACTGTCCATTTTCCCAAGGTCTAACTGAAGCTGGTCCTCACAAAGACAGAAGTACAGGAACATACAAACTCTTTCCCGTTTCCAGTCCTGGACCAGGCTGCCTCCTTCCTCGCCAGAGCCATTTTCCTAATAATCCCACCCTTCCTTCCCTCAAACTCTCCTCCCCCCTCTTCCTTCACCGCACTGCGTTTTCCTGCATCAGCATATCAAACTCACCCCCCGGCTCTGCATCCCTCCTCTAACACCACAACCTTCCTCCGGATTGCCTTCCTCACCCCAATTATTTCCCGGGACCTTAGCTTAGAGGGATTCTTTCACTTCCCGTGCTCTCTCTTGTAGTCGGGCTCCTCGCTAACCTTCTTTATTCTGCAGTGGATGACATCCATTGTGTATTAGACGTATTCATGTTGCCCTCAGTGCCTGTTTTCTCTGGCGTCATCTGGATGAATGTTGCTGACAGGTAGCTTGGGCGGGGGGGTGCTGAGATGGTCCTAGTGTAGAGACACTGTGGTCCAGAGGGAGCTGAAGGACAAACCGTTATCAGCTTTAACTTGTTTTAAAACAGAACTTTTCTCATCATCTCCCATAATGTTTTTGACTGTGTGACAATATAAAGTTGCAGAATTGCAGTTCACCAACTTTCTCCCCCTCCATTTGTATCCCACCAAAATAAGGAGAAGAGCAGGAAGACCCCAGCCCCAGCACAAACCACTTCAGTCATCAGTGAACACAAATATAACATTATTATGTCAGAGCAGGAGCTGGGGTGGGGATGCAAAGTGGCCTACAGGATTACAGCAACTGTGGATAGGCTAAAAGCTTAAGCGGCCCACCTTATGGCCAGTTACATGTGCTGGGTATTAATTGAGTCATCGGGTATGTAGGCTGGCACTGAGATCAGCTCGTCTGATGAGACTGAGGCTGAAGCTGACTTTGTGGCTGTGAGTTGGTCCACTGTTCTTACCGTTCACTCACAAAGCTTTTCAGAGTATCACCTAGCCCTGCACTCATGTAGGCCTGCGTGAATGGTGAGTGGCTTTAAAATCTTTTGAAGAAACTTAAAGTCAAAGCAGTTAGGAGGTCAAGAAGGTCAATTAAAGGTGGTTGAGCTCTTATCAAACAGAGAGCTTCAGTCTGAGAGACGATGAGTTGGAAAGTTTAAGTCTGACTTTCTTTTCAGTCATTTTAGGTGCCACTGAGAAGCTCTTGCAACTGTCTTAAAATTTTGTTCAAAAAGATACCCCTTAGGCAGTTGGCCTGAGTGCGAATAGGCTTCACCCACAGTGGCATTTACAAAAAACCTCCCAAAAAAAACACAATGCGCACAATGCGGAAGTGGCCTTGGCCATCTTCTGAGAAATATAGCTGGGAAAATGCCACCATGTAACACTGAAATAACCCTCCTTAGCTCGCTGCTGAGTGCTACAGAGAGAGAGTGCTGAACCAATTCAGTCTGAACAGCGTAGAAAATGCAGAAATTAGTCTTGGCTGTGGAGCCGTCCAGCCTCTTGGCTCCACAGCTGAGCTGAATCTGCCGCAACAGAGCGCCGAGCTCCTGTCGTCCCTTGGTTCCCAAACATAAATCCTTGACGTTTTTTGGATCAGCGTATGACTCAGTAAACACGTGGAGGAGGAGCGAGAGGCTCCAAATTGTTTCTCTGCAGCTGCAGATGAGTCTGGTGGTCTGCTGGGAGCTCAGTTTTGATGTATGGTCCCATCTCTGTAATTGAATTCATTAAGGAATAACCAAACCCCCATCTGTTCAGACAACTCCCATGACAACCATCACACAGACGAACCGAGACACCTAATGCACACACACACACAGAGCTGAGCCATCACACGTTTAAATACACAAACGCATACATTTTTCCTACAACCTGCCTCACTCACATACATTTAGACCAACACACATGTGCATGGCTTAACAGCAGAGAGTGCAGATACAGCAATATAAGCATATTAGAAAGTGCATGAGTGAGCTAAGACAGCGTGTGGCAAAGCAGCAGGAAACACTGATTTGATGATTTTCAGGCAAAAACATGTCTAGACATCGAGTTAATCTTTTACATTAAAACCTGAAAGTTATTTTTTTAACACGTAGATTATAAAGAACTCCTATTTTAACAGCCTAATTGACCACACAGTATTCTAAGTTAATCAACCCCATTTTAATCAAGGATGGTGCACACACACACACACACACACACACACACACATACACACACACACACACACACACACACACACACACACACACACACACACACACACACACCAGGAAATAGGGTAAAGTAATCCAGCATTCTGGCATCAGTAGAAATGAAAGCTCATGAGCGTCACTATAACTCATTATCATAAGCAGTGATGCACTGATAGAAACGTGTTTGGTATGAACAAAAGGCACCTGCATTAACATAAAACTGGATCAAGATCCACATTTTAAAATAATCCTAGTTCCCACCAGGGTTTATTTGACACCTCTGATGAAAGCCAAAATAACTGAAGCAGCACTGATTTGGTGTTAAAGCACAATGAATCCCAATTTAGCATCAGGTTCCAAAGGTGCAAATGCATCTGCCTCGACCTACACATTTCATTTCTATTCCCGTGATGTGTCGATGCGCTGCATAATTGTTGTTGCAGTCGCACTGCTGCCAGGAAAACTTTTGTTTGTTGGTTGCTACAGTAGTTAGTTGTTAGCAGCTGATCTCTGGCTTACCCACAAATGCTCGTCTTCAGCTTTTCTTTTGTCTTTTTGTCTTTGTTTACTGCTTCCTCCTATCATCATTTCTTATTCTTTATTTTCTGTCAGTATCTTTCTCGTTTCTTCTCCATCTCCCGTTTTTATTGGACTTTTGAGCAGCCTGCATAGATTTGAATGAAGTGGGATGGTGGATTTGGGGAGAAATTTAAAAATTTAACTTTGCAGTTGCACAGAAATTTAAATGAAAGGGGATAAAGTGACTCTGGATTTCTCTGGACGCAACTAATTGCGTGCGCTGAGTGGAAAAGCACTCCTCTGCAGCTCGGGATGATTCAGTAATAGAAGGATGTTGCATATAAAGAGCAGCAGGACATCAAAACACATGACAGGCAGCAGATTTACAGTGGAACCCTGATGGGAAACACAGAGCAGGATGATGTAAGCCTCCTGCTGTGTTCATTTATAGCTGCTGTGAATGCGTGTGTCGTCAGACTCTGTAGCAGCGTGCCTGCATCTGTGTGAGTGTGCGTTCCCTCTTTTGTGGTGTGTCATAAGAGGTTTAGGTGGCTTGTGTGTAAGTGTGTGCGTGCGTGCTCCCTCTGTTGTTTTGTTTCATTGCAGCCCTGTAATTACCTTGAGTCAGATCTGCTTCTGTAACACAGGTGGGAGACACAGAATTTAATTACAGGGTGGGAGCTGTGCTACAGCCCACCTGTGTGCGTGTCTCTTTGCACCTGTGTGTGTCTTTGCTCTTTTTGTGTACATACATATCAGTGTGTAGATGAGTTGTGTGCTGCTATACGTGTTTTTCTTGCACAAATTGCATGTAAAAGTTATACATCTTCCTTTTGCTGTGATTTCTGTGTATCCAGTGTTTGTGTGTGTGTCTGCGTGTGTGAGGCAATGATGGGGGAGGGCGAGAGAGCCTCAATGAAATTGAAAGCGACAGAAAAAGACAAAGGAGGAGGGAGAGAGAGAGCAGGTTGACCACCTGGCGCCTGATCAGTGGCAACATGATGGAGATTAAAAAGACCACGAGAGGGATTTTTGTTCTTCTCTCCTGCTCTTCAGATCAGGTTGTGATCAACCCGTATCTTTGTTCTTCTGCTCCAACACACATCTCGGCTGTGAGCGTCAGTCACCACTGAGCTCAAAGGGCTAAAGGTGCGCTTCATCATCCTTGTCGCTAAGCAACGCAAAGTTTGACAACATCTTGGAAGCGATCTAATTAGCTCCGGATGGCTGCTCTCCACAAATACAGTGGAACAAGTCTGTATTTTGTGGTTGCGTCTGTTGCGGAGCAGCAAGACATCAACGTTAAGTGAGCACCAGCTTCAGGTGTTCAAAAGCCGATTGGTAACATGTTGCCGAGTTATGATGACACTGTGTAATCTAGCAGACGCTCAGTTCAGCTGTTTGGGCACAGGCGTTGCATTGTTGACTGTGTTGCTATGAGACAAACCCTCGGGCACTGCAAGAAACAAGGCAAACTGGGTTGGCTTGTGCACGTAGTAAGTCTGTTAAAAAAAAAAAAAAGAAATCAATGCACTGACAGACAAAAAAGTCACTGTAGTCTGAAGATACAGTAACACCCAGTCATTCACTGAATGTGTGGCAACACTCCACCAAAAATAGTCAGAGCCACAAAATGCCCCCGTCTCTGAAACCTCAGACACAAAACTTGTGCAAGTATTGAAAACAGAAATGCCACAATTAAGCAGGAGAACAGGGGGAATTTGGCAAGGGCCTAATTGTGATGGCTAGAAAATTGAGCAAGAACAGTATCGCAATTGTTAGCATCTACAAGATGCGGTCCAAGGAAAGACAACAGCTGATAGAGTCATGTGAGGGTGGAGGCTCGCCCGTGTGGTCTGATGCAGATAAGGAGCTTCTGCAGCACTAATTACAGTGGGTTTGTAAGCATCAGTATCATGGAGTAGAGGACAGCAGGAGAATGCAGTCTGGTCTGATGAATAAAGCACTGATGAGTCAAAGTTCTTCTGGAAAACCTCGGGTCCTGACATTATTTAAGAGTCTTCTGCCAGCATCTTGGCGCCTGATGCTCCAGGACGCCTTTAATGGGCCGCGGCTGTATGGTGGCAGGAGAAGAGTTTTCCAGTGTGTTTGTGTGTGAAAAATCATGGTTGAAATGCAGTGATTTTTTTTTTTTTCAAATCTTTGCTTGCTTGCATTCTAATTTGGTTCATTTGCATGTGTAGATTTCTCAGTTGTTTTTAATGCATCATGTACTCAAACAGACTACTAATAGCAGACGCCCAGTTTGAGCTACAAAAATCTGTGATCTGTTTGTGTCACATTATGCTTTGTTAAACAAGATTTCTTTCAATTTAGGACCCCATTCATTTTCAGAGGATATTATGCATGCACTACCGGGCCAGGACCAGCAAATATGTGCCACATTGTACAGCAATAAAGATGAACAAATACACAAACTGCTTGAAAAAGTTATTGAATTGTTAAACAGCTTCTGTAAAACTTTTTTCTGTTTGTCAAGCAAAGATTTTAACATGCCATTTACATTGATCATCTGTAACTAATGATGCCCTATAAATCTTTCTAATTTTGGAACAGATTCTCCACACTTTTATGACTGTACTTTGTTTTACTTTTCAAAGCCCTCTCTGTCAGCCAAACTCATCACCAGCCTGCTGCATTATTGCCAACCTCATGGCCTGTGAACGCTGCCAGTACACCATGGCCCATTATTTTTCCACCGGTCAGCGGTGTCTCCAATTCAGAGAGGACTCAGGTGCTGAATGCAAAAATTAGATTTTTTATACTTTACAGAGTTTGAGGATGCAAAAACTTTTACCCATTTTACCCATTTTTTGAGGGTCATTAAATGATAAACAGACCAGTTCTTATACAGTGCTTTTCTGCTCTACATTACTACTCAAAGTGCTTAATGCAACATGTCTCATTCACAATCACACTCCCCCGAACTAATCTGAAGCAACTCTGGGTTCAATATCTTGGCAGACTGGGGCAGCTAAGAATCAAACCAACAACCTTCCAATTAGTAGATGACCCGCTCTACCTCCTGAGCCACAACCCACCATCGATCATGTGAGTCATCCCATGAGCCAAGGTGTCAAAAAAGGTGTGGATTATTCCCATCACCAGGGCCAACAGGTGAAAGCTCTGTGCAACATTGCCCTGCCCCACCATCATGTGAGCTATTGAGGCCACCTGAGGCAAGTTGTGATTGAAGGTTGAAACACCCGGGAAAGGATCTCAGGACGGCACTGTAGGTGGCTGATAGCTGGTGCCATAAATCACCACCTCTTTTCAACGATGGCCGTTCACCATCCGTCTTCTCTGTCTTCATCCTCCATAGAGTGTCCTTTCTACTTTAAATGCGGGCATACAGCTGAGTCTTGAGGTGGCTTTCTTATGTTGTACCATGCGTTTGTGGAGTAGCTATTCCAGGATGGCAGATCTTGACTGAGAATCTACACAAACGTGTAAATTTTACAAGCACATAATAATCCCATGTATTATGTGCGCTGTACTTCAGTCCAGTTCATCCTCTTCAGCTCACTTTATAATCTTGTAGCAGATGAAAGTTCATCAAAGAAGCTTTGGCTCAGTGCAGTGTAACAGTCCAGAGCTGGTCAGGATGACCTGGCTGACTCACTCCCATCTATCCTCTCCACTCCCTTGCTCCTCCACCCTCCTTGCTGCACCATTCTCTCCTCCATCACTTGTGGCTGATGCTGACAGCGGTGCCCTTGAGAACAAAGGTAAGAAAACCACAGCACTGTAAAGCTGCGTGTGTCTGCAGTTACTCTACAGAAACATGTTTTCTTTGTAGCTAGGTGCTGTACCAGCTGCTCCTACTATGGATTTTCATGAGATTACAATCAATCATTATAAACATGTTTCTTTGTTTGGCTTTTTTTTCATCATTTTTAAATTTCCATCAATTCCCATCATGATCATATTTTGGTCAGGAAGTGTAGCAAAAATGGGTGAATGAATAAAAATAGTAACTGTATTAGGTCTCTCTGTGTTAGCCCTGCGACATACTAGCACCCTGTCCAGGGTGTGCCCTGCCTCTCATCCTGTGGGTACAACAGCTGGCTTCAGGCCTCAGTCTCACAGGCCTAGAGATCAGTCAGGAACCCAACTGGAGAACATTTCAAGTAAAAGCTGTGGCTTACTGCTCCAGTCAAAGATTTCTGGGTGTGCATTGCCCTTTCACAGTTTCACTATGGTAAACTGGGGCTAATTGTAAAAATACACCTATCATCTTTTGAAGAAAGGAACATATATATGTGCACTAACTAATAGTACAGTTGATGTTGAGTGCAGCACCACAGGTCTGTACCTCTTTGAGGCCAGTTTCACCTTGTGACTGCCAGCAACCACTTGCCAACCAGTTGCAGAATGAATATTTCTCCTAGCGATCGGTGGTTGGAAGGGAGTTGCTGACCAGTCTCTAGGCTTGTGTGACTGAGGCTGAGGACAGGCGATGAACTGAGGGGCTGCAAAAGGCCTAGTAGGAATCGGACAAGTGGAAAATATGAGCAGCAGGGGAAATATCAGAGGATCAGACTGATCCACTGTCAAGCATTTTCAGCTGCTGTGCCTGGAATTAACCCATTGTAAGACACACACACACACACACACACACACACACACACACACACACACACACACACACACACACACACACACACAAATAAACCTGTGTGTGCACCAAATGAAACCCACACACAAACAGACACACTTATAGACAAAAACATGAGTCAGCTGTCTGGCCTGTTAGCCTCACACGATAAAGGAAAAAGAAGTGAGAGTCTGCTTCTGTTTCAGCTTCCTGCCTCTGTCTGTCTGTCTTTACTCCCCCCCCCCCCTTTATCCTCTGCAGCTGTACATCCACCTCCATTAGCTGCCTGTATGACTCCCTCTCAGCAGATAAATCATTCATCCCCTGGCGGCCAGCCGCTCTGCAGCTCGGCGTACTGCTGCAGACTCCCCTGTTTGCGTGGGAATGATGTGTTATGAGCTGCGTCCACATGACCTTGTTTTGACACTGCGGAGAATAGCTGGTTGTTTTGGCTCTGCAGCGAGCCTCATCACTCCACCCTCCACTTTCTGCATGGATTGTTTTCCAGACAATGACCACAGAGGTTCACACACGCCACCAAGCAGGATGCTGGGCCGCTGTGTCATCAATTAATGCTTGCCTTCCCTACCTGAGTGCCTGGAGCAAACTCCTATCAGAGACGTTGTGAGGCATTAGATACTCGCTGAAGGGCCAGAACACTGAGTATTTGAGGGCTCAGGCAAATCAAATTGTTTACAACACAACAGTGAAACTGTTTATTGGCAATCGAGGTGATAATTCATCTCTGCTGACAGCACGGTGATATAAGATATCCACAGAACTGCGGTTTGGCGAATGATCAGCCTTTGTGTAGCCAGACTGGACTGCAGTCTGCCTCTTATTTACTTTAAGGACTCTGCTACTTTAACGTTAGGATGTGACTGGAAACTGCCTCGGGACACGCAGGCTGCTGGTTTGAATCTCCATGGTAATGAAAATCTTATGTCAGCTTTGTGTTTAATGAATAAACATGGAACTCTTGATTTGGTTTGATATGTCATGTGATCAGTGCTTGTTAAATGTTGACACAATTTAGCATCTTTTAATCTGCATTTTACTTTTAGCCATTTTATTATAAGCACTCAAAACAATGATCCCTGCTCACAGACCTCAGCAGTGGGACTCTGCAGAGTACTGACAGCGTCTTTAATCCAGAGAATTCACTCTTACAGGAATTAACTGTTGTTCAATATTCATGCCTGAGATCAAATCAAGATCTTTGCTCAGGGCCAATCCTCTGTGTCACATTAAGACCCTGAAGCCCAGCTCCTCGCCGTCAGCAACTAGACTCCCTGCTGGCGGAGCCTGTTGATCCTGTCAGCCTGTAGAAGATTTGCCATGGGGCTCATAGGTAGAGATGACACCCGACATATGGGACGGATAAAGCCTGAGGGGCAGACAGTGTCTGCTTGGCAGTTCTGACTGGTCCATTAGTGGAGCTGAATGACTTTATTATAGTGGTGGCATTGCCCCTAGAACTGTTCCAGCTTTCTCTTAAGAAAAGTGATGTTTATGCTACTAAGAGCTTGAATTAATCTTTATTTCAATTGATCAACAACCTTTACAATGTCAGTACAATTTTTCTTGATAATTTTAACACATAATTTATTATTTAATAGAATACATTTTTCTGCTGGACTGTGACCATCCCTGTTTCCAGCATCAGTAGATGGATATTTTTAGCAGACAGGCTGCAAAACCTGCCACGCACCATCTATTCTGGACCAAAATGAAGATGGACACACTTAGACTAGTTGGTGAGGAAAAGGGGGTAGATGGAGAACTGGGATTTATTTATTTGAAAACTTTGCGAGAGCTAAAAGCGGGGTGAATTTTTACCTTAAAACTGTGGTGCTGACACAAAAAAACTCCAGATGAATATTATTGTTTCTCTGTGGTTCCTTAAGTATTTTTTGCTTAATTGTGCAATAAAAAAAAAACATAAACTTCCACACAATGCTAGAAACTAGCCCTGGGCTACAGAAGGCTGGAGTTGAACAATATAAACATCAGCCTTCACCTGATAAATGGCTCAAAGTTGGCACTGATTTGATTGTATAAACTCCGAATACTGACATGCACAACAACAAATCATCTGTTGACAGAATAAGCTAACAAAGTAGAATCACGAGCAGTGCCACAAGATGAGATCCCACCCACTCCTCCTCGCTGTGGGGCACTTCTTGCTCACCTCCTGCGCCATTTCTTATTTTATCCCCCACCTTTTAAAATGACTCTCCCTCTCTCTGTCTCTCTCTCTCTCTCTCAGTGCGCACTGATTTACACAGCACTCAAGGCTTGTTGGGTTTATGTGTTTCACTCTTTGTAGGAACGATGGTTTATTAAACTGCCACCCTGCAGGGTTCAGCAGATGAGGACTTGGCATTCAGTCCTCTGATGCTAAAACTCCTGTGATGATCCTGCATACGAGAGGAGGAAGGATGAGGAGCATGTCTGAGGAGTTAATGAGGACAAGGAGAGGATTTAGAGTAGATAGGAAGTGTGGGAGATAGGCCGGTCTGAGAGTTGCATTTACAGTGGGGGTTTTAAGCTAGTGAATAATAATAAAATGAGTGCATTTTATCACTATGAGTTGCAATGTGTGCAAACTGTGTGAATTCAAATCCCTACCTCTATTGTGACATTTAATAAGTGAAGATAAAACAAAAATTTAAACCATGAATCAGAAAGTGCTTGATTTGTCATAAAACTCTGTGACAGCTGATCAATCAAAGCTTCTTTAGTTTTGGTTCTGCTCACTGAAACTTAAGTGTTGACAGCATCACCACACACCTGTTCATTTGCTACCATAAACCCATCACAACACGGACATAAAGATATCTGGAGGGCTTTAAGGTTTCGAAGTTAAAGAAACCATTAAAACATTTAATAATTTTTCCGTCCTCCCAGCCTTTCTCTCTTTTTCTTGATAAACTAAACTCCATCATCAAACATTTAAGAGTAAATAAGATCTGCTTTTGTTCTGATTGGCGCACCAGCGACTTGATTTGAGTGATCACGGGTCATGTTCATAAGCTTCATTCAGCGGTGCCACTCATCCTAATGAGCACCCTCGACTCCCAGCTGTCTCTGTTTGGGTTTACATTATTTACTCAGTAATTAGTCATGAAGCACAAGCTTTCAATGGAATATGATGTACTAGAGAGACGATCTTCTAACTTACAGCAGGGTCTACACACACACACACACACACACACACACACACACACACACACACACACACACACACACACACACACACACACACACACACACACACACACACACACACACACACACACACACAGTATTTCTAAAGAGTAAACTTTTACATTTATTTAAGGGCTTGTTATCCAGTCTGTTTTTAAAAGTTTTTATAAAAAGAAAGTCTGTGAAAAATAGAGCTAACAGTGAGAGATCATTTTATATCATGCAATGAATTCATCTCCATTAATTATAACCTGTGGCAGAAGTGTTACTACCACCTCTGATGAGAGCACCTATTTGTTATAATTATATTATTAAATTGTTTTTACATTTCATAACTCAATAAAATAGTACAATTTGTAATATTTAATTTTTTAAATATAAACTGCCTGTGCCCAATCAGAATAAAGTTGTACTTAGTGTTTCTATTGATTCTTCTTTGAAATTCTTATCCACTAACGTTCTTGCATATCAATTGCTATCTCACAAGGCACAGTGTTTTTTATTGCCTAAACTATGGAGGAAAATAACCTTTTAATAATATTTGTTACACATAACATACAATTAATTGAATTTGAAACTGTGGTTTTCAACCATTTTGCAACCACTGGGTTGTAGATTTGCTGCTGTGTTTGGGATCATTGTCCTGCTGCATGACCTAATGTGGGCCAAGCGTCAGCTGTTGGACTACAATGGGGTGCAGAGGAGTTCATGCTCGTCTAAATGGCTGCAAGGTGCCCAAGTCCTGTGGCTGCAAAACAAGCCCAAATCATCACCCCTCCTCCACCGTGCTGACAGGTACAGTATGGTGTTTGTGCTGATATGCTGAGTTTGGTTTTTGCCAAAAATGGCACTGTGCATTATGGCCAAACATTTCCATTTTGCTCTGGGCTGTCCAAAGAACATTTTTCCAAAAGTCTTTTGGTTTGTTCAGATGCAAATAAGGTCTGCTGCCATGTTCTTTTTAGAGAGGAGAGGCTTTCTCCTGTTTGTACTTCCAAACAGTTCTCCAATGCCTCCTGAGGTCTGCAGCTCCTGGACTTTTTGCAGTTTCTCTGAGCGTTGCAGTGTGACCTTGGGGTGAATCTGCTAGGACGTCCACAGCTGGGAAGATTGTGGCATTGTGTTAACACACACCTGACTGCTCCAGACTAGCAAACCACCAAAACCTTCGCTTTAACAAAGGTGCTCACACTTGCTGATGATAAATTAACCAAGCGATTTTGATTATCAGCACTTGGCTAATACTTATCTTCTTAACTCCTATCGAAGCAGTAAGTGTGTACTTAGTTTTTCACATGACTGCATAGATTCCTGTGAAAACTCTCTTTCTGACACGACTGTGTATTCTGTATATTAATTACCACATTCACCATGTTAGATCGCTGTAAGCCAACACTGTAGTTTAAAAACTGGTCATTCTATTCCAGATTTGTTGGCATTTGGTCCTAAAGTAAGTATAACTGCAAACACAATTTGCTACACATGTTGCAGGGACAGCTGTTATGAATGGGCTGACAGGGCTAAGCCCTGCCTATCTTGTATAATCTTTTTTCTTTTTGTGTTGGACGTATACTTTTAATATTCTTAATCATCTTAGAACAGGCTGTTTAAAACTTTGGTGCTACCAAGTGCAGCAACAGCAGAAAATAGTCAAAAGAGAAGCAACCGTTTTTTCAGTAAGGAGAGACCATTAGGAGGATGTGAACGTGATTTATTGATAAGAAATACAATAAGCTATTTGGCGTTTAGAGTCCGACGGCCCATCAAAGCAGAACGGAATACCAGTGGAGACGGGAATTAGGGCAGGACCCCCTGGAGTCTAGATGGTGGTGGTGGTGACAAAGATGGAGGCTTGGAAGGAGCTCTAAGAGACTTGGGTGGCGGAGAAGGGGAGGAGGTGGGTTGCATGAATGAGTCTGAAAGGGAGAATGACAGAAAAGCAGTGATATTTAAAGTACTCTGAGCAGAGGCTGATTTACTCAAGGAAGGCGGGCAGAGAGTTGATTGGATTAAAGTGATGATGTCAGCATTGAGTTTAACAGTGTGGGGAAGTGGAGCAAATGAGCTACCTTTACAACGGTCGACCAGCTCTCTCTCACACACTCTTTTTGTTTTTGGGGGGGGATAGCCAGTAGGATGATCATTTGTCAAGCACACAGGTTGCCAAGTACACCTCTAAAATTAGTCAAAATAAGTTGCTTGATTGTGTGTTAGCAGTTTATGAAGAATATTTCAGATGAACTGTTGCAGTCATCGTGACACCACCAGTTTCTTCCTGTTAGTGGACAGAACTGCTGAGGGTTTTGAAAAATCCCCTGAAGGAGTCCTATAAGCTCCTTCAACGCGGCAGCTGGAATAAGTGGTGCATCATCAGGCTTGCAGGAGAGGTTAAAGGAAACGTTCCATCACGCACTCTGTGAACTGCTACTCCCTCAAAAGAACATGAAGCCTTGTGTCTTTTCTTATTGCTTTGTGATATTAAATGATTCATACATGTATTTGTGAGCGCTGGAGCTCTTGTTCATAAATCTGATCCTGCTCCTCTCTCATACCTGTCAGAGTGTTTGTTTGCCAACATCTCAGCATCTGCAGCAACTCCCCCAAGAGAAGTGCAGTCCTGGATGAAGCGTGTGGTGGGAGGATTCCAGTGTCAGGACAAACAAGGTGAAACTTTGCACGCTGTGTCTCAACATCATGACACCTTGAAACAACAATTCAACAAGCCCTCACACATGCTGGTATTTTTATAAACAGACCACAGATTCTCTCAAAACCAGACAGGCGATGGGAAAGTTTTCCTTCTCTGTAGCTGAACTGAAAAACAG
This sequence comes from Archocentrus centrarchus, assembly GCF_007364275.1. Taxonomy (NCBI): domain Eukaryota; kingdom Metazoa; phylum Chordata; class Actinopteri; order Cichliformes; family Cichlidae; genus Archocentrus; species Archocentrus centrarchus. Next base: position 3,898,576 of record NC_044367.1, read on the forward strand.
GCTGACCACAGATAACACACGGCTGCATCCAGACGAAGACGCCGCCGATGCTGCAGCAAGGTCAGGATGCAGCGGGCTGATAACGCATCAGTAGCCTCACAGTGCTGTGAAATAATGATGGAGCAGTCAAAGACCCACTTTGAGAAAGCCCGGCGCTTAGTGTCACCCTGAGGCGACTGTTGTTGTGATTAGGTGCTATATAAATAAAATGGAATTGAATTGATCCTGAACAGTTTAAGAAAACGTTTTTTCCCAGAAGCAGCTGGGCTTTGCAGGTGAACATTTCCCAATGATCTGCGGACAGAAAAGGAGCGTTAATCTCATGTACAGTGGTGCAGAGTTTGCAGGGTTAAAGTCTGCGGTGTCAGTTTTGAGGATGCTGACTGAAAGCAAACTTCAGAACACTTTTCTGAAACACTGAAATTAACGCAAATAGCCGTCACAGCCCCAGCAGAGACAGAGCGGTGTTTTAATGCAGTGAAGAAGATCAAGTCCTTCCTCTGAAGTACTCTGGGGCAGGATAGGCTGAACGCACTGATTGCACTGGCTTCATTCAGAAATCACCAGACCTCAATGACAACGTGATTAATGATGAAGCTTCTCTTCGAATAAGGCAAGCCCAACATCTTCCTCCCCTCTCTCTCTCTGTCCTTAAAATCAGTCACGCATATTTCCTTTCTGTTGTCTGTATCTCTTCTGTTATGACCACTATTTTTTCTATGGAGTCTAACTTTTTATTCAGCACTTGATGTTTTTATTTTTATTCAGCACTTAATATTTTTTTTTTTATAAAATAGTTGTGATAAAACATTTGCAGTATCTACTGGCAGATCTTAGAGCTGGAACACATTTTTGTAGTGACTCCCACAGAACCTGCATTGATTTTTCTGACATTGTCGCTTTCTGATCATTTAGCAAAGCTAGTGTGGACAGAAAGAACTAGTAAAAAGGTAGGTATGTGTGTTTGTGTGTTCGTGTGTGTGTGTGTGTGTGCGCGCGCGCAGGCGTGACAGGAAGAGAGAGTTTTTTAATCTCAGCTCGTTGGGTACTTCTGTACAGTGTTGTTGTAGGGCTCTTGCTATGACAGTGTGAACTATTGAAGGGTATATAATGCATTTGTTAGCCCGCCCACCCGATATCACCACCAGCTGCCACTGACATATTGTTCACCAGCTGCTTTTGCCTTAGTTGCTCTGGTGCATGATTACAAGGTACATTTGAGGTGAACAATGTCTACATTCATCAGAAAACAGAAGCTTTGAGATAAAAGTTGATCATCACATTGGCCATTTTCATAAAAAAACATCTCCCCATCAGCTGCCATCGCTTTGCTCAGATACTCAGCTCTGGCGAATGCATTTTTTTTTTTTTTTTAACCTGTCCTGTCGGGCAGTTTAAGCAAGCAAAATTATGGTCTGCATGCTGTGCTGAGCCAAACACATTTGCTTCGCCAAGAGGATCTTTGAAAAAGGCTCCTCTTGCTAATCTTTACTTTTTCAATTTTGAAATTCTTTGTTTATTTACTTTATTGTTCATATTGGTATTATACAGTTTGCCTAAACTGGAGCTGAGAGGTGGGAAAGAAGTGACATATACATATATATATATATATATATATATATATATATATATTAGGGGTGGGACTCGATTAAAAAAATTAATCGAATTAATTACAAGCTTTGTAATTAATTAATCGAAAATTAATCGCATTTTAATCGCATTTCAATATTTGACATGAGAAATATTAATTTAAGTTTAGTTGATGAATGAATCAATATACATAAGCTTAAACTTCAAGATTTTGTTTATTTTCCCACCAGTCTACTAAACAGACCAATGAAGGGTGGAAGTGCTCCTGTGATAAGCAAACACCTGAAATTAAAGTTAAGCATCATAACTGGATAGTTTTATTCAACATTAATGTCTCACTTAATATAGTTGGAAATTAATCATTCTCTCAGCTGTATTCCTTGATGTTGAAATGTGTTATGCTTGTTTTAACAGCTTATTTTGAATTAAAGGCTTAAAATTAAACCACAAAAAGGAGAAAAAGTTTGTTCTCCGTTTAACCAGCTGCTTTAACACAGCTGTGCTTCACACTCACGGTTGCTAGGCGACATGAGCTACGCAGAGGTGACGGCAGCTGATATGAAGGCTAGCTGCTCACTTCCGGCCTTTGCAGTCTTCGTGGGCTGCGAAAGACGTGGGCGGGTCCTTCGCAGGATGCGGCCCCTAATTTGGACATTGTGCGTCGATATAAGCTGTATGCCTGGAACTCGTGCACTGAGAAACGTTCCACGGTGCAAAGTGCGATTAAAATGCGTTAAATTTTTTAACGCGTTAATTTCCCCGTAATTAATTAATCGAAATTAACGCGTTAAAGTCCCACCCCTAATATATATATTTATATACACATAGACACACACACGAGGGCATACAAAGACACACCCATCTTCACCAACTCAGTGCGGGCAAACAGGCACCTCCACAGAACCAGGGGCAACCTGCGGAAGCAGCCAACTCAGTCCCGAACCACCAGCCGGGCCCCACCCTGGGCAGGGTGCAAGAAACGGGGGCGTGGGAGGACCCGCCTACTCTGGTGAATGTTAAATGTACACATGCTGTATTTACAGTACAGTGATGGACAGTACAGTGATTATTCATCATATCTTACGCTGCGTTGGCGCTCCCCTGTGAGCACCTGTAAGCTGCTGTTGTGTTTATGTGTACTATGTGTACTATCTGCACACATGGTACACTGATGATAAAAACCAGGCTGACAGGCCTGATGCAGACAGACGGCTCCGTTTCATCACTGGAAACACAGGTTTCCACTGTTGAAATTATTAAGCTGTGGCTCAGCCTCACAGTGGAGACCAGGCCCAGCTGACATCATTTTGATAGCTACCTAGGGAGCTCTCTGATTGGCTAGCAGTCCTGAGGAGAAGGTTCTCATTACAGTTGTTTTGACATCACCCTCCTCCAGATCTCTGCTCAGCACTTTCCTTTTGCTTAATTGGTAACTTGCAGAGAAATGATACTGAGACCTGCTCACACTGTTAACAAATACTCTGCTGCTTACTGTACATGTACAGCTACAGCAGGAGTGCTGCCTTAGTAAATTTAAAAACATTCAGTGAGTTTTCTACTTGATTTTTTTAGTTTTTCTCCAAGGATATCAAACGTCAAGCCTTTAGAAATTAATGTTCTTGTTTCGAAGTACTCAAGCCCTGAAGTCTGAGGTAGCCTTTACATTGATTGATGCATCCTGAATATTTTATATCTTTATTTTCTTTGAAAAAAGAATTTTACTTTAAAGAGATGACCTCTGATGCAAGAAGAGTTAGTAGTGAGGTGACTAAGATGCACCAGATAAACTGTGCGGAAGAATTCTGAGGCTCTGGAGAAAGATAGACTTTAGACAATTTTACCTTGGTCTTATTCTCTCGTGTTCTCGCTGGATTTATGAATATTCAGAAGGAAGATATTTATGGCGGCTAATGAATATTCTGCACAAGGTCTGCTTCATAAATCAGGCGAGTAGAGGGAATTGGATAGCCACTAGGTGCTTCTCTCAAGGCAACAAGAGAGAAGAAAATCAACTAACTCTACTTTTGAAAGGCTAATTTGATGTCATTATTATTATTATCATTATATTTTATATCCCAACAGCCAGGAGGAGACTGCACTGACTCACTTCTCTGGCACCTGACCTAAATATGGTATTAACAAAATAATATGTAGAATGTGTTGTGAAGATTAAATGGGTCATTTCACCATAAACATCAGGTGTGTGTTTGAAAGATATCAATCAAAAATACTTCCATCCATATTGTTCAAAAGCTTGAAAGTTGCCAAACATTTCATGTGGCTGATGAAGCTTCTTAGTGAGGTATGGGTAACAGGAAAAAACAGAAGACAAAATAATCTATAAGCAGTTCGATTTGCCCCTGCAAGCATTTTCATAAACTCATAGATGCGAACATTTTCTCAAGGACATTCTGATCTAGACTCCTCCTCGCTGTTCTCAGAAGCAAATTAATCCCTCTACGCCAACCAAAAATGAAATCTATTTTTAGTGGTTCATTAAAGCCACTTCTATGTGGCACCCCACACCAACATTCAGACTGGAGTAATTGGTGGGTGGGTGGTGTGGGGGAGAAGGTTCCACTCACAACTAAGTCTGAATGTGTAACTCCTGCATCACTAACGATGATTTGTAGCATTAATCAAAAGCACAGTCGCGGGTGCCAATCAACATGATTACAGGGAGGAACTGGTTAGGATCACCACAGCAAATGATGATGGGAGCTGGGCACATGGTTTTTTTTTTGTGAAGAGGTGTGTGTGTGTGTGTGTGTGTGTGTAAAAGAGAAGGATCAAAATGATGGTGAGAGAGAGAGAGACAAGTGACAGCAGCTGTATCTTCAAAATCTGAAGATCTCTGAAAGATTACTCTGATTATGTAGGAGTAGTCTTTAACTCATCAGGACAGTTCACCTCTTCCCCTTCAAGCACGCAGCTGTCCAACACGGCACAGCTTCACAGCTTCAGACGGTCGTTCAAGTCTTAAAGATGAAATTCAGTTTAGTAGAGACTGTCAGACCTGAAGGTGATGTGATTACTTGATCTGACAGCTCAATTCCCCTTCGCTAAGAAATTATGTTTAAGTATATAATGCAAAATAAGTCCTGGCGCCAATCTTATTTGCTCTGCATATGCTTCGACCTGGACACATCCTGAGTAATTCTGAAGACGGCATGAAATTGTACCTGTCATTCAAACCCCAGAATGTATCCAAGTGATCTGTGCTTCAGGTTTACATTAATTTTATAAGGATGGCAGCCAATTATCTGTCTTTAAATACACAAAAATCGAAGTTCTGGTCTGTGCCCCTGACATCTTTGTCCCACTGTGATTGAAGATCTTGGCCCAGTTTCATCTTTAGTTCTCCCAACTGAGAGAAATTCAGGTGTTACTTTTAATCAGGTGTTCAGTTTTGATAAACAGGTTGGTTGTCATGTACAAACTTGTTTTTATCATCAGCAGGATATTGCCCATGTTAAATTTATTGTACCTCAGTCTGAAATAGAAATGATCATCCGTGCTTTTGTTTCATCAAGGCTCAGTTGCAGGGATTTGTTATTTCTTTGCCTGAGCAAATTATCTCTGCACCACAAACGGTCCAAAATGCTGCAGAGAGCCTTTTTAACAGGCCCCAAAATCAAAGACAATAAAATAAAATAGTTAAGAAGTGATAACATTAGCCATACAAGATAGATAGATGATTGTAAACCATCAGTCAGTCAAAAAATTTCATACATAACATATAGGGATAGTTGTTGGGATGGTTCACAATAACTAGTGAACTCTAATTCATCCCAAAGGTCTTCTGTCGGGTTGAGGTCAGGACTCTGTGCAGGCCAGTCAAGTTCTTCCACACCAAACTCCCTCATCCATGTCTTTATGGACCTGCTTTGTGCACTGGTGTGCAGTCATGTTGGAGCAGGAAGGGGCCATCCCCAAACTGTTCCCACAAATTTAGGAGCATGAAATTGTCCTGAATGTCTTGATATGCTGAAGCATTAAGAGTTCCTTTCCCTGGAACTAAGGGGCCGAGCCCAACTCCTGAAAAACACCCCCACACCATAATCATCCTATCCCCAATCTTTACACTTGGAACAATGCAGTCAGACATGGATCAAGTACGTGGTCTACAACTTCATGGTTCCCAATTGCTTTCACTTTGTTATAATGCCACTAACAGTTGGCTGTGGACAATTCTTTCACAAATGTTTGTAGAAGCAGTCTGCATGCCTAGGTGGTTGGTTTCTGCACCTGTGGCCATGTCTTTGCTGTCATAACTGTATTTGCAAATGTGCAACATGCACAACTTTTAAATTATGCTCAGAATATATAACTCATAACTTTATAGAGTGATTATAAAGTGTAAAATAGCAAAAAAGCAAAGACTTAACATACTGAAAGTTTCAGGTGGACGATAAAAGAAGCAACACAACCCAAACTTAAAATGCAATTAGAAGGGTACTCAGACAGAGCCAAGGGGAGTGCCCTGTCTCACACTTGTAACAAGGTAACTGGCATCTGCAGTAGGGTTTAATCCCGGGATCCGGGATTCCCGGGAAATGCGATCAGAACCATTTCCCGTTTCCCGGGAAACGTTAGACGGGAAACCGGGAAAAAAGTCGCGCGCGTCGATTTGACTTTCAGAAAGAAAAGAAAGCTTCAGAAAGTTAAATTTAAGGAAATATTGAGAGAAGGGTTTAATGCGAAAAGCATTACTCTTCATTTCAGGCACGTTCAGCCTCCGTTTAAGGCTTCAGCCTTCATCTCAAGCGTTTTAATAGAGGTATTACACAGTTGTGCTTTTTTCCTCTTTAATTTGTTGAAATCGTAGGCAATGTGTTTACCCTAAGGTATTTTGTATTATATAATTTTATATTATTATATATTGTTATATTGCATTATATAGCCTATAAAATATGCCTGCCCTGAACAATAAAGAAATATCTGTTTAACTTCGAGTGTTTCTTTTCCTCGTTTGCAGCCGCTTACTAACAATCATGAATTAGGATACGGGCCTAATGTGTGAAGAAATTATCATGAAATAGATTGCTTTAACATATTTCGCTTTTAAAATGGAGTTGAGTAAAATGTATATTTTTTAGGCTATAAGGATTGGCCAGTTTTTCAAAAGACGATTCACAGCGAACCTACTTTAACCCTCAGACACGGTGTTATAAATTTGCTGTTGCCAGAATGGCAATGACCAAGTCGTAGTGCATTACTCAAGGCCCTGTGTTATGCCATATTATAGTGTAGTACGGTAGTTAACTTTTCAATGACTATTACAGCGTTCCACTGGTGGAGATATAGCGCAACAGATGTCCCCACGACAGCGTGGCTGAGCCATTATCAATGCTGTGTGGAGATGAACCGTATTGTTTTGCACCAGCAGTTGTAAAATATCTTGGTATAATTCCATGTACAATGGAGGAATATTCGAATTATATTTGTTAAGGGAGTGTTGAGGAACGATACAACACCGCATAGCTCGAGCACTCCAATGTCCAGATGTAGGTTTTATTGCGTTAATCAAGCCGACGTTACCCCCTACTGGGCATAACAGGACATAGCTGGAAAGCTACCTCTACAATATCAGAATAGGTTAAGGCCGACACAGGCTACAGAAGGCCTAATTAAAAATAAAAAAATAAAAAAACTTTTTCCCGGGATTCCCGGGAAATGGCTCGTCATTTCCCGGGATTTGATTCATGTCATTTTCGGGAAAAATATTAAACCCTGATCTGCAGGAAAATTTAATGGGTTCTTCTTCTTAAATGGGTTTCATGAGATTTTTCCAGGTATTTTTTTTGAGTCCACTTCCTGACACACAAACAAAGTCAGTAAGGCCTCATTCAATCATGTTTGCTTTCCAAATATCCAATATTAAAAACAGCCTATGGAGACTGTAAAGGAAATTTCATTTTCATATAAGCTGTCCTTACTACAGTAGCTCCACTAATCAAGACCTAGGAATTTCTAACTCTGATATGAAGCTTCAGCAGAAACAGGCTTATGTACCCAATGCCCCAGAGCTGCTTTATGAAGCATAACATTACTAATGATTAGGATGTGTGAAATGCTTTGTCCCCAGAGATTATTCTCAAACTCTCCAAGTGTGTATTTCCAGCATTGTTTCAGCACAATTACAGTGACCACTTTACATGAAGCCAATATAGGACGTTTTGATCAAATTTTGCTTATTTCAATCTGTGTGTCTCACACTGAATATCTGCTTATTTTTTGACCTTCAGATATAAATTATCTATGCAAAACGAATAAGAAAAAAACGTGATCACAGTTTAAGAGAGCGCAGACAGTGGAAAGACCCAAGTTTGCCTGAGCAAACCTAATAATCTCTGCAGGCTTAAAAAAAGGCACAGAAGGAAAGAAAATGAAGATGACAAACAGACTCATGTGAGAAGGCAAACGGAACTAAAGGAAGTCAGGTTTGCTGCTCACTGAGAATGTGTAATAACACACATTTCTGTGTGAGAAAACAAACTCCTTCCTTCCTTCCTTTAAGCACTAGTCTAACTCCCCTCTCCTCAGTTGATTCCTTTCCTTTCTCCTCCTCCTGCCGGGCCTGTTTCAGTATCATGGTGATTGGAGGGGAGCTGCAGCTCTGCAGGCATCTGCTCGTTTTGTTAGGGCCTGTGTGCAAGTAAACACTTTTGCTCGTGACCATCTGTCCAAGCTCAGATCTGCATGGGAGCTGGCAGACTTGGATGGTAAAGATAGAGAAGGAGGGATAAACAGATAGATGCAGAGAGGAGGGAAGAAGGCAAATTGATGAAAGGAAACTGGAAAAATTGAGGAAGGTGGGAGGGAGGACAGTGATTTCTCTGTTTTTTCAGAGATACAAAATACAGGACATTTAGCGATCAAATGTCACTGTTTTGAGCTTTTATCCTCATTCAGTTTTTATGTAACATACAGTTAAATCAGTAAATAGATGTAAATAAACAGGTTTATCATTCCCAGTGTCAAACCGCATCATATACCAAAAGGATATTTATTGCCTGATAGCATTAAAGGACAAAAGAGAGGCGCTGCTTGCCACCAGGCAAGCGGTGGGCCCTGAAGGCTGACAAACTTTAAACTGGAGCAGTGGCAATGTGCACAGTTTGCAATGATAGCAGGAAAGACGTAAGGCTCCCGAGGAGGTACGCTGACTCCACTCACTCCGCTTGCAAGTGGTTTCCATGATTCTGTTTAAACAACCCTGATGACAACAAGGAAAGCCACTCAGTGCAAATCAAGCAGTTATCCTTCTGGGAGTGAAAAGAGAAAGATGAATAACCAGGAAGATGGGAAAAACAGCTTTAATTGTGGGGAGAGAAACTTCCACCAGCATCATATTGTTGCTTTTGTTAAGTTTTTTCTTCTATCACCACCTTTGCTGCTACAGACGTCTCCCACAGATTCAGGAATCTTTGAGTGCTGTGTCTGTGATTACAGCATAGATGCTAGCTGGTTACATAAGATGCCTTAAGTTGCAACCGTTCTGTTAATAGAGGCATGAGTTGTTACTATGGAGGACTCACTGCACTTACAGGTCTGCCATTACTCAGGATGGTAGCTGAGTCTGGCTGTCTCTTAAGTATTTGTGTATCAATGGGAGCCGGTTCATACCCAGTCTGGTGATTGGGGGCAATGGCTGATACTTTGGGGCTTCCAGTTTAGCCAGCTGAAATCCCGGCCACGATTTTGTGCTCTCTTTATTTAAAAGGCTAATAAAAAGCTGATGCAGATGTTTTCAAGATTACATTTCAACAAATGCAATCGCTGTTTCAGCCAAAAGCATTGTCAGATTTGGACAATAGGACTGCAAGACTACAGGCGCACAACAAACAGACACCAGAGAGCCTCCGGTCCCAAAAATAGTGTTCCATGCCTACAATTCAGTGAAGGTATCTGTCCCTAAAGATTATACATGTACAATGGAGGACACCACTACAATCCTCAAGTCTGATGAAATAACACTTTGCAAAATTTCACATAAGGGTAAAGTAGATTGATTTCAGTCTCAGGTTGCCTCAGTTCAAGAAGAAAATGAGACTCCAGAGTGAAAATACTGAGTAAGAAATTAGGCAATGTGCCAGAACCTCCGTTCTGTGTTTAAGTCTGAATCCATCTGCTTGCCTTTTTGACTGGTTTTATCTGACCATCTGTGTTCATCGAGGCCTCAGACACAGTGAACAAAGGGGAGTAAATAAAAACACACTGGTAAGCTGTGCACACCCATCCACAGCAATCCATCAGTAAATGTAAACTTTAGCTTTAAATGAAATCTGAATCAAACCTGTTTTACATTTTTGTCAGCCTGTCACGAGCCCGTAAGAACTTGGACATAATTGGGTCTCTTCACTGTTAACTGGCTGGAAAAGTAAGAAAAACTAAAATTTGTGTACTGCCAGCTGCCAGAGATGATGACAGGAGATTAATGCAATGCTGTTCTGACTGTCAGCAGTATTTTACTGAGTGTGAATGATGCTGGACATCAGCAGATAGAGCAGCACTCAGTGAGGAAAAGGTACGCCATGCAGCAAAAGAAAGAAATCCTCCAACTGACATGAAACACCGACAGACGTAAGAGTTTTTAGTTGCCAAATCATAAACTGTTTAGTTCAAGCTTTATTTAAACAAGCTTGGGCAGTCATGTTAATTTCATGTCCTGCTGTGAGCGCGTATTTGGGAAACAAAGAAATTTCATTTAAAGTTCTGTTTAGTCCTTGTTTTTTTTGTTTTTTTTTGTTCAATAATCCATAACTTTGAATTGGCATTGAAACACTGAAATGGTTATTCTGTCACTAAATTAGTCAAAAAGTGTTTTTAATTCAAAAATTGATTTCAGCTTTCAAAATAAGAGTTGCTGGGTTTTTTTTGCAGCTGCAATTGAGTAAGTTTGGGGTTTAATTACTGGCAGAACAAAACAACCTTTTAGACACTTTCTACACCAAACTAGCACTTAATATCAAAAATGTAATGGTCAGATAAAACTATAATACAAATCCAATTCCAACACATCTTATAAAAGTTGGGACAGGCCATATTTACCACTGTGCAGCATCCCCTCTTCTTTTAAACGTCTAGGAACCGAGGAGAGGAATGTTTTCCCATTCCTGTCTGATTCCAGCTGCTCAGCAGTCTTGGGTCTCCTTTGTCATATTTTTCTTTTCGTGATGTGCCTAATGTTCTCAGTTGGTGATGCGGTAGATGCAGTATCCAGTTTAGCATCATCTTGCAGAAAAATTAAAAGGCCTTCCCTGAAAAGACCTCATCTGGATGTGATTCCATGTTGCTCTAAAACCTGTATAGACCTTTCAGCATTAATGATCTCCTTCTAGAGGTGTGAACTGCCAGTTCCACAGTCACTAACGCGCCCACATACAGGCTGATAAGAAACCTGATGGCCCCTCTCCTCTTTAGTGTGGCGAATGCGGCATCCAAAAGAAATTTTAAATTTGGATTCATCTGACCACAGAACAGTTTTCCACTTTGCCTCAGTCAACTTTAAATGCGCTTTGGTCCAGAGGAGAGGGCAGCGGTCTCTGGATCATGTTCACAGCTTGTCCCTTGTGCACAGAGATTTCTCCAGATTCTCTGAATCTGTTGATGATATAATGAGGTGTTCAGAACCTTCACAATTTTATGTTGAGGAAAATTATTATTCCGAAACGGTTCCACAATTTGAAGATGAATTTCAAACTCAATATTGATACCTAGAATTTTTGATACGACGGTGAAAAATATAAAACATTAAGAAGCCCTTTTTCCTTATGACGATTTCAACACAACACAAACAATAACATCAATAAAAACAGTTTTTAAGTTGTCAGATGTAATGCAAAAAACACAGTAACATAACTGTAGGGTGTATATATGACAAATATTTTAAGATTCTCTGAGGTAGTGCAGAAAAAGGCAAATATTTTTGGGCTGTGGCTATATGATAATGTAAACCATTATCATATAGTGTTAGCCTAAGAAAGTGCAGTTGTGATCATCATAAAAAATCTTTTTATAACAGGTTTCTGTATATTCATCAACACAGACAAACAAAAAGGGACCGGCAAAGACTTTCTGTGAGTCTCTTCTTCACCTCTGTATACTTATCCTGGTCTTCACGTCCCTAATACAAATCACACCGTCACCTTGCTTTGTGTACTGGTTTGCCTTCTTATTCTTTAAGCTGTCGGTGTGATCTGAATGATGACGGTTGTGTCTGCCCTGACCTTATTCTGTCTCTCCATCCTTCGGTCATATCTGAGGTCTTTCTGCCTGTCAGAGTTCCAAAAACTTGTTCCTATATACAAATAAACAAACTTGATGCAGGAGCTTGAATTTGCACACGATAAATGAGCACAAACAGTACAATGCTTCCAACAGAGGACACAGACCACTCTTCATGCAATAGTTTAACAAACTTTCTGCATGGCTGCTGTGTACTGCTGCAGTTTACTGCAGAGCAATAAGTCATACACTTCATATTTCAACCAGATTCCACTCTAATTTTTTCTCATATTTACTGACCATGCAGCACCAACATAACTGGTCCATTTTGTTAAAACAGAGAGCAGTTTGTATATTATAGCTCAACAAGTCACATGACCTACCACCTACAAACAGTAGACCAACTCGTCTGTGTTTTGTTTAAGGCTTTAGGATTTTAGTGTGACCACGTCGCAATGGACATATTTTAATATGTTTGGTTTATTACTGTTTAATAGCCATTTGTGCTGCCCATGACAGCTTCACCAGCTCTGGCATCTTCTAGTTAAAAGGAAAAAGGCAAATCTCAGTAGATATTGTGGAATTTACTCAGTGTCCATTATTCCAACAGTTGCTTCTACCAAATGGTTTATAAGTAAGTAGACTCCGACTGTAGAAATCAGACTGAATTTTGTTCTGTGTGCACAGCTGTTGAGTCTGGACAGGGTGGAGGGAAAATTCGGGCCCCTGTATTTTTGGAATTCCAATACAGAAAGTGTGCTTCAGCTTGGTCATGATGTCTCTGACAACCTGCTTTGTAGCTTATTGTGGTTCAAAGGTGAGGGGGCACAGAAGAAAATGGTTTCAGTACCTGAAGGGAAGAGACTGGTCCTAAAATGTGGCATTAATCAGGGGGAGATTTGGAATAAGAAATTCAGCTATGGTATTAAGACGAAGAGGAAATGAGGAAATATGGAAGTGTGAGTTAGGATGGACAGACAACAGACTGGGAGCAATAAGCAGCTTGAGAAGACTAATAGAGTAAGAGGTATAAGAAATTGTTATTATTTCCAGTTTGGTGGTTGGATGATTTCCTCCAAGCTGCCCACATATTTGTTATTTATGGTGCTTCTGAGAGCCAGGACGCAGAACTTCTCCTCCTCCTCCTCCTCCTCCTCCTCCTCCCACATCGGCAGCCTTCTGAGGCGAGGAGAACAGATCTGGGGTTTCTGAAGTGTCTCTTATGTTGCCATAGATAGAACATGCCAGAGGCTTTGCTGTATGGATAGCCCATCTCCCTGCAGACTAGACCCCCAGTCTGGTAAACCCAACGCCCACATCCCCCGTTCCCCTCACTCCCCTCCCACGCTGTCTGTCGGTCTGTCTGCATGGAAAAAGGAAAGGCTTCAGTGTTTCTGCCCTCAGGTTGGTTAAAAAAAACAAAAAAAAAAACACACTGGCAAGATATGAAGTCAAATACAAGAATAACAGAAGCATGTCTGCTTTTTATTTTTAACGAGGGATGAATATTACCTTCCAGCCAGGATGTCTGTAAACATCCTCCCTGCCAAGCGTCTTGTATTTGAACCAGAAGCTGCAGTACAGGAGAGTTCATGGAGAGTGAACACAGGCAGTTTTGCCTGGAAGGAACGGCTCCCAAAAATGTTTCCCAAACAAGCATTTGGCTGCATTCCCATAGTGGGAACTTTATGCTTGGATTACAGCTGCTTATGTGGTCATATCTGTTTTATAGTCAGTCAATCATAAAACTGTGGTCAACCCATCTAAATTATATCAGATTATTTATTTATTACTGAGGGACAGACCTTCCTTCAACAGCCTAGCCTACAGTACAAAAGTGCATCATCCCAGGAAAGAGTCCTGAGCCCTGAATATAAGTTAGCATTTATTCCCTCGTGTCAAAGTTGCTAACAAGTGTTTAACTGAGGCTACAGAGGCGCTCCATATCATCGCAATAAACACAGGAGCTCAGTGGTGGTGGCCTAACATGAGCTTTACTTTACACATTTATACACCACAAAGCTTACTTTCTGCAGTACTCCCAACGGTCTATGAGGAATCTCACTGGATTTTTGTCAGGGATGGAGGGCAAGTGCATCATCCCTGCACATGGTCCTGCCTCCAGTGTAGGCATGGACCGCCTCTAAGACAGCTGGAGGTGGTCCATGAATTCCAGCCTCCAAATAACCACTGATGGCCTCACCAGAAACAGTTTCAACTGTTTTATTGTAGGTCTTATGTAGCAGAGAGTGGTAGCTAAACAGACAGAGGTGGAGTGATGGTCAGGTGTGTCGTCGTGCTACATTTATTTAAGAAGAAGAAGAAGAAACAGCCTTTATTGTCCCACAGAGGGGAAATTTGGGTGTAACAGCAGCCGCAGTTATTATAAATATAAATAAAGATATAATAATTCACACTATTAAGAAAAGAATATATATAAAATCAACAAACAATATTAACCTTAATACTACTAATAATAACACTATATACAATGTACATGATGTGCCTGTGTGTTGAACCTTAACAGGCCGGACTATTTACAGTATATTATATATTATCCTACATTGTGTAGGCTATTGTGGTTTTTGTTGGGAGCAGTGATGGTTATAAAGTCTTACAGCTGCTGGGAGGAAGGATCTGCGGTAACGCTCCTTTGTGCATTTAGGATGCAGCAGTCTGTCACTGAAGGAGCTCTCCAGCTCAGCAACAGTTTCATGCATGGGATGGGAGACCTTGTCCATCAGTGATGTTATTTTGGTTAGAGTCCTTCTGTCTCCCACCACCTGCACTGAGTCGAGAGGACATCCTAGGACAGAGCTGGCTTTCCTGATGAGCTTGTCTATCCTCTTCCTCTCAGCTGTAGATAAGCTGCTGCTCCAACATACTGCTGCATAGAAGATGGCTGATGCCACCACAGAGTCATAGAAGGTCTTCAGGAGGATTTATGTTTCTTGTTGAAGTATCCCAAATGCTGATCGCTTAATATTTTCCAAAATGCCACTTTGGTCAAAAATAATCACTTTCCATCCCTTTAAGACATACCTGTTTACCTCTTAAACTAATAACCAAACTCATGCCATTCTGCAGCGCTAGGCTAGTTTAAAACTTCATGTTAAACTGCTGTGGTTGTTTTATAGCTTCTTTAATATTGCATGTACAGTCTGCACCTGTGCAGGTACTGCAGGTAGAAATTAGCTGTCCGCAGCATCCATCCATCCATCCATTCGCTTCCGCTAATCCTGGTCAGGGTCGCGGGGGGGCTGGAGCCTATCCCAGCTGTCAGAGGGCGAGAGGCAGGGTACACCCTGAACAGGTCGCCAGCCTGTCACAGGGCCAACACAGAGAGACGAACAACCTTTCACACTCACATTCACACCTATGGGCAATTTAGATTAGCCAATTAACCTAACCCCAGTAAGTGCATGTCTTTGGAATGTGGGAGGAAACCGGAGTACCCGGAGGAAACCCACGCAAGCACGGGGAGAACATGCAAACTCCACACAGAGAGAGGGAGAGGCCTGGGCCAAGGTGGAATCGAACCCAGGCCTTCCAGATGGTATTCTATCTGTGAGGCAAAAGTGCTAACCACTGCGCCACCGCTGTCCGCAGCAGTAAATCTGAAATAAGCATCGTTTAACATCAGTGCTCTTGTGCCAGGCTCCCGACAGTTATAAATAAATCTTATTTGTTGCTGTTTTCCATTTTATTTTTAAATGAGGATTGACAGTGATGTGAGGAGTTCAAAAAAAGCTGCCACGGCTACTTTTGTGTGCATCACATTTACAGCTGAGCACAACAATCCCTCCCAAAAGCTCCGGTCTGTATGGGTTTTAATTACTTTAGAGTGGAGAGAGAGGGGGCTGATGAAGGGTTTTCCAACAAGAAGTCATGCTAGTGAAGATCTCAGCATTGCATATTTGAAGCCTGGTTAAGATTTCACCATGCAGCAAAATGACAATAATTAAAATGCCTCATGCTTTACTACGATCTTTATTCAGCTGAGAGGCCTGATGTATCGAACTTTAAAAGAGAAAAAAAAAAAAAACACCTTGAAAACTGCCTGAATTGATTGTTAAAATTTGCTCCCTTAAAGAACAACATCATCTGAAGCCTTCACTAACTTCAGCTCATTCGGGTTCAGTTCAGCGATGGAGGGGATGATGACGGCTGCGTGTCACTTTCATTTCCTCTACTGACACTGATAGTCAGCAAAGGCTCATGCTTTAAAATCTGTGCTAACAAGGGCAGGATCGAGTGTGGCCTGAAGGTAGAGAAATACACTGAAAACACAGAGCTCACTGTTCTTGCCATCATGTTCTTGAGTTTTATTTTTTTTTTCTTCCCTTTGCTGCTCATTTGCCGACGACAGATGTCAGCAGGAAAATGTGAAAGTAAAGCCATAAACATTAGTAGTCCATACCCTTTCCAAATCTTGCAGCCTGCTTAACATATTGAAAGTCTCAGCAGAATGTGTTTACATAACCAACCAATGGTTTATATTCCATTTTCCTGCTTATTTCACATTCTATTTGTATGCTGCTATTCTAGTTTTGTTTCCCTGCTGAGTCCTATTTTTTTTTTCTGCTGCTGCAACAACAACTTTTCCTCTACAGGGATAAACAAAGTTTAATCTCTCATTTCATAAACAGAGTTGCTAACATGAGTATGTTTAGATGTAAGAGCAGAGGGTAGCTGGTGGTAAATGCAAACCTCAAACTGATCATAATCTTTTGGTGTGGGAGTCCTGCCACAAACTCTTAGTACACTTTGCCCTGTACTGCGATGCTGGGTAAAATATAAATAAAAACAGAAGACAATGATTTGACGATCTCATAAACCCGTATTTTATTCAGAATAGAACGTAGAAAAAAAAAAACATTTTACTGTTTTGTGAAAAATTTTAGTTTATTTAGAATTTGATGGCAGCAGCACGTCTCAAAAAGAGGAAATTGTGACAGAGAAGTGGTACTAGAAAGAAGCAGCTGGGGGAACAATTTGCAACTAATTAGGTTGACTGGTAACAGGTCAGTAAGATTATTGGGCATATTGGGCATATCTCATCGTCTACAGTAGATAATATCATCAAAAGATGCAGAGAATCTGGATAAATCTGTGCTCAAGGCTCAAGGCCAAAAATCAATACTGGATGCCTGTGATCTTTGGGTCCTGAAGCATCACTGATTTAAAAACAGGGATGATTCTGTCATGGAAATCACTGCATGGGCTCTGAAACACTTCCTGAATGTGAGTACAGCTCACTGTTACTGTTACCATCCACAAATGCAGGTCAAAGCTCTGTCATGATCAAGGAATGCCTTCTCTGGACCAAAGCTCATTTAAAATGGACTGTGGAAAAGTGGAAAACTGTTTTGTAATCACATCTATTGAAATGTGAAATTCTTTTTGGAGAATATGGACGCTGCATCCTCAGGACTAAAGAGGAGAGGGCCCATCCAGCTTGTTATCAGCTCTCACTTCAAAGGCCTGCATCTCTGATGGTATGAGGGTGGATCGGTGCCTCTGGAACTGGCAGCTTGCACATCTGGAAAGAGACCATAATACAAGTTTTAGAGCAACATATGAGCTCATCCACATGATGTCTTTTATCAGGGAAGGCCTTTCATATTTCAGCCATACAACGCTAAACTGTCTGACTGACCTGCCTACAGTCCAGCTGAACAGTCCCCTTGAACAGGATGCTACACGTGTGTTGCTACCATCAAATTCAAAATGAATTGTTCTTAAAATAGCACAGTTTCTCAGTTTAAACACTTGATATGTTTTCTGTGTTCTACTGTGAATAAATTATGGGGTTGTGAGAATTGCAAACACATTCTGCTTTAATTTACATTTTACACAGCGTTCTAACTGTTTTTTGCAGTGTGGAGTTCATCTTCAGGCAGCTGCACTAGGCAAAAGTAAGTGACTTCTCCTGTGCTTCTTATAATTCAGCAGTGTAAACACCTTCAAAATGAAGCTGAAAAATCTGTATTTTAACCTCACAGTCACATTTTCCCCTTTCTTTTTAAAATCTGCTAAGCCAGAAGGGAAGTCATGACAATTCAAAACATAACAGACTACTTACTGACTGCACTGCAATTACTTGCTACAACCACCTCTGACACTAATGGCACTGACATGAGAATTGCAACCCCTTACGAGTGGACCCAGTAGCACTGCAAATGTGCAGTCATTAGGAACAGTACTTCTAATTGCTGCGCTGACTCTGGAGCAGATTGAGAACACAGCCTTTACATTAGAGGAGTTGTTGTAGCATGTTTGCAGTGTTAACTGGGAGCTCTTAAACACGCACGCAGCAGTACGCCTTTCTAATCTACATTTAAATTAGGTGAAAAGGCAGGTCATAGGTCGCAGACACATCTAGTTTAATTAAAGTGAAATCTGGAGCACCACAGGTCTGAGTCCCTCACATGTGAGTTGTGAGCTGCAGAAACAGCACTGAGACAATCGCTGGATGCTGATCTAGAATTACAAGCTCCTCAATATGGACTGACTCCACCTTTACACGACTTTAATAATGACTTAATTAGATATATAAACTAAATAAATTTTCATTAGAGGTTTTATTAACTTCTTTGTTATATAGCTGCTGTCACAGAAGATAGTCCATCATTATGAGCTGTGGCTGAGTTGGCTGACATCCAGTGTTTGCCATCGGGCTAATATCTGCCTGATATATTAGCAAATCAGTATTATGGTCTGCCCCTATTTGTCATTGTTCACTTTGGAGAAATGAAGTTGTGGAAAGTCCAGTGGAGAAATTGCCAAGTTGGAAGCAGCCACAGGGTCACTTAGGACACACTCTCACTGTATTTACTTTCTTTTTCCACCTGATGTGTGACCAGTTTAATAATCTTTCAGAGCAACAACAGATCTCTCAACAGAAGATGGACTGTTTGCCTTGCTCGTATATTATAGCACTGTCTGCAGAGCCAGCGAGGAGAAAAGAGAGAAAAAGGGAAATGGGAAGGGGGAATTCAAACCTCAGGATTGGGGGGGGGGGGGTTACTGGCTTCCCACAGTTCTGGAGATCGTGAGAAAGGGGGCGAGGGTTGAGCTCAGCCGTCCGGAGTGTGGGCTAATTGATTTAAGTTGTTTCTACGGGGGAGGGATTTAGTTTGCCAGTAATTAGTGGTGATTTCTGACAGTGCGGTGGCTCACCGGGCAGAAAGTCCCTGTGGTGGGCTTTATACCACGAGATGAGAGCCAAAAAAACCCCCAAAACAAAAAAACCCCTCACATTTGGTGTAAATCTTACAGAGAAACCAGTCAAATCCACCAAATCTAAATCTGTCAATCTTTTGCTTCCCCTTCATGCTGATGTAACAGCAACATCAAACTAATCAGATCATTACAAACAGAAAAAAAAACACACTATAGCACAAACAGAAATCAGACCTGACAGAGAAGTGTGTGAAGTTATACTGGAAATCCCTGGCTCTGTTGGAAATCTGACTAAATATGACACAGAAATTTATGTGTTCACATGCATTACATGCTTATCTGCATTAACACTGAAGTAAACTAGTGGCTGAACCTGTGGATGTAGCACACCAGAAGCAACCTTCCCAACAAACTCACTTCAGGCAGCAGCCATTAAATTCTAAATTTACTCCCCCGTCCCAGTGCTCTGGCACTAAACATGAAAACCTGATTTTTCCATTTGTTTGGACAACATTTCAAAGATCCAAACTGTGTCACAGATTCAAAAAAGAAAAAAAAAAAGAGGCAGATTTAAGTCTGCAGTGTATAATTCAGTGTTTTGAAGCAGCTCCTGGTTTCCCTGAAGCTTCACGGTGCCAAGTCTGACTTTGCTCTATTTTAAGCCGGTTGAGTGAGATAACCTCCTGGGTGAGAAGGAAGTGAGCAAACCTGCTTTATTTTGACACAGAGTTTCCCCTGAAAATGTTTTCCTCTTGATGGAGAGGTTTGAATTATATATCAACACATCAGTTAATGATTGCACAATATTCACAAAAACAACTGACTGAAAACATCCAAGTCGCACGCTGAAATACTTCTTGTGAAGCAACACATCTGTGCAGAACTGAGGTCGTTCTTGCTTCTGCGTGCGACTAAGCATGAAATATGAACTCTCAAAGATGACACAGCATTTGCAGGATAAAAAAAGACCCAATGTATGTAGACACATACATTTTGGCAACATATAATAAATTGTTTGAAACAAAACAGACACTAGACATTCAAAGAAAGTACCCGTTTCTAATCCTTAAATGTCCTTTGAAAGCTACGGGCATTAATCTGCAGCTGTAACAGCTTCTACTCTTCTGCTTTCGAGCTTTCAATGAGCTTCTGGAAGCTGCTGGAGAGATTTTCTCCCATTCAGCCACAAGAGACTTAAGCCCACAATGATGTTGGGTTTATAAGACCTGGCTCGCAGTCAGCTTTCCAGTTCATCTCAGGGGTGCTGCACAGGGCTCTGCACAGATCAGTCAAGTTCTTCCAAACCAAACTGGGTATGAAGCTGCCTTTGTGCACAGGGGTACTGCTGGGTTGGAGGATAGTTCTGTCTGCAATCTTCTGCAGCAAATTTGGAAGCACACTATTGTCAAAATTATGTACAAACAGAGAAGACGGAGCCAGTGCGTGCACATTAAGTATGTAGGCAAGTCAAACTCCTCCGTGAAAAACATTTTTGGGAGAAAAAGGGAGAAGCCATGCACACCTACAGTAACATGAAAATTAGCCAAGGTTCGTAACCTGCTAAGTGTACAGGCTGCCAGGCTGTTACATGCAGCCTTTCAGATGATTTGCCAACGTTGTACAGATGTGATATGATACACCCTATCATATCTGGGTTGGCAAATTTGTAACTTGCAAGCCTGCCATATGATCATGGGTCAGAGCTTCAGTAATGTAAGATGAGAGTAGTCTGTGAATAACTAAGTATAATTCATGTGGATGCACACTTAATAATATTGTATTACTTTTTTTTATTTCATGGGCTTTTGTCCCTGATTTTTGTATGAAGACATACACATGTAATAAACTGAACTAATTGCTGATATAGCAGTATATTAAAATTATAACGGTTCAGCCCTAAAAATGAATAAATAAGTCAAAGCTGACAACAGTATATTTTGTCTTTTTATAACCCCTCGATTTGGAAACCATCGGACTTTCAGGCCTCGAGGCTGAACTGACATCTACTTGAAATATATTAGAAAGCAGCGGGGCCATTCACAAGGAGACTTTACGACAAAGTGAGCAGACTGTTAAAGGTGGATATTTTTGTATTAAAAGTTGATTGTCCAGATGGTGGCTCAGAGTACTACACAGAAGCCAAATTACTGGTTCCATTGCTCTGTAAATAAAGCAGCGCTCTGTGCCAAATGAACACATCGGCCTGGATGGACGTGTGGGAGACTAATGGCTTAGAATTAGCTGTAGCTCGTGGGCTGTCTGTCAGTGCTGTTGGCTGGTAAAAGGCAACTGGGTCATGCCTGCCTCCTCTGCACAAGGCCACCCGCTTTGTGTTGTGGAATTGTTGTTGCGCATGTTTGCGCAACACGTGTTGACCGCCTTTCTTTCCATTTTACAGCAACATTTCTCTCTCAAGGATCTTCAATGTCAGGCAACATCGTGCTTTGTGGGCAACATGGCTGCTAATGCCCTGAGCAGCGAGTTCCCAGACAGACGGGCAGTTTGCTGCATATAATCAATAACGCTCTCTTCTCAGTATTTCCTCTCTCGCTCCGCTGTCCTTGCCAATAAAGGCACACAGTGTCTGAAAACAGAGTGCAAAATACTATATAGATACTTTTACATGCAAACACTTTACAGTTCAGTAAAAACAGCTGGGAAAACTAAATCTCATGATATGAACTGTGTTCACTATGGCTAAGTGATTGCTCAAAGGAAATGACTGGGTTTCTCCCTGTAAAATTGTAGGTTCTTGACATTTAAGTGAATTGCCTGATAGGACTGATCTCAAAGAACAAATATGTACTGTAAATAGACCTTGAGCTGAGACTGCTTTCTCAGCAGCATGATCTGCAGTTTCAGATTTTTCTTAGGCAGTCTATTTTAGAAGACTTAATCACAGTCTTGAAACATCTTCAGTCACACTAAATTCTGGATAACATAATAAAATTGCTTGTTTAGCCTAAGCAGTGGACCACAATGGGAAACTATTCCAAAGAGAGAAAAGTCTCTGTGCTCGGAAGCCTGACTCTGGAAACTTGTGATATGTTTTCTTAAATGAAGATTACTTGATTACATCTAAATTTAGCACAAAATGTAAGAGAATTATTCTTTTCTGTAACAATGGTCCTTGGCAATCTTGTATCACTGAAACTCCTGTTTATTTCCCCTTAAATGGAGCCACATTTGTAAGAAAAATGCATTTGTGGGAATTGTGTGAGCAGCAGAGTTGAGAATGTGGGTTGCGCTTACATATGAAAAACTTACCAAATCTTCTCCACTAATGCCAGACACCTTATTCTGCTGTTGACTCTTGTTTGGTGTCATTCATTGCACTGGATTATCCCACAGCCGTGTGTGACCAAGCTGGTGTCCAGCATGAGGAGGAGGTGCCAGGCTGTTTTGGCTGTTTGGTTCTTCCACATGCTGCTGAGGCCCCTGATTGTTTCATGAATAAACCGTTAAATTGCAAATATGTCTTGTTGCTTCAGACTTCAATCACCCGATCCAATAAACGACACCAAACAAGAGTTCATCTCTCTGCTGCTCAACCCACAAATGCATTTTCCTTATGTATGCGGCTCCTTTTAAGGGGAAATAAACAGGCTTTCCAACAGTATAAGATTTATTGCCAAGAAGTTACAACAAAGAAATAATCAACCGAACACAAATTTACTGACTTATTTCATCAAGTTTATGTCTAATCTATCAAGCAGCTAACAACTGAACTTATAAGTTGGTTCAACACTGGTACAGCATGTCTAAGCTTTAGTCGATGGGCTATAACCAGTGGCAGTGCACTGTGGCTTTGTTATTCATATGTGAAATGGCCTCCCTTTAATTTTCCAGCCAAACGTGCTTTGACATTTACATAACTTTACCCACAATCAACAAACATCGTCATAATCCATGTTTAACAGGTACAACAACACAAGCCTTTCACTGCTGATTAATGCCTTTTCTGTCCAGTCAAAGTCACTCAGGACACATGCTGATATCACAGGAGCTTCTGCAGGATTTCTGATGCTCAGAGCGTCTTCTTTCCTCTCCATTGTGGTTTGTATTCATGTCTGCTGCAGTGGACACTTAGCATTGACATTTGTCTTTAAAAAAAACAAAAAACTTTCCATTAAACGAGCACCTTTTGTTCCTTTAGAGAAACTAACCTTTGGCTTTGTCTAGTAACGCACCTTGCAGCTGCCCCTGCTGCAGATAAAGGAAAATACTACACTCCTCACATCAGAATGACCTTTAACCTCATCTTGCACCTTCAAATAATGGTAACAACTGTATCAGCACCACCAAACCTGTCAGCTTTTAGTATGCTGGCTAAAAAGCTGCGTCCCAGCCTGTGCTTCAAGTAAAATGACGACCTTTGACCAGCACATTTGGCCTGACTACAACAATGGCTCCCTTACATTATCCCTCCCGTTCCACGAGTCTCTATAATGTAATACTGCATCTAGGACAAAAAACAGCATTGCTAAACTGCAGTGCCGTTTAGTAAAATTGACTGTGGTAACCTTTGACCTCTCTCCACTCTTTCTAGGCCGCTGTGATGCTAAGTAGAGCATGACAGGCTGATTTGACAAGGTGGTGCTGGTAAAGTGACAGCTCTATCAAATCGAGGCTAAGGACTTGTGTCTCGCACAGCAGGAGGGCCAATGTGTGGATGTGTTTCAGTTCACACACAGAAGAAGAAGAAGAATTAGGAAAAAAAAAGAAGGGGGTGGGGATGGTAATTTAGCCATTTTCAGCTACCTAAAGCTCACTGCTGCCCTGCACACCCTCCTGGTGAAACATGAAATATTCATATCATGCATATTTGGAGGGAAAGCCTTTAAAGGTTTCTTTGTACATCCTCCTTCATTACAGCATGAAAACAAAGCTCATTCACCCTCCCCTCCATGCACAGATCAACCACAGGCTTTATTCAGCTTTTGCCTCCTGCTGATTTTTCGCCAAAAACAACATGAGATCAGGTTATATCTTTTTAAACCCCGGGATTGTCTCCTGCGTATAGTCTCCATGAATACCTTAATAGAGTTAGAATCCACTATTACAGGTGATGAAACACCACCCTTTTATGCAATTTTTTTTCTCACCATCGCTACAGTCAGCAGTCTGCAGTAGACGGCATCTTCAGAGACATCGCTGACATATTCATTTGTCACCAGCCAAGCTCATTCACACACCTCAAAGGAAGGCTTCTCACTCTGTCAGTCGCTCCTGTGTGCGTTACCAGCTTGAAGAAGGAGATCTGCTTCCTGTCCAGATACATCAAGCTTAATTCAGGATATGTTGAGTCAAATTACTTCACTGAACTTTGAAATGTCATTATGTTGATGTTAGTCTATGAACAAGTCTTTTGGTATCACAATTCAAGTCAAATTTATATATATAGTGCCAAATCACCACAACAGTCAGCTGGAGGTGCTTTATATTGCAAGGTAAAGACTATACGGTATTAGGGAGAAAACCTCAAGAATCAGATGACCCCCTGTGAGCAAGCACTTGGTGACAGTGGAAAGGAAAAACTCCCATTTAGCTGAAAGAAACCTCTGGAATACCAGGCTCAGGGAGGGACAGCCATCTGCTTCCACTGGTTTGGAGGTGAGAGGAAAGAGACAAGAAAAGGAGAGCATAGAGAGACGGGACAAAACATATTAATGTTATAAACACCTGGGCTGTGAAAAGAGGTGAGTGGAGAAGTGCTCAGTCTATCACAGGATGTCCCGCAGCAGTCCGAGCCTATAGCAGCATAACTAAGGGATGGTTCAGCATCATGGTAGGGCCTGATCCAGCCCTAACTATAAGCTTCATCCAAAAGGAAAGTTTAAGTCTGTTCTTAAAGTGGAGCGAGCGTCTGTCTCCTGAATCCAAACTGAGAGCTGGTTACACATGAGAGAAAGCCCTGCTGAAGGCTCTGCTTCCTATTCAACATATAGAAACTTTAAGAACCACAAGTAAGCCTGCAGTCTGACAGCAAACTGCTCTGTTGGCACTATGAGGTCTTGAGCCAATGAAGAGAAGCCAATACAGGGAAGATAGGCTCTCTTTCTAGCCCCTTTCAATACTCTCTCTGCAGCATTTTGGATCAAGTGAAGGCTTTTAGAACAACCTGATAATGAGTTATAGTCCAGCCTAGAAGCAATAAAAGCATGAACTAGTTTTTCAACATCACTCTGAAACAGGATGTTTCTCATTTTAAAGCTATTGTGCAGATGAAAGAAGGCAGTCCTTATATTAATATTAAAGGACATATCCTGGTCAAATTACTCCAAGATTTCTCACAGTGCTGCTGGAGGCCAAGGTGCACAGTGAGTATGTAGGTAGACACCAAGATTTTTAGGGCCCAATAACCCCAATTTTTTTCTGAATTTAGAAGTAGGAAATTACACACAGACAAGGCTAACTTAAAACATCACATCTACATGTGTCCAAAAATGTTTTATTGCAAAACATTGGTCCTAATTTTATTCCAGAAGACATTTGTGTGAAATTTTATAATAATTAGAAATGAGTTATACCCGGAAAGCTGTTCTGTGACATCACAGGAAGCTTTTACCACCAAAGTCTAATCAGTCCATCCTTGAGTCCCATATTTGAAGACATTTCTGAGATGTTCAGAAGAATGGGATATACAGTACTTCAGGTAGGGCTGGGTCATGATGACCAAACATTCCAGTATGTTTAGGCTAAACGGCAAAGCACAATTTCAGTATGTTGTGCAAAAGCAATCAAAGAAAAATATATATAAATTTATAGGTCATATTTGAAAGCAGTTGATTTCTCAGTCTGTGCTGCAATTTTCAGGAAACTTGCCAAACCACTTCGACATATTTCATTCTGAAGTTATTATGCCCAAGCAGACAGAAGTACCGAAAGCACAGAAACAAAAGCCAGATACTGCTGTCGACGTGGTCAGCAGCAAATGGATTTTAACCACAAAAAAGAATCAGTATGTGTTTAAGTGTAAGTGATCGTTTTTTACTGCTTTACCTGCTGTCATGGAAGTGAAACCATACCAGACTGACAAAAATAGTAATTTTACCTCCTGACACAGAGCTGTTGGGCATCTGCTAACCAGTTGTTTCTTTGGTTTGTGTCACTGTGTAATTTTGGTGTTTGAATAGGTTAGTTCAGCTTCGTGTTAATGTGTTAAAACACGCAGTTCACACAAAGGTTATCAGCAGTTCTTGCTTTCAGCGAGGTAAAATGACTGTTTTTGTCTGGTGGCTTTGAAAAGCGCGGTTACTGTGTTAGTGTGACATTTCCAGAAACCAACAAACTGTGCCGGCTGCCGCATAATGTAAAATGGAAATATGTACCCTCAAACTTATAGTTACAGTATTCACTGTTGGTTCGGCGCCGTGTCTGCTTCTATTCTGCAAGAGAACCTCAGGCTTCAGTGAGCCAGTTTGAGAGTGGTGCACCCCGCCTTTCACCGTGTGATGACTGGGATAGGCTCCAGCCCCTCCACCAACCCCGAACTGGAAAAACAGAAGAAAATTAATTATTAAATTAATTATTAAATTCATTAATGCCTTAGTTCATCAAGTAAATTACTGGATAATACAAAAATGGATATTCCCATCTTTTTTGTCTGTAGATGATAAATCTCAACTACACTGCTGTCTCATGTTCTTTGGTCTGCTCTGTGCTGTTGTAACACTTTCCTCCCATTGCAACCAATAAAAGTCATTCTTCTCCTTTATTATATATGACAATATTTTTATATGTAAATAATACAAAATCTTTTTAAGAAGCCTTTCACGTTATCTAGAACTTCAGTCAAATTATTCAATTAAAAATATGTAGAGTGATATCTCCACACAGTTGTGTCTTTCTTGTTGTTTCTGCTCGTGTGTGTGTCCTTTGTCACAGGTAGAGATGTGCAGAGGTGTTACAAGACAAGATTGGTGAACACTTACTAAAGTCACACACAGAAGAATCTGTTAATTAAAAACAAGGTGAAAAGATCATTCTTTTTAACTTTGCTCTCCTTGATTTATTGTTCCCTCTTTCCTCCACATTTATGCAGACAGGAAGCTGAGGGCAACGTGTTTGTCAGGACTTCCTGAGGATGGCACAGGGAACATCAGCAGCCATGATGAAAACGACACATTGACCGAGTTTGAGCTGGCAACGTTTTATGGATGGAATTGACTTCCTGTCATCAGAGGAAATGATAATTATCTATATCCTGCCAGGCTCTCAGAATACCACATCAGGTAGAGCTGCTTCTCAAATCCCCGTCACTGTCTTGCAGAATTCCCCGGGAGGTCAGAGGTGAGGAGGCCCGATGTCCTGTGTGGGTTTGTGCTAATCTCTGGATGCTTTAACACCTTTCCTCATTCGACATCCTCACTCAGCATCCTTTTATCCTGCTCATATGCTGCAACAGACTTGTTATTTTCACTGATGACAGCATGATGGGGAACATCAAATTCCTGCCGGCTTCTTTTCAGGGTCTGGACAATAACAGCAAGATAAGATCTTTGCAAGGACAGATTTCAGTTCCCATCGGACGCACAGCTGATCTCACTGAAAGAATTCTCAACAGAAGGAAACTAAAATTCATACAGACTCTCCCTTACTGCTCCATTTATCTTTAAAATAAATTGAATCTTTACCCCTTGTTGCAGCAGATTTGCACCTGATTGTCGGTGACATTCGATTTCTCCACTTTATTGACTTTTCTGTACTATAGCGTAGCATGTGGGAGGACTAAACAGTACCTCGCTGCACACGCACGTTAACAGAGCTGGCTGTGAAAATCGTGCTGGCATACTGTGATGCATAGTAGATTGTGATAAAAGGTTTTGACAGCAGCTGCTCACAAACTGACAAGCAGAGAGAAAGAAAAGGGAAAGGGCAGTGCTATGAACTCAGTATTTACACCTAAGCTTCACTTTTTCCTGCTGCGAGGAAACACAGATTTTCCTTTCATAGTTGGTGATATCAAGAATGGCCAAACCAACAGGTAACATATCAAAGAAAGATTGCTTTTGTTTGTGACTTGACACCATGGACACAGAAGGAATAATATGAAGAAAGAAGTGGCCGCAAGCAAATGTCGCCTGCTGGAATTAAATAGGCAATTTAACTGTGGGCCATTAAGCTGTTCTTTTACCCCGACATACTAAAACTCTACCAAAAAAATGGTTTTTCAATACAATTTAATGGATGATTTTATGGATATTGTTACCACTCTGGCAAAAAAAAAAAAAAAAAAAAAAAAAAAAATATATATATATATATATATATATACAGCCAGACTAGCTCAAACAATCAATTGTAACTGCAATTAATCAATAGAAAATTAATCAACAGCTGAAGTAGCTGGAGGTAAGCCTATAGATGAAAATACAAACAGCTGCTGATTGATTGATTGATTGCCATTTGGTTTTAGCTATAATTCAGTTACCTTACTATATTGTTATATTTCATCTCTTTTATTTAGTTATTTATTTTTATAAAACTGTATTTGCGTCTGTAATTAGTGCTACAGGGTGGTGCATTGATTAGCACCTTCCCTGTGTTAGCCATGCAAGGTTGTGCCATGTGTTTCACCCAGTGTCAGCCAGGATAGGTGTTTCAGTCTGTTTACTATTACAGATAGTATTTCAGTGTCATATTGATAACTGGAGTAATGCTGTCCTTTTCCACCAAATATTCTCAGAATATTTATAACTTTAGTTTCTTGCAGGTTATGAAAGCTAACTTCAAAATGCTGAATCTGAGGTTTGATTTGATGAACTGAGATCAAACCCGTAGTCACCATTACATGCAACTTGTAAAACTGTTCATTTCCAAGTTTTCTGTCAGTGTCATAGTGGTCAGCTGTACGTTAATCCTGTGTCCATTATTTAGCTTTGTGAGAAAAACCCCCACTTACCAAATCTCCAATGGCACAGAGAACTGCGGACACAGAAACAACCAGCCTGTCGATGCGCTGCAGGAGAGCTCTGCTCATTCAGCCTCTGACTCTGCACTGTGGTCGTTATAACATCTACACAGCAAATACAGCAACAGCTCTGCAGATCATTATCACACGTATACAAGGATACAATATCTCGCATTACCAGCAGCCATTTTGACATGACATAACAGATAAACACAGATGTTACTATAATATTAGTTAACATACCTCTGGTCTTACCAAGTTAACAGCTGTGGCTCATTGCTCATTACTGCTTTCAGTCACTGAAACTTTGGTCCCTTTCTTCTCTCCCTGATATTTAATTTTGTCATTCTTAAAGTAGAGTAAATTTTTCTTTCTGGGGTTCAGCTCTCAGGCCACTGTGACCTTTTGTCTAAGTGGCTTCTAGCTAAATCAAAACAATGATCTCAGATCAGTCTGAAAGCAGTCAATTACACACCTGCTCTGGCTAGTAGACCACCCAGTCAGGGCCTGTGTGTTTCATCAGTGGGATACTACATTGAATTTACAATGTGTAGTGATAATTAATAATATGGTAAATGGGGGTAAATTGTTGCTGCCCATCAATCTGGGAAGGGATCTACATGCTATTTTATAAGATAACATTGTAGAGTATTCCCAGCAGTGGACATCCCAGCAAAAGATCAGACTATCCAGCACTCAGAAAGACTGCAGAAAACCCAAGAGTGACATCTCAGCCTCTGCAGGCCTCAGTTAGCATATTAAATGTTGAAGCTCATGACAGTACACTTAGAAAAAACACTGAACACGTAAGCTTGTTTTGGAAGTCAAACCACAAATCACAAGAGTTCTGGAACAATCTCGTTTGGACAGGCGAGACCAACATGGAGATGGTTGGCTCTAACGCACAGCGCCACATTTGTAGAAAAACAAACAGCTCATACCAGCTGTCAAGCACGGTGGAGGGGTGATGGTTTGGTCTTATTTTGCAGCCACAGGACCTGGGCACCTGGAGCCAACCATGAACTCTTCTGTACCAAAGTATGCTAGAGTCAAATGTGAGGCCATCTGTCCATCACCTAAAGCTTGGCCCAAATTGCCTCATGCAACAGGATAATGATCCCAAGCACAGCAGCAATCTACAACAGAAACGGATGAAAAAGAAAAGAATCAAGCTGTTGCAATGGCCCAGTCAAAGTCCAGACCTGAACCTGGCTGAAATGCTGTGGTGGGACCTTGAGAGAGCTGTGCATAAATGAATGCCCGACATTGTAAAGAAGAGCGGGCCAAAATTCCTCCACAATGATGTGAGAGACGGACAAAGTCACACAAAAAACATTACTTGAAGTTATTGCTGCTAAAAGGAGGTTCTGTAAGTTACTGAATCATGGGGTGTACTTGTTTTTCACACACTGCTTCTGCATTTTCCCTTAGTTTATGGTAAATAAATATTGACGCAGTGTAATATGTCGTGTTGTCATTTTTCATCTCAGATTGTATTTAACTTATTTTAAGACCTGTTAAGGGCTAGATACTGTTTTATTATGTCGTGATATATAAAACCTTAGAGTTGATAGAGGGTGTACGATGACTGCACATGTATATAAATCCCCACACTATTTAAAAGGCAGTATACACAATAAATTAGCTGTCATTGGTGCAACATTTGGGTTTAAATAAAGTGTTTCGTCACATTTTGTTGGGGCTGAATCAGCTCAGTGTTGATTCAAATCCCAGAAACAACTGTATTATACTGCTAACACAACTTCAGCACTTTCTGCACTGACAGCACGCTAACACAGAGATAGCGATGAACCCAGAGCAATGCTAAAGCCGAACCCATGCTGACCCCAGCCCGGCAACCAGACCCTGATCTTCAACAGGTAACAAAAGCAGTGATGAGCAGTCACTCTTGCGGCATTGTAGCTTTCATTTACCTTTACATGTTTCTACAGTAGAATCACTGTGGTGATCACTTTGAAGTCTCTTTGGGCTCATTTTTAACTTTGTGCTGTCAGTCTTGTGTTCATATTGCAAAAAAGTAAAAGAAAGATTGTATGTGTGTCCTCATTAGACTATGGATTTATGTTGGTGTGTGGAACTGCAGCTGAAGGCTTATATTGTTACACTGTAATTATGCGACAATGCTTTTCAGGTCATTTTACAGAGTAACACAAAAGTAATGTAACAAGTAGTGTAAAGAATGACTTTCTCTGGTGAGTAATTAAGTAATGTACTGCATTACTTTTAAGAAACGTAATGAGTAATATGCAGTACCTTACTTTTTTTGAGTAATGACCCCATCGCTGGAAGTAACCATCTTGATGTTACCCATTGGTCTCAAGCTGAGAGTTTTTGCTGTTGCCATCTTGATTGAATAGTAGCTAACTGAGGAGCATACCCCCAAATAGTGCTCCTTTCTTACTATAAAAATGACCATAAATTACTAAATTAACTCAATGTTTTATTTAATATGACCTAAAATTATGGCAGAACAGTGTTTAGCGCTGCTGCCTCTAATCCACCTTGGCCGAGGCCTTTCTGCGTGGGTTTTCTCCAGGTACTCTGGTTTCCTCCCTCAGTCCAAAGACATGCAGTTAGTGGGGTTGACAGTTAATTGGTGATTCTAAATTGCTCATAGGTGAGAGTGTGAATGTTGTCTGTCTCCCTGTGTTAGCCCTGTGACAGGCTGGCTACCTGTACAGGGTGTACCCTGCCTAGGACAGCTGGGATAGGCTCCACGGGCAGTAGTTTGCCCACCCCTGAGTTAGATCCATTTTTTATTCTGTTTTTGGTAAGAACCCATACTTGTTTCATTATTAAGTAACATTTAGCACTGCAAGCTCAGCCCACTAGTACTACATCATGAGAAAGCACTACCACTAAAGTGGTG
This sequence comes from Archocentrus centrarchus, assembly GCF_007364275.1. Taxonomy (NCBI): domain Eukaryota; kingdom Metazoa; phylum Chordata; class Actinopteri; order Cichliformes; family Cichlidae; genus Archocentrus; species Archocentrus centrarchus. The sequence goes on from NC_044367.1 coordinate 3,930,381, forward strand.
ACTTCATGACTTTTCTTACTACAGCACTGCATTGTTCCTTTAAATATAAATGAGGTCCTTAAATAGTTGCTGGGCCCCTTGAAAGGTTCTTGTGGACACTAAAAGCAGAGCCATACACCATGACACCATATGCTAACTGTAAGTGCCAGCACTCCAATTACTTTCTAAACTGAGCTTGAAAGCTAAAACACTTCTTTTTTTCTTTTTTTTTTTGGCAAAGCTTATGCTTCATTTTCGGGACTTTGCCATCAAACTTCCATACTAAAAGATTCAGCAATATAAACAGAGACTGGCTTATTATCTGCCAGAGTCACAGCATTCAGCTTTGTGGCTGGAAGTTATTTCCCACCCTTGGATGTCAGTGGTGTCCAACTCTAGGCTCATCTCTTGACAGTGTCAATTTTCTGATGCAGGGAGTAAATCTGGCCATTCAGATAAAACTAAAAAAAGACACACTGGACCATCATAGCTGTGGAAAGGTCAATCTTAAGTGTCAACAGCCCATGTACACATATTACACAAACGGGATGATTCAGGAGAAAGTGTGGAAGAACTCTGAGGTCACAGGAGGCCAGCGCCACCTGTGAAGCGGCCGTACTCGTGATTGATGTTTCCCCACAAACAGATGCAGTTTACGTTCCTGTGGCTGTCATCTTAACTCTTATCATGGAATGTGCAGTGAACCTGCCGGATCTCCCCCAGGGAATGAGAGTGAGTCCAGAGGGGATAAGAGCAGCAGGGCATTTCATTGAGCCTGCAGAAATACTCACAACTGCTACCTTTTTTACTCTTCTTTTCTCACCTGAACTAAAGCATTTATTCACTGAGGCTTCTTGTGAACACTAAAAGCAGAGCCATGTACCAAGACACCTGTTAATTAAACCACTGAAGAATGTTGTATTCTTACTGAACAGTTGGTTTATCTGCATGTCCCTAAGGTTTAAAATAGGATTATTTTACCAATCGAGAGATATAATCTCTCCAGTGTGTCCTGGGTCTGTCCCGGGGCCCAGAACACCTCACTCAAGAGGTGCCAAGGATGCATCCTAGTCAGATGCCCAAACCACCTCTAGTGGCTCCTTTTGATGTGGAGGAGCAGCAGCTCTACTCTGAGTCCCTCCTGAATGACTGTACTCCTCACCCTAGAGAGAGGCCAGCACCCTTTGGAGGGAGCTCATTTCTGCTGCTTATATCCACAGTCTCATTCTTTTGGTCACTAACCAAAGCTTGTGACCATAGGTGATGGTAGGGACATAGACTGACCAGTAAATCGACAGCTTAGCTTTCATGCTCAGCTCCTTCTTTACCATGACAGACCGGTACAATGTCCGCATCACTGCAGACGCAGGCCCAGTCAATCTCCTGCTCCCCTCTCCTGAATCTTGTGAACAAGACTCCAAGATATTTAAATTCTTCCATGGCAGAAACTCGTCCCTGAGCCGGAGTGGGCACTCTACCCTTTTCTGGCCGAGGACCATGGCCTCTGACTTAGCGGTGCTAATTCTCTACTGCTGCATATGGACAGCTATGCTACAGTCAGTCCAGCCAATGATATACTGTGGAGCCCATCCAAACGTGGGCAGATCGTGGTACAGTCTGTTTTAATCAGGAACTGGGTGCTCCAGGTTATATTAATGGACCAAGTCATTTTGACCATTAATTTAGATTTTTTTAAGAAAGATTGAGTCAGAACTCTGGATTAATCCATTAATAATGACATAATGTTGTGAATTTGAATGCGCACCAACTTCGCTTTGAACGAAATTTAATAAAGAAATAAAATGAATGAAATTAGGCTGTTATGATCACTTTTAATGATCTTTGCCTTAAAAGAATACAGAGGGCCATATTTTAATATGGACTAGAATAAAGAGATTACTCTTTATTCTAATCATACATTTCCACACATGGCAATACTGTTTTTAAAAAACAAAGTCTTCTTTGAGTTTTGGCCTTCATGTATCCAGTTTCCTCAAACTGAAGGAACCGAAGGGTAAGTACAGTAACACAGTATTTGTACTCCGTTGCTTCACACCTCTGCTGATAAATGGTCTTATTTATGCATTTATTTATTAGAGACAGGGCAATTATATGCGATAAAGGTTTAAACAAGCTAGTACTCAGACTTGTCTCAAATGACTTGTGGCTTGTCTTGGATTTTTGCCTCAAAAAGTTAAAAAAAAAATTAATTAAAAAAAATTAAATGAGCCACAAATAGTTGTTTAGCAGGCAGTTGATGGTTTTATACAATAAAGCCATTAATGGTTCGCCTAAATGCCACTGAAGTAGCTCTCTGGCAGGTTTGGGGGACAACAGTCAGAGTTTTTGAGCCTCTGTTGATCCCAGTTGGTGTTGTTACTGTAAAGAAAAGTGAGACTGAAGCTCGTTGTCAACCACCAGATTGATCAGCCTGGGACGCTGTGCTATAAAAACCCACCTCTACCCGTCTGTGTAGCTTTGCTTGTTATTTCATGGTCAAAGGGACAGTGGGGCTTGCTGCTGTGGATGTGACCTCAGTGCTAATTGTTAACAGTGATGCTTTGTTCTCACAACTTCACTCTGTCAAACAAGTGTCATCAGTTGAACACACTGTACTTGTATGTCTGTGTGTTTTGTTAGCTTTTGGCTTCTTCAGAGTCTCAGGTCCCACAAGACCCTTTGATGGGACGCCTGTATCCTCTGTGGCTTTTTAGGGGCAAAGCTGCACATCACCAACCTTCACAGAGACCAATAAGTGATCCTCCTTCAACCTCCAACTTCTTCATCACAAACCAGAAAAAGAGAGAGTGCAGTGCCATTTGTATTCACCTTTATTTCACCTTTAATTTGAACGTGCAGAGCACAAAACCGTTTTTATATAATGAATCCCCACATTTTAGTACAACTAAGAAGGACAACAACTGTAAACAAATCACACAAAAATATTCTTGCATTAATGCATTAATCTCTGGCATGTTTTTTTGTCCTGTCTCTCTCCCCTCACCCCCAACCGGTTGCAGCAGATGACTGTATTGTAGGGTCTTTCCTGCACAATATAAAGTGCCTTATACAGTCTGATTTGGTGCTTTAGAAATAAAATTGAATTTAATTGAATTAAATGGTCAAATCATTTGGCTGATGCAAATCGCATTCTTCAGTTTATATCCCAGTAAAATAAAAATAAACTTACAAGCAAATAAACAATAAATATCAGACTGAAGCAAACCAAGCAAAATGTGATGGCTGCAGCCACTGCAGCTGATGTGAATGTGAAAGCATTGTGGCCACTGAAATTTCACTTACTTGCATGTCCTGGGGATCTTTGACCATATATCATCTTCATCAGCTGATATAGTGCTGATAGGAATGTACATGAGCTAACTTTCTGTCGTAAAATGTAGGATTTCTTGTCCATGTTAGGGACCAGCAATCTGTCCACCCTATGCAGAAGAAACTGGATGCATGGATGGATGTCTATGTTAGGTGCAAAAATTAGATTGACACTTACAAAAGGTGACAAAATGATCTCTGATAAACACTAAATCCAGAGGCCTGTGTTACTGTAATAACCCAGTCCACAAACACTTTGTCCCGATCATCCACATAGCAATATTGTGTGAGCCACAGTTGGCCTTGACTAACAATATTGACTGACTTGACTTAGCCACAGGCCAACCTTATGTGAGCAAGATCACTGCATAACTGAGCCATAAGTGCCAAAAATAGTGTTCCCCACCTGGATACACTTGAGGTGCTAAACCCAGCGTAAACTCCTTCAACTGAGATGTGCTTGAAGGCTCAGGAAATAGACCTTTAGATAAGGCTTTTTTTTGTCAAGGTTACATTTTTTTTTTTTGTCTTTAAACCTCTTTGCAAACTGTCCAAATACTTCTATCTATTATAGCTGAGAAAGCAACTTCACCACAAGGTTACTGTAATATAACAGGAAGACAGTAAAGCAAATGTTTTCTGGGTGTTACAGTGGAGTGAGACTGCAGCATTTGTCAAAATGTAACTGGTCTGCAGGGAGCTGCTGTGCTTTTGTGCTAGACAACACAACAGGCATCATAAAATAATTTGAAAATGGGTAAATATCTCAGTTTGGATTTAAACCCATTTTCTCTTTCAACACCGCTCATTTTTTGGTGAAGCACTGAGTTGCTAAATTCCTATTCCTATTCAATTTATGCAAATCCCCCCCCCACCCCCCCCCCCCAACAGTAGCTGGTGTTGCACAGTGTTGCATACTGTAAGCCAGCTAAAACGGCGTGCTGGAGCCCAAAGCAGCGCTCCCTTCAGGTTTCACAGCACTGTAGCTGCATGGGTAGCTTGACACCAGGGAGGCAGAATGAATAATAGATGTGTGTCACTTCACCAAAGCGGATGAATATTTCAAAAAGGGGCACGGGGGGGGGGTGTGTGGAGAGAACAGAAACGCGAGATGACCGAACTGAACGTGCTGCTGCATGCAGTCTGAATTTCATCTAAAAATACAGACCCGCACGTGCTGAATAGCATCAGGCTACATCTGCATGAAATACATATTGTGGTGAGAAAGTGTCCACGCACGCACGCACGCACGCACGCACACACACACACACACACACAAAAAAAACATGCAAATGCACTCAACTGCATAGGCACAGAAATTCATGTCCCTCGGTGCGGCTTGGATTAGACAAGATGAATAGAAGCATAGAGAAAGGCTGAGGACATTGTGGTGCCGGAGTGTTTCTGCACTGTAATCCGGTGACCAAGCCGCTCAGAGAGTGCATGTCTAGGCCAAAGAGGTTTTAGAGTTTGGCTCTGTGTAAGTTAACTCCTGCACTGTAATGATCCCATTCCATTTCAACACACACATGAGAAAAAAGTTTACTTCTTCCCTTCATTGCACAATACTGTGTATTAAAGTGCTGCTCCTCTGCACTAACTTCCTAAGGTCATGGCATGATGCTGGAAAGTACAACTGCTAATAGGTATTCATAAGTATTGGACAGGTCACCTTATCTAATGCACATATTCATGCATAATAGATCATGGTTCAAACATATTAAATAATGTATAACTGATTTAATATTTTAACATGAACAATCATCACTACAGTGTACCTCTGCTTAAAGTGGGCCCATAATACTCATTCCCAGCTACATATTTTTATTTTTGGACACTCAGTTGAAAAATAATACTTCTTTATCTTCACCGGGCGTTGGTGAAACAAGCCATTTTAGCTGCCTTCCATTAAACCAATTTCTTCTTCTGACTGGCTGCCCTTGAACAGCAGGTGGGTGGGGCTCACAGCCGAAGATATGTGTCTCAGATGGTTGTATTAGTGGTATCTACTCTTATTAACATCAGATGTAGCCAAGAGCCCCCCCCCCCCCCCCCCCCCAAAAAAAACCCCAAAAAACCCCAAAACAGGCCATGTAATAGCATTTATATGACAGGAAAAGCAAAGCCAAAGAACTGGTGCCAAAAACTGCAGTTCTTCTAATGGCCACTTGAGGGTTTGCATTTGTGTGTTGAGCAGCAGAGTTGATTATGTGGGTTGCACTCATGAAAAACTTGCCAAATCTTCTCTGCCAATGCCAAACAGCTTATTATACTATTGACTCTTGTTTTGGATTTCTGGTACCTCGGGTGCTGACGATCAGACTTGCCATCAATGGAGTCAGTCTCAGTGGAGAGAAATATCGAGATGAATTTCTGCAACCAGTGGCAATCCCATATCTCCAATAATAAGCTGTTCGGCATTGGCAGAGATTTGGCAAGTTTTTCATGAGTGCAACCCATATACTCTACTCTGCTGCTCAACCCACAAATGCATTTTCCTTACAAATGTGGCTCCACCAAAGGGAAAATAATCAAGCTTTCCAATGGTATAAGATTTATTGCAGAGCATCATTGTTACCACAAAGAAATAATCAACCAAATACAATTTTTCCTTACTTCAGCCACCTACAATGCAGTCTTGAGATCCCTTCTAAGATGTTTCAGTCCTGATTCATACGTTGAAAATGACCTCACAGGCTCACATGATGGTGGAGTGGGGTCACCACTCCACCCTGGCCCTGAATATGGTAAAGATCCATCCCTTGTTTCACAACTTGGCTCAAATAACAACTCACAGGAGTAATAGTGGACCTTCGGGGGAAACCTCTTGGATGAGAGGTGAAACATCTTCACAAATCGAGAAGAAGTCCTCTTGGCCTGGTTGACCAGGGTAACTGAGAACCCACACAGACATACATTAAAGTTATTTTTATAGCCTGATACAAAAAATATTTAAGACTGTATAGCTAATTTCCCATTCATAAAAACTGCATATTGGATTTTTTATTTTTTATTTTTTTAACCATCTTACTGTATCCAGTACCAGTACAGTATTTAACTGACAGGAAGTTTTACCTTTGCTAATTGGAGTCATTGAACTTGACCTTTCTACTGTGTTTATAATGTTCAGTGGTTTTTGGAAGATTTTAATTGAATTATATGACTAATACTGCTGGGATGTCCATCATGTCCACGATGTCTGTGCTTAACGTTTGGTGAGTTGAGTATTTTATTAGTCTATTAATGGCACTGATTAGTAGTACTAATGCACTACTAATTAGTACTAATGTATAGTTCTTAGATGTAGCTTGCTAAGTTCAGGTTCGACTGGTGAGTGAAACAATGTTTTGATGGTTGTAGAACTCCACTATTAAGACTTGTACTACAAGCTTCCAGAACTCACGCTCCCTTTAGCAGATCTAGCATGACTTCCTCCACCACTTTAAGATTAGCTAGCAGCATATCTGTAGTGATGCAATCTGTCTGATGATCAGTGAAATTTGGAGTAAATGGTTTCAGGCAGCCCTGCAGTAGGCTAGTGATCTGTCCAGGGTGTACCCTGCCTCTCGTCCTGACAGCTGGGAAAGGCTCCAGCTCGCCTGCAATCCTAAATTGGATAAACATCTTAGAAAATAGATGAATGGATGGATTTTGGTCATTTATGGCCCACAACAGAGAAGAGCTGTGAATTTACTGATTCTCTATTTTTCATTTCAGTTCTTGGGGACAGAATACAAAACCATCCATCCATCCATCCATCCATCCATCCATCCATCCATCCATCCATCCATCCATCCATCCATCCATCCATCCATCCATCCATCCATCGGCTAGGTTATAATGAAATGAGGCCAAAAAAGTACCCCCTGGACTGATTCTAAGCCAGTCTGACAGCATAGAGGTGACCTTGATGAACTGAGCATGAGGATAAAGAGGCCACAGCAGAGAGAATAAAAAAAGCTCTCTGTAATTCAGGTAATAACCTCTAGATGCACCTTCAGGACAAACTTTGCATTGTTTTCTTGTGTTCTCTGGTCTGTAATAAATACAACAAACTTCCTAGTGTAACTGTTGCCTTTGATTCCTGTTAGAACCAAGAACTTTTTACTCATTAGCTGCATGATGACATTAATATGATTTCCAAATGACAAGATTATGTGACTAATTGACAGCAGTAATCACATCTATCTGTAAGTCTGCTGTTTCCTGGCTCACCTGTGCTTCACTAATATTAATATTGAACTAATATTTTGATATGGTATGTTTGGAGGGCTGCTTGCACAGAACTGTTATCCTTGGGTGTTTTTTGTCGGTGTTGTTGTTGTTGTTGTGGTGCGCTCCGCTGGCTGTGTTCTCCGCAGAGGTATTGTCGTGACTCATCTGTCTCCTGTCAGCATTGATGGCATAGAAATTTCATCTCTGTAAGAAAAACCCATCCTTCAAACCCGCCTGCAGAAACACTCATCAGCACATCCTCATCTTACTCTGCCCTGCTCCTGTCTCCTTTCTGCTCTTCACTTCCTTGTTCTTCTTTGTTTTGGTTCATTTTCTTCATTCTTGTTTCTTCCATTTTATTTTAATTTTATGTTCCTTTCCTTTTTTTTGTGTATCCTTTCTTTCTTTAATCATTTTTTTTTGCATTTCTTCTTTCTTGACCTCACTTCGTGTTGTCCTTGAAGTTATTTTTATTTCATAGAACTTGTTTTGTTGTTTGTTGGCTTTTTGGTTTCATTTCCTTTTTAGCCTCCTTTTCTTTCATCATTAATAACCATTCTTTATGTAATTTTCCCTCTACTTTGTCATTTTCATGCCCTTTTTTTAAATTGAAATGTTGTTCTCTTTGAATCAACCTTTCCTTTCCTTTCCTTTCCTTTCCTTTCCTTTCCTTTCCTTTCCTTTCCTTTCCTTTCCTTTCCTTTCCTTTCCTTTCCTTTCCTTTCCTTTCCTTTCATTATTCACAATTATTTAACTTTGGTTTATTTTCCTTTACTTATTTCTCTTTTATTTTATTTTCTATTTTTTTTATTCCCTTTTGGTTTCCTTTTCCTCAGACTTCTATCATTTCTTCTTTTTCCCTTATTTCTCTCTCTTTCTTTCACATGTTCTTAGCCACATTACTTTTGTCATCACTCTTCCTTCTTTTCAGTTTATCATCTTTTAATCTCCTTTCCCCTTATCTCCCCTTCCGTTCCTCCTTTCCTGTGCTTATTCCTGTTCCTTTTCTTTCGATTTGTTTCTTTCAAACCTGAAACTACTAGTTTTGCTATTTTAAGACATTCATTAATGTTGAATTAAGTAACTAATTATCATGATAATTACCAAAAACAGATGAAGGATGACAGTCAGTGTTTGCCGGTCTTGTCAATCAAAACTAAGTGCTTTAAAAAAAAAAAAAAATGTTGCAATACACATTAGTGATGGTAGAAAACTGACAGGTACAGGAGGACATTTACAAAAGGTCACAGGCAGGATTTGAACCCATGTCATCAGGTTATGCACCTTAGCCTGAGTGCTACCAAAGGCATACAAGCTCTCCTCTCTCTGCTTTCCTCCTCGTCCTCCTCGTCTCAGTCTGAGGGACTAGTCCTCTGAAGGTCACCAGAAGATTAATGAGCTGATCGCTGACAGAGGAAATGTGTCTGACACCGCGCCCTCCTGTCTCCCTCCTCCCGTAATGATCATCATTTTCTCTTATCTACACAGCGGCTGTCTCTCACAGCAGGATATTCTGAATGAGTCTGGAGGACATACCTGCCTTTCACCCTTCATTTTTCTCATCACCCTGCTATCTTTTATCCCTGTCATAATTCGAAAATCTCATTATTCCAAATCGAGTTACCACGAGGGATTTTGGGATCAGGACGCTGTGCGCTTAGACAATGTGAGGTCTGCTGTGTTCATGCATGACTAGTTTTTAGTTTTTATAGACTTTTAAAAACAGTCTTTTTTTTAAGGAACCAATCGTTTTAACCCAGATTTTATGCCTGCAGAAACCCCAAAATGGTTGTTTTGGCAGATCTAAGATTCAGCTTAGTGTAGTTTACAGTAAACTGCATCCTACTGAAATTTCAATGACTTAATTATTGCAGTCAAAGAAAGTGGGTAAAAAAAAAAATGCAAAAATGTAAATGAATGTCTGAATAAGAATCCCTAATGAACATATGCATGACAGTAATACATTTCCTCAGACTGTTGTAATATTTATGATTTCATTATTATTTATAAGAATTCATTCGCTTAATTATTTTTTCCTGAAAAACAAGGTGGAGATGTATCACTTATTTCCATTTATAAAAGTATTTTAAGCTACAATTTATTGTTTTTTCAAAGTTTTCTAATTTCACATTAGATAATGTTGCTTTGATATACATATAGGTTGGGCAGCACTGTTAACCTCCTGGATTTGAATCCACCATCTGGCCGGGGTCTTTCTGTGTCTGGGTGGATTTTCTCCGGGTACCCCGGCTTCCTCCTACAGCCCAAAGACAGTCGGTTAGTGGGGTTAGGTTAATTGGTGTGAATCAGTGTGAATGGTTGTCTGTCTCTCTATGCTAGACCTGTGACAGACTGTCAATCTGTCCGGTGTGTATGCTGCCTCTTGTCCTATGACAGCACCCCCACAACTCTGAATTGTATAAGCAGAAGAAAATGGATGGATGGATATATATTAAAAAAAAATGAAAAAAGTAATAATAATACAGCTCAGGACAAAATTATTAGCACTCTTGTGAAATTTCAAGTTTTTGTCAAAAAATGTCCTGTGCTTTTTTAAACAGAGCAGGGACTTTCAGTGTAGCATTTCTAAACATACTAGATTTCTTTAGAAAGTATAATTTATTTCTATTTGCACACAATAACAGAATTATTTCAGACCCCCGCCATCCCTTAAAAAAAAAAAATGACCAGGGTCAGTATTATTTGTCCCATGAAAAGACAACCTATTTATTGAGGCATAGCACAACCCACTGCTGTGCAATGATGGGCTTTAACTTTCAAAGCTCATAAAACATACACACATACTACCCCTCACAACGGTCATTTCTCTTCCTACCCTCAAAACACCTCCCTCCAGACAGCACCGCACCCCTGCCCTCCCCCAACCTCCTCCTCCGCCACTACAACACAATCTCCTCCAAGCATTACTGCGGACCAGGTCAGGGATCAGCTGAGGAAGCTTCATTCCAGTTCAGCAGCAGGCCTGGACAATGTGTGCCCTTGACTGCTGAAGACCTGAGTTTCTGAAATGGGTGAACCACTTCAACGTATCTTCAACCTCACTCTGCCACTGGGGAGAGTGCCCACCCTCTGGAAGACATCTTGTATTGTTCCAATCCTGAAGAAGGACCGGCCTAGCGAGCTGAATGACCTCTGACCGGTGGCACTTACCTCACATCCAATGAAGACGTTGGAGCAGCTCTTCCTCAGCCTCCTCAGACCCCAGGTGCAACACGCCCAGGACTATCTGCAGTTTGCATAATGGGCAGGTGTCAGTGTGGAAGATGCCATCCTCTGCCTACTACACTGAGCACACACTCATCTAATCAGAATCAGAATCAGAATCAGAAGGTTTTTATTGCCATATGGGTGAACAGGTTCACAGCATTAGGAAATTGCTGCGGTACTTCGTGCTTACAGAAAAAAAAACAAAAAAAACAAAAAAAAAACAAATAAGTATAAAAGCTATAAGACAATATACAAGTATACAAATTGCAAATATACAGAGATATTAGAGCTTACAAAATATACAGTGCAGAGACTAATTAAAAGATAAAAGAATGTAAACTATATTCCACTAATATGTACATCAGTGCAGTCAGACAGGTGCATAGACATAGGGTCATCAGCGTTTGTGGAGGGTGGTGGTAACAGTCTTAGGGTAATTGTTCATGAGTCCAACAGCAGAGGGGAAGAAACTGTTCTTATGGCGGGAGGTTCTGGTCCGTATGGACCGTAGCCTCCTGCCTGAGGGGAGAGGGTCAAAAAGTCTGTGCCCAGGGTGAGAGTGGTCGGCTGTGATCCGACCTGCACGCCCCAGTGTCCTGGAGGTGTACAGGTCCTGGAGAGATGGGAGGTTACAGCCAATCACCTTCTCAGCAGAGTGCACAACGCGCTGTAGTCTCTGTTTGTCCCTAGTGGTGGCTCCAGCGTACCACACAGTGATGGAGGAGGTGAGGATGGACTCAATGATGGCAGTATAGAACTGCACCATGGTCCTTGCTGGCAAGTTGAATTTCTTCAACTGCCGCAGGAAGTACATCCTCTGCTGGGCCTTTTTGACGACAGAGGTGATGGTGGGCTCCCACTTGAGGTCCTGGGTGATGGTAGTTCCCAGGAAGCGAAAAGAGTCCACTGTGGTGATGGGGGTGTCAGTCAGGATGATGGAGGGTAGAGGGGCTGTGTGCTTCCTAAAGTCCACTATAATCTCCACTGTCTTCTGGGCGTTCAGTACCAGGTTATTGTGGCTGCACCAGGACACCAGACGTTTGACCTCCATCCTGTAGGCCTACTCGTCCCCGTCTGAGATGAGTCCGATGAGAGTCATGTCGTCTGCAAACTTAATAAGCTTGACAGACTGGTGGTCAGAGGTGCAGCAGTTGGTATACAGGGAGAAGAGCAGAGGAGAGAGGACACAGCCCTGAGGAGTGCCAGTGCTGATGGTCCGGGAGTCCGAGACATTCTTCCCCAGCCTCACGTGCTGCTTCCTGTTCATCAGGAAGTCAATGATCCACCTGCAGATGGGATCTGGCACGTTCATCTGGGACAGCTTGTCTTGGAGGAGATCAGGGATGATGGTGTTGAAGGCAGAGCTGAAGTCCACAAACAGGATCCTGGCGTAGGTTCCCTGGGAGTCCAGATGCTGTAGGATGAAGTGCAGAGTCAGGTTGATGGCGTCGTCCACAGACCTGTTGGCTCTGTAGCCAACCTGCAGGGGGTCCAGACGGGGGGCTGTGAGGGACTTGAGGTGGGACAGCACCAGACGCTCAAATGACTTCATGACCACAGAAGTCAGTGCCACAGGTCTGTAGTCATTTAGTCCAGTGATCCTTGGCTTCTTGGGGACAGGAACAATGGTAGCGGTTTTAGGTGCCGTTTACACGAGACCGTTTTCATTTTGAAACGGTGTCGTTTTGATGCGTTTCGGCCTTGCGTTTACACGACAACGGTGTCGTTTTGATGCGTTTCGCCCTTCTGTTTACACGACAACAGAGTGAAAACGATGTGTTTCAGAAACGGGGTCCAGAGTGGAGCGTTTCAGAAACGCACCGGCTTGCGTTTTCGTGTAAACACTTGAAACCGGGGTGATTTGAAAACGCTCGACTCGCACATGCGCACTATGGTTGCGACGGCCAGTTTTTCGCGCACGCGCAAACTGATAAACAGTACTCGCGGATTCACGAGTGCTTCTTATGCTTTTCCTGTGTTTTTACCGTTTTGTAATTCAGCGTTGTGTGCAGCAGCGATCCAACCTCATCATCGGTCCACACAAAACCTCTCACATTGGCCGTTTTGTAAGTAATGAACAATTTGCCGCACTACCTACTGTGTCACTCCACGCATGCGCGTCTTGCGTAAACAAACTGCAAAGAGAAAACCAACGCCAACTTGTGGCCTGGCATGGGAACTACATCGTTTTCATCGTTTCACGTCCTCGTGTAAACGCGGATCGTTTCTGAAACGCCATCGTGTAAACGAAAGGCTGAAACGCATCAAAACGACACCGTTTCCAGTGAAAACGGCTTCGTGTAAACGGCACCTTAAAGCAGACAGGCACGTGGCAAGCCTCCAGTGAGGAGTTGAAGATGTTCGTGAACAATGGGGCAAGCTCGTTAGCACAGTGTCTCAGTGTGGCAGGTGAGACGCCATCTGGACCTGGAGCTTTGCGAGCTTTGACACTCCTGAACTGCTTTAGCACCTGGTCCTCCTGAATTCAAAAGACTGTGGGGGGGGGGGCGGAGGGGGACTCTGGGGTGGGAGTCCTTGATGATGTGGGCTTCTCTGAGGTGTGGGGAGTGGGGGAGGTTGGGGGGTGAATATTTGTGTTGGCTGTATTGTAGTTGGGACTGGTGGAGGTGTGAAGGCTGCTGAACTGACCATCAAAACGACAATAGAACTCGTTCAGTCTATTTGCAGTTTGTAGGTCGTCTGTGGAGTGGGGGGTTTTAGGCTTGTAGTTGGTAATCTGCCTAAAGCTTTTCCATACAGAGGCTGCGTCGTTCTCTGAGATCTGCTGCTGTATATTCTCAGAGTGATGTGATCTAGCAGTGGCCACTTCCTTGCTAAACCTGTACTTGGCCTCTTTGTAGCAGTCTTTGTCCCCACTTTTAAAAGCCTCCCTCTTCTCTATCCACAGCTGCTTCAGTTTGGGAGTAAACCAGGGTTTGTCACTGTTATAACACACCCTGGTGCGTGATGGCACAATGCTGTCCTCGCAGAAGTGGATATACGAGGTTACAGTGTCCGTGTAGTCATCCAGACTGTCACAGGCAGCCCTCATTGAGTCCCAGTCTGTAGTTTCGAAGCATGTGCGGAGCTCCTCCACAGCCTCACGGGTCCACTGCTTTGTTGTCCTCACCACAGGTTTTGAGAGCTTCAGCCTCTGTCTGTACGCGGGGATCAGGTGGATCATGTCGTGGTCAGAGAGGCCGAGTGCAGCGCGGGGCACTGCGTGATAAGCCCCGCTTATCGTGCTGTAGCAGTGGTCTAGTGTCTTCTCCTCTCTGGTCGGACATGTGATATATTGTTTATATTTGGGAAGTTCCTGTCTCAGGCTGGCTTTATTAAAGTCCCCAAGTACGATGATAAGAGAGTCCGGGTATGTCCGCTCCATGCACAGAATCTGCTCTGTGAGCGCGCACTGGGCCTCGTGCACGTCCGCGTCCGGCGGGATGTAAACAGCAGCCAGTATGAATGAAGCGAACTCCCGCGGAGAGTAGAACGGTTTACAGTGAATGAAAAGATATTCCAGTGAGGGAGAGCAGTGCTTAGCAATCACTGTCACATCCGTACACCAGCCACTGTTTATGTAGAAGCAGACTCCTCCACCTGTAGCCTTGCTGGAAAGCGCAGCTTGCCGGTCTGCGCGGAGGAGATGAAATCCCTCCAACTGGAGCGCGCAGTCCGGTATCTCCTCACACAGCCATGACTCCGTGAAGCATAACACACAGGATTTGGAAAAGTCTCTATTCATGCTCCTCATCAGTGTCAGTTCGTCCATTTTGTTCCTAAGTGAACGCACGTTGGAGAGGAAAATCCCAGGTAAGGAAGGGAAATGGCATGATGAGAATCCTCTTTCTGGATTTCTCAAGTGCCTTTAACATCATCCAGCCCCTTATGCATCAGGACTAACTGATTAGGATGAGAATGGACCCCCGCCTGGTCACCTGGATCTCCATCTACCTCACTGACAGGCCACAGTATGTCAGGCTGCAGGACGCCATATCTGACACTGTGATCAGCAGCAACGGAGCACCCCAGGGGATGGTGCTGGCCCCTCTTCTCTTCACCCTGTACACTGCAGACTTCTGTTACAACTCTGAATGTGAGCTGTGACACATTCAGAAATTTGCTGATGACACAGCCATTGTGGGGTGTATCAGGGATGACAGAGAGGAGGAGTACAGGACCCTGGTGAGGGACTTTGCTGTCTGGTGCCACAGGAACCACCTGCAGCTCAACACCTCAAAGATCAAGGAGCTGGTTATTGACTTTAGGAAGTGCAGAACAAGGTCATGACCAGTTCTAATTGAGGGAGTTGAGGTATAGGTCATAAACCTCTGCAAGTATCTTGGACTGTGGCTGGACAGCAAGCTGAACTGGACATGCAACATGGCTCACCTGTACAGGAAGGGGCGGAGCAGGCTGTACTTTCTGAGGAGGCTGGGGTCTTTTAACATCTGCAGGAAACTCCTGGAGATGTTTTATCAGACTGTTATAGCAAGTGTCCTGTTCTACACTACAGTGTGCTGGGGGGGCAGCACATCTAGACTGGACAAAGTGAGCAGGTGGGCCGATTCTGTGGTTGGCGTGAAACTGGACTCTCTGGTGACGGTGGCAGAGAAGCAGCAGCCAGAGCTGGACCACAAACACAATGTAGCATAAAGCAATACTGGACAATGGGCAATATCAAGGTGCAATACCACATCATCTGTTAGACATTGTATATGGTCCTTTGTCTCTGTTGTCTTTGTTGCATCTTTACCTCCGCCAAGGAGGTTATGTTTTCAGTCGTGTTGGTTTGTCTGTTTGTCTGTTTGTTTGTCAGCAGGATTACTCCAAAAGTTATGAACGGATTTTGATGAAATTTTGTGGAGTGGTTGGAAATGACAAGAGGAAGAAGTGCTTAAATTTTGGTGGTGATCCGGATCACGATCTGGATCCAGGAATTGGAAACTTGGTCAAGAACTACAGGAAACATCTGACCTCTGTAACTGCAAACAAAGGTTTCTGTACCAAATATTAAGTTCTGTTTTTCTATTGTATCATCATATCATGTCACGTCACGTCACGTCACGTCATATCATATCATGTAAAATAATCCTGCAATCATCATTCTGTGGTCGCTCAGGCCTTTTGGTATACAGTACCAGATTGCTGATTTAGCCACTCTTGTTTTGTTTTTTTTTTCTGTTTTGCTGATGGCTTTATTTGTTTGTTTTTTTTTTGCCATATTGATGGCTTCTTTTGATTTCTATGGCTCATATTGAGATTTCCAGTGAACAGCTACCAAATGCAGTTTTAACACTTGGAATCAACTCCAGATCTCTCACCTGCTTAAATTGTCATGCAACAGCAGCATGAAACTGCATCTCTGCCAACCTGTTTAATATCCACTGTGGTTTTGTGCAGAGGCTTGTTAAAGAAATGTACCTTGTAGCCAGTTTAATCTGTTAGAAATAATGCTGCACCTCGAGTAACAGCACAGCATCATCATGAAAATGTAAGCAAAGAGTCACGTTCTCAACATCAAATCATGGCTAGAATAGAGTTTTCTAGGGTGTGAGTGGATGGCACTTATAATTTGCAGAATGTGGACCGGCTGTATCCAAAGTTGTTCCTAAGAATAATTCAATCAGCAAAGGTCCTGCTAAGTGAAGCCATGGTGACTTCAGATTACAAGTTTCATCAGAAGAGGAAAACAAGACCAGACACTTGGGGTGAGCTCAGATGGACCAGAATTTCAAAGTGGAAGTTAAAAAAAAAAAAAAAAAGAACCCAATTTTGAGATTGATGGCAGGAATGAAATAGTGTCAGCAAAGAGTTTTTATCTTTCAAACACACAGTGAAACATACTTGTGGTTTTCCTGCTCTGGAGTTGGATTCCTGGAGTGAATTGACTGTACCTAACCAAGGAAGAGTAGCACTTCCTTCTGCAGAGGCATACTCCACCCGCTGGTTTTTGTCTGTGTGGGGAAGTGTTCATACTGTAGTTGGAGAATGAACCCAAAACACATCTTGAAATTTTGAAGATCTCCTTGATTCCAAAAAAGACCAAGAACTGCTGACCATCATGGACCTCCCTCAATAGTAACCTGACCTCAACCCCACTGAACAGTCATTGGGGAACCTGAAGAATGAAAAGGAAAAACCATTCCTGAAATGACCAGAGGCTCTCTTGATAGATCATGCAGGGACAACACTGTCAGATATGAACACACTCATGTGGTCCACAAAGCTGCTGTCATCACAGAAAAAAGTAACTCAAAGAAATGCAAAAGTTTTGGAAACACATAACTTACATATTTAATTGATAACTGAGCCCAAAGACAAGGACACTGTTTACTCTTTCAGGTTTTAAAATGTATTTAGTGGCTCTGGAGCTTTGATTTGTAGCAAGATTGTTTTGAAATACCTCCACATCGTTTGCTTTTGATGGTAGCTGCTAACAGAATGACACTCCTGCACAATTTAATTTATGCTTTCATAATTATCCCCATTTATTGACAGAACGGTGCAAAACATTCATTTACATAAATGTCCCAAATTCCTAAAGAAATGATTTTGAGTGACATGTTTATTTGCCCATCATGGTGTTGTTCACATGATTTAACAAATTGCACGTTATAAAAATAAAAATAACACTTGGAAAAACAAAAATCCTCTTCCTGACATGCTGACAGTTTGGCGTGGTGGCAGAGAAATTACCTTTCATCTGCTTTCTCCTCTTTTTCTTCGAAGTTCTGTCTCTTTGCCTCAGGTTTCCCCTCAGTGCCTGGGTAATTAGCCGCACATCTTCTTTGAATTACACTTAAAAAAATAGTCCGTGCTGTGGGTCCAGGTCAGAGCCTTCCAGAGCTAATTACCACTTAGCTCCAGGTGCCACTCTGAGTTGTGTTTAGCACGATTGAGGGAATTGGTTAGTGTGTGTATGTGTCTGTAAGACAAAGTGTGTGTAAGGGTGTGAGTGTATGTACTGCTATCTGAAAAGAGAAGTCATTTTTTTTCTTCTTTATGTCTGTTTTCTTGTCTTGTTCTTCAGATGTGTTGTTAACAAAACCTCATAGGTGGACATAAAAACACATATGACTTCTCACAGGAGAGACAGAGGAACAGCTGCCTGTGTGTGTGTGTGTGTGTGTGCGTGTGTGTATGTGTGTGTTCTTGTGGGTGTGTGGTTTACACAATCACATTATGAGGTTGTCTCTTTTTTAAGATTAAAGCCCTCATAAGGTGAGTCATAAAAGCTTTAAGATAAATATAGACTGTATATAAAAGATGGACATAGCCACTGTGATTTGAACTTTTGGACCTCACATTTTGAAGCCTCAACAACCCAGCCACTGGGAGGCCACAAGCCAGTATCCTCCTAGTACTGGTCCCAAGCCCAGATAAATGTGGAGGGTTGCATCAAGAAGGGCATCTGGCCTAAAATCTTTGCCATAACAAGCATGCGGATCATTGAGAATGAGATTTTTATACATGTATTTTGTATTGGCTGGGGCCCAGGCTAAAAAAAACTGGTTTCTAGCTTGCACAATACTTTTTTTTTTTATTTTTTTTTTTTTTTTACAAATTTTGTGATTGTAATTATTGTATGGTCTTATAATTATTGTATGGTCTTTACCTTATAATATGAGGTGCCTTGAGGCAATGGTTTGTTGTGATTTGGCGACATATAAATAAAATTGAATGGAACTGAAACTGAATTTTCACAACTGCTTAATGAATAGTTGGCAAATGCTTGCAGACAAATCGGTGTTTTATATACAAACTACAGGTGGCCATGGCGAGTGACCAAAGCAATTAGGAGGAGGTTTTCGGTGCAGCACCGTACACCTCTTTGTGATCAATTTCATTCCAGCAGCTATCAGCAACCTCCTACAACCTCTCACTAACTAGTTTTGGAATACAAACTTTTCTATAGACTGGTGGTTGCCAGATGGTCACAGGCTGGTCTCTAGGCCTAGATGAATAACCAAGCTGGCTAGCCTGATTTATTATTATTATTAGCTATTATCTCATCCAAATATGATCACTTTTGGCTCCAAAAAGACCAAGATGGGAATGGCCAAAACACTGAGGCTTCAAAATATCAAGTCCAGAAATCCAGCTCACAGTGCCTATGTCCATGGCAATAACCAGACACACTTATCTATTAATTAGTGTTAAGTAATACACTAATAAAATATAATTTCACTCAAAAGAGCTGAAGTAGAAAGTTCTTTGACAGTCTCTACCAAACAGAAGGCCTTACTATTTGTCAAAATTCAAACAGGCCAGTTTAAAAAACATACGGTAGTTGCAGAGAGGTAAAACTGAACTGCAGAAACCCTGTTAATTTCTTTACTAAGGTTGGGTATTCAAACATGGCAGTCTGTGGGGACTGACTCGCTTTTGGAGCCAGCCTTAATTGGCCATTGGAGGCATTGCAGTTTTCAGCATAAATACTGCTTGGAGAAGACATGTTCTAAGGGTAGGGTTAGGAATAAATAGTTAATAATTATGGTTGAAGTTAGTAAGTCACCAGGAATGTATGCGTGTGTGTGATGGGTGAAGTTACTCATTTATGGGTACATGGGCTTAGGGGCTGGAGTGGTCAGGGAGCCTTCTTGCTGGAGAGTTAATCAAAAAAAAATGTCAAAAAAAAGAATAAAAAAACTCTGGAAATCCACCAAAATTCACCACAAGCACACACAAAATAACCACAATGAGGCCTTCAAGAGACCACACACTTATAACGCAGTGATTCACAATGAAGACAATGGACCAAAAAAAAATAAAAAAATAAAGAAGAGAGACTCTGACTGTAACAGGATTCATAATGACTGATAAACTGACAATAAAAGCTGTTTTCTCCATGAACTCTGGAAAGTCTTTCCTTCCTTGCATGTAGCACTCAGCAGGAGTCTCCAACAAATATGTTCTCATTACTGGAAATAGAGTCAGCTTTTCTCACACGGGTGCAATTTATATTATGAAGCTCACAGGTTAAAGGCCACTTACTGTTTGACCTGGCTGCACTGAACATTCTCACTTGCACTTCCTTCAGGGCACATTGAGAGAAATTCAGAGCTGCTCTGCATGTGTGAAAATGGCTGAGGACACACGAGCTACAAAAAAGGCAAAAGAACTGCAAAACAACTATAAAGAGATTCAAAGAGACAATGAAGTGATGTAAAGACAAAGACCACAAAAAAAGACTGAATGAACTAATTTTGATATCATATTTGGCTCTAAACAGAAGGCCTGGGGCACTTTTGTAATTAGTTGTTGCTTTGTGTGTTTAAGTGGTGTAAATGTGTTGAAGTTTAAATGTAAGCTCACTGTCCACTTTTGTTTTTACAAAACTTCTCTTCTGCAGATGTCACACTTGCCTGCATAAGTGATGAATTCAGACTCACACACTGACTGAGGCACACGTCACACTGTCTTTACAGTAAGTCATTAGTGAGTTTGCATCACACACAGTTATCATGCGAGAATCCTCCCATCTGCTCACACTCCTGCCTGGCCTCATTACCAGGGGCTCCCGTTGATAACAGACTCCTGCTTCTTTTTATAAACACTCCATAAATTATTCAGCAATTAAGAGGTTTGTGCTGTTGGGTTTATTCTGTGAATCTGCCCGTCTACCGCCTCCACCTGTACTGACTGTTGACAGCTCTGCAGGAGATGTAACAAATGTAGCAGGGGAACTCCTCAAAGAAAAGGAGTGAACTTTGTGTTTGATCTCAGAGGATGTAATGAGCTCAAAGTTGCTTTATTGACATTTTCATGCGCAGAATTCTGTTTACTACTGCTGGGAAATATAATAATAATAGGTTTTTAATATTACAATGTGAAATCAGATATTGCCTGGGACGCTTTGTCCATGTGATGATATCACTTCTGCCAAGAAAATTGTGCTTTTGGTCCTGCTCGTTTATTACTCTGCAGAATATCTCAGAGCTTAATAGAGTTTAATGAATTCTGCTCGTAAGTTTGGACACAGGCCAAACAGCAAGTGTGTAAATGGATCCATGGATTACTTTAAAAACATTTCTTAATATAACAGCTGAAGATATTACATCAGGTTGGATGGGAAAATCTGTTTTAACTAATGATGGCAATCACGGCAGATGGCTGCCCCTCCCTGAGCCTGGTTCTGCTGGAGTTTTTCCTTCCCACTGTTGCCAAGTGCTGCTCATAGGTGGTTGTTTTAACTGTTGGGTCTTCTCTGTAATTATTGTAGGGTCTTTATCTTACAATATAAAGTGCTTTGAAGCGACAGTTTGTTGTGATTTGGTGCTATCTAAATGAAATGGAATTGAATTGAATAGCTGCTTTGCTACTGCAGGCGTGAGAAGGGCCCCCTAATGGGGTCTTTCAGCCTTTCTTTCCTCGCAGAATCCGCAAGAATCACAACGATCATAATAATTTGATGCCTTCTACTTTCTGCATTGAAAATGGCCCTACTCGAACATTTTCTATTAATAACTTATGATTTAGAAGAGCCTTGTTGGAGGTACAGACTGTCTCAGGATATTTTTAATCTGGACTCCTCACAGTATGACTATGAAAGCAGGGCTTTTGCAACTATTGCTGAACAGCCCTCTCTTCTAAGAATTCCTTTCATAGGCTGCTATAAAACTCCGCTACTTATGACCATAACCAAAACAGAGACTCACACGCAAGTTACAGGGAGGTGACCGGGTCATACAAGTCTGACTTCCAGTTAGTCACATTTAATCACACTGGTTAAGCATCATTTAATAAGTGAGTGAAAACAAAATAATCAGCAAATGAAGTTCTAAATAGAACTCGAACCACAACCTCTTGGTTGGTCTCATGTATTTGTACAGTTATATTACCCACACCCACCATTAACTCCTTTTTCTCACTGTCCTCCCTGAGGACAAAAAAAAAAAAAAAAACTCAATAAGTTGTTTGTTTATGTTGTTACTGAGATTTAAACTGTTGGAATAAGTCCAAGTAACATATAACATAACCTCTAAAACATAAACATAATCTCAGTGTTGTGAAAGGACCAATTTTAACAACTATATGTTGAATCCAAACCTCAAAACTGTCCCTCTATGAGAAACTCTAATGGGGTGATTTCAGACAGTAGAAACAAACAACATCATTTAGATGGAAGACATGTTATTTAGGAGAGGCCAAGAAATATTGATTTTACCTCTGGAAAAGATGATAATATGCTCATGTCAAACTCAATTTTGCTGTAACAGAATTGACAGCTCACCAATAGGTCAACAGACAATAACACCACATATTAACTTAGTGGTGAAAAAAAGGGAAAAGTTCTCAGTATATACTTTTGTTTGTGATCTTCAGTCTACTAGAAAACCAAACATGCCCACATAGTTTCTGTGCTGCTTATTGTTTCATATTTTAGGTCAATTTCAACAGGGAATTATTTAAATTGATTAACAGGGCAGTGATTGGTTTGGTCTCTTCTCCTCATCCTGATTTTGTTACTCTACTTTTTAAATTGATGTCTCAGTATCTCATTTCTGTTTTCCCTCACCCCCTGTGGCTTTATCAACAGTCTTGACACTGGTATCGTAGCTGGGTTGTGACCTGCAGCAGCGGTCTGCCCTCTTGTGCTTGTTTAAGTGTGAGTTTGTGTGTATTTGTGTGTGTGTGTGTGTATAGCCAGAGCTTAACCCCCCCCAGTGGCAACATTCAGACTGCTGCTGTGGACTTGGGTCAGATCATGTCAGGTCAGAATGAAGACGACTAATACTTCCTTCTCACTTCTCCATCTTGCTCTCTTTTTTTTTTTAATCTATTTTAATCCATTTCCTTCCTCTTTCTTTCCTTTTGTCTTTAATTGTCCATTTTTACTCCCTTCATCGCTTTTTGTCCCTTTTTATTCTGTTCATCCAAGTTTTGCTTTCTCCAGCCATCTTCTTCTCCTCTTTTTTCCTTTTCTGGTACTTTCCATCCCTTCGGATGAGCTTTAGTTTATGCTTCCTTGTTTAGTGTCTGTTTGAGGTTTTGTGTTTTGTTTAATAGTTTTGTTGGAACTTTTATGTTTTGAGGACTTGAGTCTTGTGTTCTTGGGGTTTATTAATATTTGATTTTTCTTGCCTCCCCAGTATCCCACTGTATCTTATGTGATTCCTCATTTAGTAACTTCCTGATTCATTTTGTTAGTCATTTGTCTCTTACGCCTTACAATTAGTTTCAGCTGTGTCTGAAGATGAGGAGCCAGATACCTTTGTTTCCCAGCCAATGTCTCTAGAGATCACCACCTGAGCATCCTGAGCTGGCAGACCTTGAACATTCTGAGAGTCCTGAGAATCCCAAGTTGGTCGAACCTGAGCAGCCAGTGAGCCCCGAGCCACTGGGTCCTGGTTTGCATAAGCTATCGGATCCTGTGTTTCCTGAGCCAATCCCTCCTGCCCGCCCTCCACTGTAGATACCTCCTGCCCAGCTTGCTGCTCGGCCTCCCAAGGGACTCCATCCTCAGTGCTGGCCCCTGCAAGGCCTCCGGAGGGATCCTGCCTCCTTTGTCGCTGGTGCCCTCCACTGTTGGCCCCCAATGTGACCTCCAGAGAAGTCCCTTCACCCTGCTTTGCCCTCAGGTCGACCCCCTGAACTGCACTGCATTTGGGCTGACCCCCTAAACGGCTCCTCTGCTTTGCTCCACAGCAGGGCCAACCTCCTGAACTGTCATCCCTGCTCTTTGGACTCTCTTGCTCCCTTGCCATTTATTTGCTTTGTTTTTTCTTTTGCATATAATTTTGTATATAATTGCCCCATATTTTGCCTCAGTTTTCCTTTACTCCTTCTGTCTAGTTTATTTTTCCTTTCCCCGATCTGTCATTCCTCCTTCCTTTCTCATCCTCTCTTCCCTCTCCATTTCTTTCTGTCACTTTCTCTTTAGTTGCTCATTTGTGAGTCTTATTCCACCCTTTAATTCTCTGCCTCTCCTCTCCTCTTCTCTGGTCTTGGTCATGGAGGCAAAGCTCCCCAGGGCACTGGTTATGTAAGAGCTTAGCGTGCTGATGTGATGTGTGGGGAAGTGTTTAGGCGGCCGAGATGCTCAGACCCCTGCCGCCAGACAAATACACACACACACACACACACACTTGAAAACAAGCTGGCATTTTACCATGAGTTGTACTTATCTGTCCAGTGGAGAAACAGAACATGTGCAGTAGCTCTTGCACATGTTTAATTCTAATCCATTTTTTATCACCAATGTCAGTATATCACACCATATCTCATCTGTTGCCTCATATGCCTATATTTATACAGGCTTACACAATTACTGTACTGTGCTGCACAAAGGTTTAAGGCACATTAGATTCTTATCATGTCCTCATGCAAAAAACATCACAGTGTTCTGTGCTATCTTCAGAAGAGTCATGTACACACATTGTATGGCCTCAGCATAGCCATGATGTCAGTCAGTCAGTCTGGAATTACATGAAAAGATAAAAACTTCATCTCTTTTGACGTGAAATTTACTTTCTAGAACTGGTGCTGTTGAACAGATAAAGGGCCTCGTGGTGACTATTTGTTGTGATTTGGCGCAATATAAATGAAATTGAATTGAATTGATCATTATGTTTTAAAAGAAATATTCAGACTAAACCACAAGAGTTTAATGAACACTGCTTTTCATTTCTAAGGTGGTATGGCTCTTGCAGAGCCACCAGCTCAGAAGCGAGCAGGCATCACTGACAGCGATTCAGTCAAATACCGCATGAAAGGAGGACAAAGGTGGGTTGCAAAGCAGCCTGCAGGTGCACGCCACTTCTAGGTAGAGTAAAGCAGTTTGTAGCATATATGATATTTTTTAATAGGAATGTTAACACCAGAGTTATCGGCTGTTCTGCTGCTGCGACTGCCTCTATTGAAACGATAATGTCCAGCACCTCTGGTGTTCACTGTGTTCCAATCAGCTCAATGATAGTCATTTCTTTCACAGTAATCCGGGGAAAATATCTTTCTGTGGTTTGGTTTTAATGCCCTGGATCATTGTCATGTTGGGAAGGAGGAAGTAAAGTAAGTAAAACATTCGAAAACATCACTGTAGCGTTAAGGTTCTCACTCAAACTGTAGCACACAACTCCACACTAACGTGTTTCCCTGGCCGTGCACATACACCTTCTTTGTAAGGCAGTCCATATGTTGTTTTAAGGCCTCAGACTGTCATCAAGAATATTGTGTGTCAACTGTTTCTTTACCATACCTTTCCATCTGTGTAGAATATTCGTGTTGAGTTTTCCCCAGATTCCCTTCATGCAGAAGACTTATCATGCAATGCTAACAGTCCCACCATCACTCCTGAGAATGGCACAGGCCTCAGAGCAGCAGTTAGTCCATGCATGCCGTTGTGTTTTCCCCGAAACACTAGCCATTAAATATTAATGTTGCATGATGAAGTTTATCATTATAGATATGGTCTACTGCTGTTTCCACGTCCTTTTCAAAATAAAAGCATTAGTAACACCTGTCCTGTGGGTGATAAATTACACATAATGGCATTATTGGCATCATTGGATGACATAATAAAATGCTTTCCCATTACACTATCAGAAATAATAGATTGAAAGGACTAAATAATGAATTAATGTAATTTATTGCAATGGTAAATGGTACAGTTTGTTATTAGGTATTAGGAGGTATTGTCATAGCCTTGACGCAGACAGCATCAGTGACTTTAACACTGGCTGTAACTCGAATATAATGTCACCTGTTCAAATTCACATCATAGATGCATATGCTAAAAATCTTGGATGACTTTGAATCACAGCGACCTTGACCTCAAGGTAAAGGTCAGAGGTCACCTAGGATCTTCAAATTAACACCATAGATGCGCACTGTTCAAGCTAGACCCATAAAACATCACACACTTGTTCACTGACTCTACTATAACAGCACTTAGACCCACCCCCCCCCCCCCCCCCTTTACCCATTTCCAATCCAAAACAGCCGAGCGTTGGCACCCACTCAGCAGTGCTCTTGTTTTGTGTTTTCTGACTTTCATAAATCACACGTAAATAAAAAAGGAAGCTCTTTCCTTGTGTTTGCACTCTTGCATAGTCGTAATCGCATCGAGACACAGCAAAAGGTTCACTAAAAATTCACCCACTGTTCGGGTCACTGAGTCGACTGCACCAGTCAAACTGTGAATCCTGGCCTGTTAGTGTTATGCCCAATTCTCTTTTAAATCACACAAATGAGACACAGAAGCACGTGTGGAAAGAAGGAAGTGCATACTGGAAACTGTGACTGCAGCTGCCTGGCGACCATACGGCCTCAATCCCACACTAATAGGCCTATTAGTCACAGAAACAGACTGTGAGTGATTATGAGCAATCAGGCTGTACAGAGAAAGACCACTAAGGGAAATGGGTGGGGGATGGAGTGGTGGAGTAGATTAAAAAAGAGGGAGAAGGAGAGGAGATGGAGAAGCATCAGACAGCAACAGAACGAATGTTAAAATAGAGGAATAAGAGACGCCAGGAAAAGGGAGATGAGAGGAGAAGTAGCAAAAGGTCCCTGAGCTGCTATTATCACTTTGCACAAAAAAGGTTAATTAAGTCATTCGGAGCAGAAAAAAAATAAAACATCGACCAGAATGGACATATTTCAGCCTCCCACCATACATCAGACAAATCAGATGAAATCAGCTGGAGGCTGTATTCAGAGGCGGACAATGCAGGCAGGCTAGTAGGCCGCCCAGTTAAAGACACTCATTTGTCAACATCACCATAGCAGGGCAACACAGATCCATCTTTGACATGTGTGTGTGGTTGAAAACCCACCGCCGCTTCTGCCCCTGATGCAGTATGGCTGCGGTCACCATGGCTACAGCTAACGCAGCTCAGCGGTTCATTCTCATTAAGGAGCTAATTGCCTGCTGTGGAAATATTTTCCACCTTTGGCTGATGAGGTCATCATCCGCAGATAGCTGAGGGGCAGAGCTGCACTTTTAACAGCCGGGGGAATGACAAATGAAATGTCAAATCTTTGAATAAAATGATTCAAATGAGTTTTAAAGTGTGAAATCTCAGAAGTTAAATACAAACATGTCATTTTAACAGCTTTGTCTGCTTGCCATTGTTCTCTATAATTGCTTATTTATATGCAAGCAGTTGTCTTCTGCTTGTATTCTTTTATTGTGTATGATTTATCTCATGCTATGTCCTACAACACTCTTATTTATTTATTCACCTTATGCGTGCATGCATGTAGTTAGAAAATTATTTACTGCAACCATAAATATTTTATATTTTCATCGTATATTCCCAGTTATCAATGGTGAACATTTGTTTATTAATAATAAATCTATGCATGAATTTAATCTAACCTTAAATGGCAGTCTCACACTGCCATAAAAAGCAGTTTATTTATTTTATTTGCAAAAGTACATTAAGCATCAATACTGAAAACTCCATCCATCCATCCATCCATCCATCCATCCATCCATCCATCCATCCATCCATCCATTTTCTTAATCACTTGTCCTATGCAAGGTTGCAGTGCAAAAACAGAGTTTGTAAAGCTCTAATGTGCATGGCAGTCAGTATTTGGTATGCCCACCTTTACTCTTCAGGACAGCCTGAACTCTCTTAGGTAGGTTTTCTTCTCATTTCTTTAAATAGTCTTCAGGAATAGTTCTCCAGGCTTTATGAAGGACGTTCAAAGCTCTTCTTTGGGTGTTGGCTGTCTCTTGCCTCTGGAGAGGCTAGACTATGACTGATAATGTTCCCTTGTATGTGTTTCTATCCAGGTATGCTTTTACTGCACTGGCAGTGTCCCTGGGATCATTGCTGCTGAAAAATCAAACCTTTGTTAGTCAGATACTTCCCAGATGGTATTACATGGTGGATCAAAACACCACTTGCTGAAATGCAGCCCAAAACCATGAACGAGCCTCCACCATATTTTAACAGATGGCTGCAGACACTCACTGTTGTACCTCTCTCCTGAACTCCTCCATAAATATTGACAATGACTTGAACCAAAAGTTTCAAATTTGGATTCATCGCTCCATCAGACCTGTTAATTTTCAGTCCAGTTCTTGTGTAATGTGGCATTCCTCAGCTTTGTCTCCCTGTTTCCCTTCCTAAAGACTGGCTTCTTGACAGCCACCCTTCCACTGAGACCATTGCTGATGAGGCTCAGTGGGGGCCAGATGTATCTCCTGTGTCAAATCTTTCCTTTTTTAGGCCTTCCACTTCTTCTTGTTTCCTCCAGTTGTCCAGTTTCCTCATTTTCTTTCAGGAGAGACTACACATCATGCTGAAACAGCTCAAGTTTCCAGATAATAGCTATTTCATGCCTGTAAGACTGTGTTATCTTTGGTACTTTTTTAAAGATTCAGCTGAAGAAATGGGAATTAAGATACATGTTTTTGTCACAGTCTGCTAGTAACAATGTGCCTAAAGGTAAATTTGTTCTACGTTAAGTTGCCTGTTTCTCCCCTTTTTAAGCTTAAATGATTCATTCAATTAAAAAAAACAAACAAACAAACAAAAAAATTTTTCTGAAAATGGTCAGGTACAAGGACTGGACTGAAAATGACTGAAAAAGCAGCCAATGTCCAAATAGAAGCTTTGGAAGGCCTTTAAAAGCCTCAAGAACTATTGCAAGAAAGTCTGGTTCCATGGAAGCTACAGAATATCCAAGCCGAGATCTCCTAAAAATTTGTCTCAAGCTGATAATGTGTTTTGCCTCGTTGACCCCACCATAGCCATTTACCTACATCCAACCACAGCTTGTTCAGATGTAACTGCTCAGTCTTACTTGACTACAGAAACGGAAAGCAGAAATCACCCAGTATTGCTTCTTTGCACATTCTAAGTATTCATATGCACATACAGAAATGAGTCAACAGGAAGACTAAATGGTAACACATTAGTGTGGCTGTTCTCCTCAGATGGCCCTATTTTCCAATACTGCAGCACTAATTTCCCGTTCAGATGACCCCCGAGGCAGAATTTCACAACAAGATGACATACCTGAGGATAAATTAAATCTCAAATGCTCAAAAAGAATGCAGAAGTTTACACGTTATGAGACTGAAGTACCACCTCTGGTTCTGAAATAAAGTTCACTCACTTACTGACTATATTTTTCTGCACATGAAAACAGCATCACATCAAAAGTAACTATTACAGACAGACAAGCCTGAACAACAAAGCTATCAAATTTTGACCTGATCAAAGTGGAAACATTAAAGAAACATTCATTCACTCTGGCTCTTTCACATTATTGTTCCTCCCGCTCTGTAAACAAGTTGAATGGTTCAGAGTGATGTGTCCTGTTTCAGCTCTGAATGGATCTCTAAGTGTTGCCCCAAATTTACTGCACATCCCTCCCTCATCAGTCGTGCTGTATCATGGTGAGGCGGGGTAAAAACAGGCAGAAAATAATCACTGTAAACATGATCACAATAATAATGATGGTAATTGCCTCTGCTTATGCTGCCAGCAGCTCTCTAAAGCCCTGTTTGTTTTCTGATCCCTCTTCACAGGAGTCATTTTGGTCTAATGGTCCGTTTAATCTCTCCTTTTCTGTCTCCTCCCTCCTCGCTCTCTCAATCTCTGTTCCCTCCTTCTCTTTGTCTGAAATGGAGCATACAACACACTAAATGGAGATAATAGAGGCTCCATTTTGCTGCTAAGAGGGTAATTTGCAAACTCTTTGAAAACATACTTCTCATAACAGCATAACAAAGGTGATTGTCTCTTTGTTCCTCTATTTGCCACAAGTCTAATTTAATATGCTTCTGGGCCACTTTATAATTTAAAAGTTCCTGAATGGGATTGAAAATATCTGAAAAAAATTAACACCTCCAAACAGTGAGTGATCCTGAAGAATCAAAGAGTTTTGTTTCCTAACAGAATACTTATAAAGCAAATGATAAACATGATGAATAGTTTGGTTTTGTGGTTTAATTTAAATACAATTAATTAATTAATTACATTAAATGAAGTTAATTTAATTAACACTTAAAGTCAAACTAGACTGTGTTTACATGTGGTCAAAGTCACAGGATGAAAAGTACAATTTTCTTACATTTTACATTTACATTTTTTAATAGTTTACCTGGAATACTCCTACCAAACAAAGTTTTGTCCTTTTCCTTTTTTAATATTGTGTAGAGGAAACATTAAAGTGCTATTTAACACATTAGTTCCAGTCTTTGAGATTCAGCTAACAGTAGCACACATGTCAGTTTGGGACGAGTTGTCTCAGTTACTTTGTCACTTTAAATAGGAATATAGTAGGTCTCACTAGTGAGAGATAAGAAGGAAAAAAAATGTTTAGAAACTTCAAAAAGAAAGTTAAAGAATGATACATACAACCTTCTGCTTTTACTGGTGTGGAGCCATTCTCAAACAGCTGCCTGAAACAGACTTGGATGCAGTGTGCGGCTGTTATGCCTGCACTTATAGGTCAGAGTTTATGTGTGAAAAAGCTGCTATTCAAAGAATGAGTGTAATTAACATTTTTTGTTAGTTAGAGATACTGTTGAGTTCTTTAATTTTTTAATTCAATTTTAGCAACTTTTTTGGGTGACAGCTCACCTGTTAATGGGACATTGTTGTAACCTGTGTTATCATTGAATTTAACTGTCTTAATTAAAATGCAAATGTATAATTCATACCCCTTTTTGCCCGCTGAGATTTTTCATATAAGCATTTCATCAGGGGAATCTGAATTGTCCATTTAAGCTGATTTATATACACTGCTCAAAAATATAAAGGGAACACTCAAATAACACATCCTAGATCTGAATGAATGAAATATTCTCATTGAATACTTTGTTCTGTACAAGTTGAATGTGCTGACAACAAAATCACACAAAAATCATCAATGGAAATCAAATTTATTAACCAATGGAGGCCTGGATTTGAGTCACACGCAAAATTAAAGTGGGAAAAAACACTACAGGCTGATCCAACTTTGATATAATGTCCTTAAAATAAGTCAGAATGAGGCTCAGTATTGTGTGTGGCCTCCACATGCCTGTATGACCTCCCTACAACACCTGGGCATGCCCTGATAAGGTGGCGGATGGTCTCCTGAGGGATCTCCTCCCAGACCTGGACTAAAGTATCCGCCAACTCCTGGACAGTCTGTGGTGCAATGTGACGTTGGTGGATGGAGCAAAACATGCTGTCCCAGATGTGCTCAATCGGATTCAGGGCTGGGGAAGGGGCGGGCCAGTCCATAGCTTCAATGCCTTCATCTTGCAGGAACTGATGACACACTCCAGCCACATGAGGTCTAGCATTGTCCTGCATTAGGAGGAACCCAGGGCCAACCGCACCAGCATATGGTCTCACAAGGGGTCTAAGGATCTCATCTCGGTACCTAATGGCAGTCATGCTCCTCTGGCGAGCACGTGGAGGGCTGTGCGGCCCTCCAAAGAAATGCCACCCCACTGCCAAACCGGTCATGCTGAAGGATGTTTCAGGCAGCAGATCGCTCTCCACGGTGTCTCCAGACTCTGTCACGTCTGTCACATGTGCTCAGTGTGAACCTGCTTTCATCTGTGACGAGCACAGGGCGCCAGTGGAGAATTTGCCAATCCTGGTGTTCTCTGGCAAATGCCAAGCATCCTGCAAGGTGTTGGGCTGTGAGCACTGTGGACATCGGGCCCTCATACCTTCCTCATGGAGTCGGTTTCTAACCGTTTGTGCAGACACATGCACATTTGCAGCCTGCTGGAGGTCATTTTGCAGGGCTCTGGCAGTGCTCCTCCTGTTCCTCCTTGCACAAAGGCAGAGGGGTAGCGGTCCTGCTGCTGGGTTGTTGCCCTCCTACGGCCTCCTCCACCACCTCCTGGTGTACTGGCCTGTCTCCTGGTAGCGCCTCCAGCCTCTGGACACAACGCTGACAGACACAGCAACCTTCTTGCCACAGCTCGCATTGATGTGCCATCCTGGATGAGCTGCACTACCTGAGCCACTTGTGTGGGTTGTAGAGTCTGTCTCATGCTACCACGAGTGTGAAAGCACCACCAACATTCAAAAGTGACCAAAACATCAGCCAGAAAGCATAGGTACTGAGAAGTGGTCTGTGGTCCCCACCTGCAGAACCACTCGTTTATTGAGTGTGTCTGCTAATTGCCAATAATTTCCACCTGTTGTCTATTCCATTTGCACAACAGCATGTGAAATTGATTGTCAATCCGTGTTGCTTCCTAAGTGGACAGTTTGATTTCGCAGAAGTTTGATTTACTTGGAGTTATATTGTGTTGTTTAAGTGTTCCCTTATTTTTTGAGCAGTGTATTTTAGGGATGCAGACAGACTTAGGTGAGCAAAAGGCAGGCCATTTATTGAAGGCTGTGGCATGTTTGAACAAATGCAGAACATAGAATAGAATAGAATAGAATAGAATAGAATAGAATGCCTTTATTGTCATTATACAGGATGTACAATGAGATTGGAGGGCCACTCCTGTTCAGTGCCATGTAACAGAAAATCAAACTCTCTCTAAAATGAAAATAGAAATATTATAAAAATATTATAATCTAGTATAATCAATGTGATCAAGAGATATACAGAAAATAAACAATGTGTAAAATATACAAAAAATAGAATGTATAAAATATATACATACATACCTACATTGGTGCATCTGTACATTGTAGGAAAGTAAATGCGTGTATACATATAATAATGAAGATGATGAATATTGCACTTGGTGAATGAATATTGCACTAGTGAATGAATACTGGATATTACACAATATAGGAGTGATAGATATTGTTCAGTATGAATAATATAATATTGCACAGAGATGTGGGTGTTGCACAGTTACAGTGGGTGAGTGTGTGAGTTCAGGGTGGTGATTGCTCTGGCGAAGAAAACTGTTCTTGAGTCTGTTTGTTCTGGCTTTGATGCACCTGTAGCGCCTGCCAGAGGGCAGCAGGTCAAACAGGTCAAAGCCAGGGTGTGAGCTGTCCTTGATGATGTTCCTGGCTCTGCTGATGCAGCGGGAGGTGTAGATGTCCATCAGGGAGGGGAGGAGGGCAGCCAACGATTCTTTGTGCTGTCTTGACTACCCTCTGAAGCCGGACCCTGTCTGCCTCAGTGCAGCTGCCGTACCATACTGTGATACAGTACGTCAGCAGGCTCTCAATGGATGAGCGGTAGAAGGTCAGCAGCAGGTGTGAGTCCAAGTTGTTCTTCCTGAGGACCCTCAGGAAGTGAAGTCGCTGCTGAGCCTTCTTGATAACAGCTGTGATGTTATCTGACCAAGAGAGATCAGCAGAGATGAGGACACCGAGAAACCTGAAGGTGTGGACCCTCTCCACACGCTCGCCGTTGATGTAGAGGGGAGCTGGGTCAGTCCTGTGCTTCCTGAAGTCGATGATGATCTCTTTGGTTTTCATGGTGTTCAGTACCAGGTTGTTCTCTGAACACCAGGCTGTCAACTTCAAGACCTCCTCTCTGTAAGCTGCCTCATCTCCCTTTGAGATGAGTCCGACCACTGTGGTGTCGTCAGCAAATTTGACGATGAGGTTGTTATTGTGGGCCGGACTGCAGTCATGGGTTGTAGAGGCAGTACAGGAGGGGCTCAGCACACAGCCCTGTGGGGAGCCAGTGCTCAGTGTGCGGGTGGAGGAGGAGATGGGGGCCAAGTCTCACAGTCTGGGGCCGGTTGGTTAAGAAGTCCTTGATCCAGGAACATGTGAGAGGGGGGGGGCCCAGGGTGTGCAGTTTGGTGGTGAGAATGTCCGGGATGATTGTGTTGAACACTGAGCTGTAATCCACAAAGAGCATGCGAGCGTAGCTCTGCTGCTGCTCCAAGTGGCTCAACACAGAGTGGAGAGCTACAGCGATGGCGTCCTCTGTGGATCTGTTTGCAGGATATGCAAACTGATGGGTGTCGAAAGTGGGGGGCAGATGGTCTTTGATGTGCTGGAGAACCAGCCTCTCAAAGCACTTCATGATTACCGGTGTGAGGGCCACAGGGCGGTAATCATTTAGGCTGGTGACAGATGACCTTTGGGCACGGGGATGATTGTGGCTGTTTTTAGGCAGGGGGGGTGACTGCTTGGGCCAGGGAGAGGTTGAAATCCTGGTGAGAATCAGGGTGAGCTGTGGGCACACGCTCTGATCACCTTGCCAGGTACTCCGTCTGGTCCGGCAGCCTTCCTGGGGTTCACTGCCAGGAGCACGCGCCGTACCTCATGCTCCTGGACGGTGAGTGGGGTGCAGCCTGGTGGGGGGGGGGCAGGACTGGAGCAGATGGGTGGTCCTGAGGCATCTCAAAGCGAGCAAAGAAAACAGTTAAGTTCCTCTGTTAGTGACACACTCAGGTCTCCTGCAGTCACATCACAGCCTCTGAAGTTTGTGATGTTCTGAATGCCCTGCCACACCTCCCGTGTGTTATTGCTGGACAGATGGGACTCTATTCTCCTCCTGTAGTCCGTTTGGCTTTTTTAATTCCTCTTTTCAGGTCAGCTCGAGCAGCACTGTACAGAGCTCCGTCGCCTGACCTGAAGGCAGCATCACGGGTTTTGAGGAGTGACGGACCTGGCTGTTCATCCAGGTTTCTGGTTAGGGAAAACCCGGATGTTTTGCTAACAGTCACATTTCCAATACAGAACTTAATGTAGTCCAGTACCGTCCTGTGAATGTTTCTAGGTCTCGTGTTCGATTAAGTCCCAGTCTGTGTATGCAAAGCAGTCCTGTAGGTCGGAGAGTGCGTTTTCAGGCCAGGTTGTAATGGTTTTTACAGTAGGCCTGGCTCTCCGTCTGAGGGGAATGTATGCTGGGGTGAGCAGCAGGGAAAGGTGGTCGGACTGGCCGAGGTGGGGGAGGGGTTTGGCTCTGTAAGCGTGCTTAATGTTGGAGTAAACATGGTCAAGAGTGTTCTCCCCTCTTGTAGAACATTTGACATGTTGGTGGAATTTCGGGAGTACAGTCTTTAAGTTGGCCTTGTTAAAGTCTCCCGCGATAATAAGAACACCGTCGGGGTGGACCCGCTGCTGTTCGTTAATGGCGTTCAGCAGGAGAGAGAGCGCCATGCTAACGTTAGCATCGGGAGCTATATACACAGCTGTGACGATCACTACTGTTAGCTCTCTGGGTAGAAAAAAAGGCCGACATCTTACAGACATGTACTCGAGGTCTGGGGAACAATGTTTGTCTATGATGTTCCGTTGTTACACCAGTCCTCATGCACGTAAATACAGAGACCCCCTCCCCTGCTCTTACCGGAGTCCTTGGTCCAATCTCCGCGTAGCAGAGTGCGGCCTGCTAGCTGCACGCTAGCATCGGGAATGTGGGGGTTTAGCCAGGTCTCGGTGATAATCATTACACAGCAGTCACGACCATAGCGATTTACAGCCAGCTCTAACTCTAGGTTGTCTGTTTTATTTACCATGGACCTGGCGTTGGAGAGATACAGGCTCGGCAGAGGAGGCCTGTGTGGTTGGCATTTCAGCTTCAGCATAAAGCCGGACCTGCAGCCCCGCTTCTGCTTCCTCTCCCTCCGCCGTCGGCGGCGCCTTCCAGACCCGATAACAATCCACGGAGCCCCTGGCGGTCTCGCTATTTCGTCTGGATGTTATGAGTGTAGTGAAAATCACTCGATACTGATATCTTGTGCCGGTAGCCAATGTCCACAAGATCCTGGCGTGTGTAGCAGTTGTTTGCAGAGACAAATGCACCAAAACTAACAAATATGAAATACAAAAAGTACAAAAAGGAGCACCGAAAGGAAGAGCCGTGAGCCGCTGCGGTCTGTGCGCGCCGCCATCTGACTTGATATGGCATACAAAGGAACAAAAACTATAAGTACTTGAAACCTAAACTGAGAATAAACTAAGTCCTGATACTGGGAGGCATGAGGGGAAGGTAGAGGCATAGCAGACGCTCTGACAAAGCACAGGGGGAGACACAGAAGGGCAATTATGGGAAAGTGGAGACAGCTGTGGAAAACGAGACACAGGCGAACAGAATCTAACTAACGAGACTAGCAAAATAAATCTGGAAGCACTGAAAAACCAGACACATGAATAAACTTAATGCACACAGGAGGGAAGAACACTGAGGGAAAAATAACTTAAGCAACTGAGAACAAGATCCAATATACTAAACAGTAAAATATATAAGCAGTATATAAACACTAAGCAAACCAGGCAAACAGACCAGGACCATGACAGTTTGAAGCTTTGTGATCCAAGCCACTGGCGTAATTGCGCATTTAGACTTAATTACAGACAACATACTGTAATTGTACAGCTGAATAAATGAAAACCACACTGTAAAGTGCCAGATTTACTTGTTGGATTTTAAAGGTCTTCATGTGTTGTCAACTTCCATAATACTAACAGTAAAAGATACTGGCTGGGCTGACATTCAGTTCAATCAGTATAATAGTCTGTGTGGTGAAACCGAGAGGGTTGCAGCCTAGTTTGCAGAGAGAGGACTTTCTAATATTCTGCAGACACACTGCATCACTTCAGAGGCGTTCGAGCAGAGCTACGGGCGACTGACAGGACTGGCAGGCTGGTTTCTGTTTTTTTCCCACAGGAGGAAACGTGTCCCTAAGTCAAATTAGATCCGCTGACATCTCTCCGGCTCTCCCTTTTCCTGCTGCATGTTTGACCGAGCCTGCGGTACATCTAAGGCCTCAGAAGACGAGTTGTGGGAACGGCAGAGCCGAGGAAAACGTGCCACGCTCTGTCACAGATGGCACCACCGAGCGCGCCTGAGAACATCATGCCTCTGCTGAGGAAGCGTCAAATTGAATTTGTTGGAGGAAACAGGTGTGCTGAGTTAGGTGCTGTCGTATTAATGTGGCTTACTGTCTCTCACACACACACACACATACACACACACACTTTGTTGAGTTAACTTTGCCTTTAAAATTTTAAAAAAAGGGCGACAAACATTGTAAACCTGCATTCTCTGCACCATATTTTTTCTGCTTAGTCAACATACTGGGTACGTTTCATGGTGCGTATACATTTAATTACTGTAATTTAGTTATATTAGTCACTACTGCTAAAGTATCTCCAATAATGGAAGGGAAAAAAAGTGTGAAATATGTCAGTCTTTTTCAGTTGGTCAGCTTTCATTTGACAAGCTGTCATGTAACATAAAGCCAATCAGTGCGTGCTGCTGTGAACAGATTGTTAATGAAGCTACTTCACAAATCCTGTGGAAAAAAGTGTGCTTCTGTGCCAGCTACCGCTCACGGCCCAGTGCTGCGGCCAACCAGCAGGGGATGATGAAGATATTTTGGCTATTTTGGGGGATCTGTCATGTCAGTGCTGCTCATACTATTGACAATATAAAAGATGGGACACAACA
Organism: Archocentrus centrarchus; assembly: GCF_007364275.1. Lineage (NCBI taxonomy): Eukaryota > Metazoa > Chordata > Actinopteri > Cichliformes > Cichlidae > Archocentrus > Archocentrus centrarchus. The sequence goes on from NC_044367.1 coordinate 3,967,434, forward strand.
ACTGTGATGTTGCCTATTGGTTTGTAACATCCTGTTATGAAGCTTTGAGATGAGCATTTTCAGCCATCTTGGTGTTTTCGATGAGTAAGCGGTGGATCTGATTATGAATCACAAGTCTTCAGTGAATGAGCATACACTGAATCCTTCTGACAATATGACGGTATGATAAAAATGTGTCTATATTCTTATTTAAAGTGATGGTAGCTATGTTTCTTTCTTCTGACTAAGTTGCTAGTCAGTTAAATGGGGAAAAATGGAGTAGTCTGATCAGACTAGCCTTAGTTAAGGAAACACTCAGAATATTCAGGTACAATCTCGTGGATGGTGGTTAACATGGTCTGTATCAATATTGTAAGTATATTTAAGAGCCATTTGAGTCTCACATTCTTCAGTATTCATGGTGTATTTTAAATCTCATTGAAATGTGTGGCCACTTTGTACTGTATACAGAAAAAACCCCCAAAACAGATTCAACAAAAAGTAAACCTCTGTTGACTGATAAAAAACTGTTAAAAAATTCAAAGTCCAGAAAGCATCCATCCTGACCAGCTGTATCACAGTGTGCTATGGCGCTTGCACAGCATCTTGCCCTCTTCGCAATAAGCTGAGAAGATCATCAGTACCTCTCTCCCCTCCCTCCGACACATCTATAGCACCCACCTCTTCAGCAAAGACCTCTGTATCCCTGTGGACTTGCCCACCTGTCACACACCCTCTTCAGTCCACTGCCACTGAGGAGGAGACTGCAGAGCCTCCAGGCCAGGACGAGCAGACTGAGGGCCAGCTTCATACACCACGCTATCAGGTTTAGTACGAGTACAATATGTTCGCACAGTCTGGTCTCTGACAAACGCTATGTACTTGCACTGTGGCAAGTACGATTGTGACTGATTCCCTTATTTTACCCTGTAATCTGTTTCTATGATTGCAGTGTTTCTGCTGAGTCTGACTCAGACAGAATTCAGAGGATGGGGGGAGAGTGCAGCAAAATTACAGTTTCTATTTCCGCCTCTTTTGGGGGAGGCAGCCAATTTTCACCAAACACTTGACAGGCTCCTTGAGAAATTCTCCTGTGACATTTCAGCAGGACACTCCAGTTCCCAGAAACCTGGCAGCAGGACAGTATGAACATAGATTTTATGACTTTTCCTTCCTAATTTAGCCAGTGGGTAATTCATTTTATAAACAGGTAGTCCACTTGAGTTAAAAAATGTTTTAATTTTCAAAGAGAGACCTGTGCATAAAATGATATCTGTGAGAAGTGCAGAAGATGCAGAAGTATTAAATTACTGAATAAATATGATAAACCAGCCAAGAAAGCCAACGCGAGACAAAACTCATTTAGCTATAATATGAAAACACAGGCTTTCCATGTCCTCCCTCTACCTCACACCTTGTTGGTATTCAGAGGATCTACCAGCTGGTTCAGTGCGTGTCAAGATTAGCACGCTCCCATGAGCCGGCCAATCACGGTTCACGGTACATGACTTGCCAAACTGAATCAGCCAATCCTGAATGAGAGATGAGGCAGAGTGATGAAGCAGCAGTTGGGATTTGACATGTGTGTTGTTTTCTTGTGTGCATGTGTGTTTGTGTGTCTTTAAGTCACTTCTGTGTGCATGTGTGTGTTTGTTTTCTTATGCATGCATGTAGGTGGAATGTTTCCTGGCATGTGTATTAAAGCATGAATCCAGGCTTGTGGCTTGTCGTGTGTGTTGGTGGTGTGGGTGTGGTTTGTGTGTTGTGGGTGTGTGTGTGTATGTGGTGTTGTGTGTGTGTGTGTGGTGGTGTGTGTGTGTGTGTGTGTAGCCCATATTATCTGCATGCGTTGTCTTGCTACAGATGGCATGCGTCACATGCTGAGCGGACAAGCGTAGTGAGGCGGGGGGGATGCTGTGGAAGGTTGGACTGATGGGGATTGAGGGTTGTGTGTGTGAGTGGGTGGGGCGAGGTGGACCTGGTCATTTTGTCATGAGTCAGCTTTACTCCGACCTTCGCCGTATGACTGATGTCCAAAGTAGCTGAAGGAGGTCCGCTTCAAAAGGCGTTATGAATATTCAGCGTTTCCTCTCTTCTGCCTCTACCAGGCAATCCATCATTCATAAACATCACAGCCGCCGAATGTGTGTATGCGTGCGTGTGTGTGTGTGTGTTTCCTATTTTTGTCAAATGTGCTCATGGCAAATCCGTGTGAATATTTCCTGTTAAGGAGTATTCAAGTATTCTGGTTGTTTATCTAAGTACAGCATTAATACCATGGTGTATAAATACACTATTGTACTATTACAGTATTCCTTTACTGAAAACTCTAAAACCTTGGTAAACAAATATACTAAGACTAAAATAATCCAGAATTGACTAATTTATGAATTAACCCCTTCTTTTACAATAAATTTGATGAATACTTTCCGGTCATGGAACAAATCGTTAGTTTAGGCAGGCCAGGGACTCAATGTGACCTCAATGCTATAGTCCACATCAGCTGATGGTTCAGCTGATGACCTTCTGTACATCCTTTCGGCAAATCTCATATGAGGTGTACTATTTAAGTGGCTTCAGCCTCCATAGAGTTGCTGTTGTCTCTGCGAGTTGCACAGAAGGTCATCAGCTGATGGTTCAGCTGATGACCTCATCAAACACAGATGCAATACCAGATTTAAAAATGAGGACAGTACGTGTAAGCTTTAAATTTCCAGTTTATCAGATGTCACTGAGCAGTCTTTACTGTGAAATATAACCTCTCTTCTTCCTCTGCTGTCCTGTCTTTCTTACGTCTTTCTCCGTCTCTGAGTGAAGTTATATAACTGCACTTACAGCAAGCAGACACACTGCAGGACAAACTCCAGACTGTCTGTGTGTTTGCTGATATCGGTTGAGCTGTTAGGAATGCTGCATTTGAAATTACCTGCCACCTTATATTCCCTTTATGCTTGTTCTATAGCGCTAGTTATATCCCGAAGTACCGCGACCACAACTTAATGACATCGCCACCACAAACGGCATTCCTGATCATTCTGGGCACTTTTAACCCCTGAGTACCGCACTATACATGATGCAGAAATTATATGGTTTTGTCTCATTCATCTCTTTGTCTGAAATAAGCCTGGTGATGGATACACCAGTAGGATTGTCTTTTATGTGTTATTGTTTCCTCCATTTAGGCTGAAACTGCTTTGATGTTTGAAAGTGCGTAGTCTCATAACTCCCCTGAAATGTGTTAAACCTAAAGTAACGAGCCTGTTCTGATATGAGGAGAAGAAAGTATATTTGTGTAAAAATGCAGGAATACCAGAAAATTCTACTTAAGTACAGTAACAAAGTATTTGTACTTTGTTACTTTCCACCTGACTTTCAATGTATGCACATGGAACAGCCATGATATAAATCACTGCAGATGGAATAACAATCTTATAAAGTGGCTCTGACAGAACTGTCATCACTGTTTAACCTGGTATGGTAAAAATTTTTAACCTAGAAGTGTAATTTTGACTCTATGCGATCATCTATTCAAACACTGTGTCATATGTGGCTGTGTGGGGTGGACCCAAATGCAGGATGCACGAGACAAAACTAAATTGTGAGGCAACTTTAATTCTGGAATCTTCTCACAGGATACAAACCTCCTAGCTCTGTGTTCACACACAGCTAGGGGGGAACACAGACGACAACACAACAAAGAACTAAACAACACTGAGACATTAAATACACACACACTGTTTATTTATTATTCCTGTGAACTCCTCGGGGAGCAAAGGGTCGCAACAGCACTCTTCCAGCGGAATCGATTTGGGGCAATCCCCTTCAGCTGAGCCCACGTCATTCCAGCAGCCTTTGCTTCGCTCTCAACCGATCTTCTCCAGGTTTGCTTTGGCAGGTTCTATTCAAGTGCCTGTCTGCCAATGGTATCCATTGGTCTGAGCAGGGTGTGTCCTATCCAGCCCCACTTTCGCTTCCTGATGTCTTGGCTGACAGGAACTTGCTTGGTTTTCTCCCAGAAGTTGGAATTAGAGATTTTCTTGGGCCACCTGATGTTTAAGATGTGCCGCAGGCATCTGCTGGTGAAAGTCTGGAGTTTGTTGGTGTTGGTATTTGCCACTCTCGAGATCTCTGAGCAATACAGGAGAACTGTCTTCACATTGGTGATAAAGATGCGGATCTTATCGTGGAGGGACTGTGCTCTGGAGCGCCAAACGGGGCGCAAGGTTTTAAATGCATATCTGGCCTTGTTAATGCGGCTTTGAATGTTGCCATCTGTTCCCCCATCCCTGCTGATTATGCTTCCCAGGTAGACAAAATGGTCAGTCTCTGTGATACTAGGTAATCAAGAAAAGAGAGACAGCAGGGGAGGACGAGGCACAGGTGAACAAAAAGACACTAATGATACCAGGAAGCAAAACTAAACACAAAGCACAGGGAACAAGGGACTGTCAAAATAAAACAGGAAGTGACCAACAAAGACACAAACGCAGACTTGACACATGAGGAGGCAAGCATACTGAGGGAAAACAGGCCTCACACATGAGGAAGGTACACTAAAGGAAAACACAAGGAGAATTAAACTTTAAAGCTAATGGGAACAAGATAAAATGGAAACCTGAGCACAACACACAGGAAATGAACAGGAAGTGAAGCTAAACACAACACGAGATAAAGGGACAAGACATGGGGAAGACAAGAACAAGAAACTCGTATGAAGTATAATAACTATAACCAAATTAGAATATAAAGCAACAAACTAAGAATCTAAACTGTAAAACTAAGAAACACAACCAGAGAAATAACAAAAAAACAGAACTTCACAGAAGGAATTCAAAACACTGGGTCACTGACCCAGGACCATGACACACTGAACTAACAGAGGTATAAGTATGATTTGATCAAGTAAAAGTACACCGATAATTGTTTTTTTTTTTTTAACTTATTTTGCCATTTTTTAAACAAATGATTTGTTTTCTGTCAGCTTTATGCCCCTTTTCAATCAGTTGTTTTCTTATTGTTACATCGTTGTGATCCTGCATTTTACAGAATTACTGCCTTTAGGCCACATTCAGAAGAACAGATTTTTTAAGAGAAGTATTAGACAGCCTGCGTCCAAAACATATATTAGAGCAGATTGTTTATTACTATTAGAAAGTCAAGAAAGTTGTGAGGAACATTACAATCCATTCTGTCAGAGTTTGGTGTTCACCTGAGGAATCTGATGGACCTGAGCAGGTCCAGTACTGACTCACTTTTAGCTTTGTTTTTGATCTCCATCACCTCCTGTCTGAAGTATCTGCTTCTTTAGCCATTTAACACTTCACTGTATCGACACACCTGTCTGCTGCTGAGCAGTTATTATAATAAGGCATAGCTACAGTGGCTCTAGAGCTTTTTCTGTGAATATGAATCAAACTGTATGTGGATCGTTAAGCAACGGACTCATTACTGAACTCTGTAAGGCCAAGAGAATCTGCAAATTCAGCAGAAAATTCTCTGTAGGTTCATTAGTGCTGGAGACACATGAACATCGTCACGTTATTTTAATACTGATATGTGGAGAGAAACACGACAGAAAATGAATGAAATAAAGGAGAGAAAGCAGTAGACCCTCAGTACTACTCAGTCTGTGTATTATACAGCTGCAGCAGACAAAATATCCCATTCGGCCATCAACTTAACAAACAAACAACAAACAACTTAACAACTTGTCAAACTAACAACTCTATCTCACAAAAACTCATCTTGTTGGTAATCAGAACAAATGTAACACAAGCTGCAAGTTGCTATTTGTGCACAATTTAGCTTCCCCTCATCGACCTGTGAGTCATTAGCAACAGAAGATATGAGAGAACATAGTTCGAGCAGTCAGTATTACGCTGTTCCACGTTTGAATACTTCACAAAATGTTACAGCAGTTACTTTGTAGCTTGAAGTGCAGCAGTGGATCACATGGACTTTATATCCTGATGCTTGGTGTGAATAATGCAGGAGCTTAAAACAGTTTTATTTAGATGCTTTTAAGTGTTCCCCTCATGAACATAATGTTTTTGTGATAAGCGCGTCCATAGTAAGATAGCTGAACTGTGCATGCACAAATCATTTCCTCTCATTTGTTTTTACATTTCTACCAGCAGCACACAAAGATGAAAGGCCTCACAACAGGTTTATGCCTTTTTAAAACATTTCCTATTAAACATTTGTTTGCACCGTCTCTGCAGAATAACAGCATGCGGCTAAAAGACATATCAGTGTGGAGGTGTTTGTGCGTGCTGTATTTGCATTCTTCTTTCACAGCACTGAGCACTCCTGTGGCCAATATATTAGCTTAGTAAATCTCTGTACACAAACAGACAAAAGGGTAAATCAGTCCTGTCATCACAGCAAAACAGAGCAGGAGATGAAAATGTAGCTGCTCCGATCTTTTTGGTCTGGGCTTCGCTGCTTAGGCTGCTGCCCCCCACGACCCGGCCATGGATAGGATCAGCAGAAGAAAATGGATGGATGGGCTGTTGGGTATTTTACCATGGGAGCCTATGGGAACTGACTCACTCAAGGGGCCATTAGAGAACACTGCATTTTTTTTGGCACTTCAGCATTGGAGGGGGATGCTGGCTTTAACAGGAGAAACATTCCCACAAAAGACTCCTTTACTTCACTGTGCACATCAGTACTTTTAATTCATTTTCAACACATTTTAATTGTACCATTGCTGCATCAACGATCATGATCATACTGGCCACTGTAATCATGATATGAAATTTCCATTCATTCTTTCTCTCCACAGTTGATGCATCTTTCTTTGACATGTATTGAAACAGGACACTGTGCCGATGTGGACAAACAAGCCAGCTGAGTCATCTTTTTGGTAATACGTGACCAGAGTCGACACCGCTGTCACGGCTCGTATGTCTTCTGCTTGAAGAGGGTGGGTTTTTTGCAGACACGTGGGGTCTGAAGGGGGGTGTGTTTGTGTGTGTTTGTGATGAGTGTGGTTTCTGTGATGTTTATTTATGTGGCATGGAAATGAGTCTGAGTCTTCAGAATGTGTGGGTTTTTATTGCATGTCTGTGTTTGGAGCGTACGGTGAGGTTTTTGTTTGTGTTTGTGAGTGCGTGTGTGTGTGTAGGTGTTTGTGAGTGTGTGTGTGTGTGTATGTGAGACATAGATGGGTACTGACAGCATGCAGAGAGTTGGCACACGGCTGTCCTCTCCTCCTCCCACAGTCCTGTCTGACCCTTTAATGTATCCTCACTTTATGTTGGCGTTCCCCAATGAGACTCAGGATGACTGCACACACATAAACTCAGACACAGACAGACAGACACACACACACACACACACACACACTGCTCAGATGGTGTGGAGCAAACAGAAACCCCTGGGATGAAGTGGACAGAGCGTAGACTGTCGACTGTCCTGTTTCAATTCCCGCATCACTATCACAGAAGGGGAATCGCTTTAATGGAGACGGGCACCCTTGTGGGAAAAAAGGAAAACAAAAAGTGTCCAAAAAAGTTTCACCTTCATCAAAGACGGCATGATTTTACCAACTGACAGAGGGGAACAGGAAGAAAGGGCACCTGATCACATTACAGTATGTTTCTTATTGTAGACGTTTCCATAAAGAGGAAATTTATACATTGAATTGAACATATCAGAAAAGTCAGTGACAATGTTTTTCCCCAGCCAAAATGTCCTATTTAGCAGTTTGTCCACTTGTAATATATTGTTCATTTTTTAATGGCTGTCTTTAGGCACTCATAGCACTTAGTTAAGCCCTTCCACATGCTGCTGCCATGCAGCTCACAACAACTTTGCAGAACGAGGTGCATGGGTTTTGTGGACGAGCAGAAAAGTACTTGCATGGTGATGAAAGAGCTCTTCACGGCTGCAGTCTACTCCAAAGGGAAAACTGTTGCAACTCAAAAAATTTCACATTCACTGCTGGAATTTTTCTGCAAAACGTCGTCTCCTCTCCAACTGTTGCCCTCTTTGCCCTTTGGGAATCTGAATTACTGGAATACCTATAGAAAGCGACCAGCGTGCAGCCTGGCCATGGTGGGTGACAAGCGCGTTGTACATAAACAGTCTGGATGTCACTGTGCATGGGGCATGATGCTGTGCACAAGAACGATAACAGCATAAACTGCTTGCACTGGAGAGGTGGTGGCCTCCTACTATCCTGATTTACATTTTCATAGCTCACAGCATTACCATGTCCTACATGTACTTCAAGCCTTTCCTTGGCGTAGGGGTTGAGGTTGAGCATCCAGATTTGTCAGGCTTGTAAAACTGCTAAAAATTCAATTTCCGCATCAGTACCTGACAGTTCCTTGACATTTTCCGCGCCGCTTACAAATTCCTGTGAACCGTCGTTAAGCTGCACTTCTGCAGCAGTTAAACAGCGCTGCTTACTTCACTGTTTATGCAGCGAACACACCAGAAATAACCAGTGAAGGCGACCGAAGTAAAGGATGATACAGAAAGGGTTTTCCACAGCCCCCTTAAATATGATGACTACATTTAACTTTTTGAGTCCATTATTTTTGAGCCTCTAACTCTGGGCCATTATGAGTTAAAAGGACTTTATCAGGCCATGTTTCTTTCTATATTAACTTACACCTACTCAAATTTAAGCTGACACTATGGGCACTTTAATGTATTATGCTATTATATTTAAAATTGAATCTGCTGAAGCAGAGAGCCTGAGGAAGAAAAAAAAAAGTATCACTGCCCATATAGTCACAGTCTGGACTGCATATACATACTGCTGAACTGCTCTACTGCAAAAAAAAAAATCTAGTAAAACACTTTGCCGGCAGAATGTGACAAGGCATGACGAATTTCTAATTCCAGCCAGTCATGAAATATCTGCATCTCCTGTTGTGAATTAGAGATGTTCACTTAATTAAGTTGAAAATCGGATATGCAGAGCGTGGTTATGGGTTGCTACTATAATAATTTCCATTTTGAACGAAACTGTTGTGTCCTCTGCACAGACATCAGGAAAAAGGAGAAAACTTCACAAGAACACCTCGAGGCGACTGTTGTTGCGATTCGGTGCTATATAAATAAATTCAATCAAATTGAAGAACGTCAAAGCTTAACTAGTTAAGTAGATTTGAATATTAGGAAGCAGTATGCAGTATGAAATTTTCTATTCCGGCAGGTACACGCTCCCATATTTGACTTGATTTGGTGAGCAGCAAATGCATGTCAGCTGCTTGTTTCCAGCGTGTTTCCATATTAAATTGGTTTGGTAATGTTTCCTGGACTATCACTGCGTCTGTCTACACTCATGGGGAGTGTTCAGTTCTGTCAGTACCAGGATTTGTGTAACTGTCTTGTAATGTGTCAGCAATAATTAACTGAGTGCGTTTCTGCGAGTAGCCTTTGTACTCGGTGATTAAAGCGATTCTGCTGCTGATCAAAGGGGAGAACAATCTGGGAGGAAGAGGCCAAAGCATTATCCTCCTCCCTTTTATCCCCCTCCTAAACTTACACTCTTCAAACTTTTTGTGACGCCGGTGGAAGGCAAATAATCCAAAAGATAAAAGGCTCTCCTCTCTTCGGTGATGATTCAAATCAACACCGCTAAGACGTGGCGCTGAAAGAACATTTAAACCAAGCGTTGTTGAGAATACTCGGATGCCACGTCTTATTTGTGTGCTTGCGCTCAGAACTGGGCACATGATGAGAAATCCCAAAGGAACAAATTGCATTAACCAAAGGAGAAAAAGAGGACTTGTAATCATGACTTAGTATCAACTCACAATTTGTTCTTGCAGCAGCACTGTCTCCTGAAATTAGATGCTACATGTTTAATTTTCAATGAATTTATCTGTAGAGCTGAAAAAAAAAGCTCATATTCAAAGCAAAACTGTAATTGAAAATGAATTTATTTTGCTTTTCTATAAAATATTGTCTTGTGGCAGTTGTAAAGACTGACTCGTGCTTTGAAGAGTTTAGGAAATGATTGTGCTTCGGTTACACACAAAGCTTCTTTACTCCCTCTGACCGCTGAACTCAGGCAATTTAATAATATCTGAATTAACACAGACTGTTTGATCTGCGAGAAGATGAAAATTAATCCCCCTCATTTTCTTTAAAGAATCAGAGATAATTCAAAACTGAGACTTTGCTTTAATTCTACATAATACATGTTACTACATTTGTCTGGAAATAAAGGAAATAAATTATCCAGTGTTGGACTTTGTTGTTTATAAATGATTACACATGCACAAGCTTAAAAGTTTGCAGAGTTGTAGTGTTTCAGTTTTATGAATTCTTCTGCCTGTGAGAGGGTTCACAGGCATGTTTGGAGATTAGCGTCATTCCCACTGTGAGTCCTGCAGTTGCATCCAGCCTTCCAAGAACAGTTGCCTTTGATTCTCAAAGCCATAAAATGTAAAATTTCAAAACAAATCCTCTATGCCCTGCAGCCTACACTGCCTGGTCAGCAGTTCAAATCAGAGTACAATACCAGGTGAGCAAAGTGCAGCAGCATGTTGGCCCACCACACACTATAATCCCACCATATGGTTCCAGCCCGAACAGCTGAGGCAGCGAGGCTCTGGACAAAGCCAGAAGAACAGAGCTCTCATCCGACTTCCAAGCAGTGTCCTGCTGCAACCCCAGTCCAAGTCAGTTCTTGTTAGGTTAAAAGTCTGTCAGTGCTGCTACAGCAACAGTTGCACTGAAAGCATTAGAAATGGAAGCCATCTGGACTGCTAGCAAGTAGCTAGTGATCTGTGAAAAAAGGAAATGTGGACTGAAGAAGGAGCGAGAACTTGAAAAAATACAGTCAAAAAGAATTGAAGAAAACATTTAAAAGTTATCCTTGAAACTTGCGCTGCTACTCTGATAATCACTGCTCTTTGTGGATTTGGCCGACTGAATTCAACAAGATATAAGAGGTTACACGAGCTAAATGGCTGATTTCCAACCTCTGGACAGTATAAAGCTAACCAAGTAACAGCACCTTAGGTGTAACCAGTCCAACGTAGCATATCACTGTAAAGTTTATCACAACACATTAATGCTTTTTTTTTAACTACAGCAACTGTACATTTAGCTAGCAGACGCATTTTGTGACAAACTGCTCGTGTCCATTTATGTCTTCTTCTTTAGCTTGATGCTCAAGGACCACAACCGCAACTTTATGTCTACATAATGACACACAGGGAGGAGATGTCATGTAACGCTGTGGCAGGCAGGTTTACATGGTATTCTGCTGGTAAACTCAGGGAAAACACAGAATATAGAGTGGACTGGTCAGGAGCCAAAATATACAAACTAAGGGACAGAACTCAGAAACGCAGGAACACACAGCATGGGAACCACTGACGAGGACGCATCGAGGAACAAAGAACTAAAGGAACTAAATAGAAAAACCATGACATGGAACAGAACTCAGATAACTAAACTAACAATCAAAACAGAATCTGAATGTTCAAAAAACGAAAAAACACCGGGTCCCAGACCCACATCATGACAGGAGAAGGGAAAAGGAATGTGTTTAAGGTCTAAGCAAGCTGTGAGATGTCATTATTATCTTATTCTTATTATTTCATTGTTGCTGAGCAAGTATCTCCATGCTCTCACTGGAAGCAACACCAGGCTGCAGCACACGAAACATTAACTCATTCAATAATAGTAATAAGCTTTGCGTCTCGAGGCGCTGTATAAATAAAATTGAATTGAACTGAAGCATCAATCTGCCCATCAGATTTAAATACTCTTTAGCTGAAGGTGTGGGAATGCCGATCCTTTCGGCCCACTTTTGTTGACCATCCCACAGCCCCTAACCTCCTGCCACGGCGGGTCTTTTAACTCTGTAACATCACTGTTTCAAATTCTTTGAGTATTAGATGAGATGACTGACGTAGTTTGAACTTTTACATTTTTTTAGGAATTACTCAAAAGTGTCATTGCTAAGTCAGTGAGAGTGTCAGCAGAATGATTGGTGAATATGAAGCTGGAGCCAGTAGCTAGTTAGGTTAGAACAGCTGAAAAAGGCCGAGGCCAATGAAGAGCTGATCTTATCTAATGCCACGAATCTACTGTAGGCAACTTTTTATTAGACTGAGCACTAACAAACGTAAAAAAGTCCATTCTGATAAATCACTTTTAAAGACAAAATGCACAGTTGTTACAATTTGTATATTGTAGTTATTTTACCTTTAATTATCTATCTTTAACTACCACCCTGTTAATTTTCTTCAGGGGAGGGGAATTCCCAGTGTAGAAAAAAAAAAAAAAGCCAAATACCCAAAAGGGATGAAAAGGATTCTTGGGAGGAGGCGATTTCAACTGTTCAAAGATCACTTCTGTGGTTTCGGCTGACGTGGGATCTGCCAACTGAATATTTTGACAGGCTGCCTGGAAACATCCAAGGAGCGAGTCGTAAAAGAAAAATCGTTTTCCTTGCTCTGTTATTTCTGACTTGTAGTTATGATGACACAATGTTTTTTTTTTTTTTTGCTCCACACAGCTGCTTATTAGCTACTTGGAGGTGTTTGCCTGCCAGGCCTCTGACATGGTGTAATCCTGCAGATGAAAGCCAGTCACTCACCTTATAAAAAGTGGCTGAATGATCATCTCTAATTTGCAACTGGGGGAGGGATGCGCCCTGGCCTGCTCACTGAGGGATTCACAAGCGCTCCTCCCTGGAGTTCATTAAGGAATCAGACGTGCCTGGGCCTGATGATAACTAGGCCATGACTGCCTCATTAAAAGAAACCTTAGGAACACATGCCATGCACACAGGCTGGATTACCAGCAAAATGAACCACTGCCAGGAATCACATGCTCGAAGGGGCCCAGAAGCCCTGGTTCACTCTTCTGTACTTTTGACTGTATTATTAAGTATATATATATATTTTTTTTTCTTGTGACAGGTTCCCCACAATCCAGAGGGACAATCCAGTTTTACTTATCTTACTTTACATTAACTCACTTTGAGTGATGGTTTTATGAATGCAATGTTATGTATTTAGAATGATAAAGAAAATAGTAAGTACCAAACTTTTTTTCCCCTATTTTTGCCCAAAAAAGATGATTAATTAATTTTAAGAACTGTTGCCAAGTCAGCTGGAGTGTGTTAGTTTGTTTCTGGGTAACTGAGGAAGTAAAGAAACTGCCTCGGATGATGAAAATCAGCTGAGGCCAACAACATGTTGGCTTCCCAGGGGGGGGGGCACTTTCAACCTGAACTGAACTTAGCAAAACAGGGTTTTCCTGGGAGCTGCTTCAGTTTAAGATAAGGTAAAAGGTCTGAACACTGTTTATCTCACCTTTCCACCATTTTTCCACATAATTTTAAGATAATTCAAATTTTGTCAGAGGACCGGAAAAATCCAGAAGGGATCGTGAATCTCTGTGCCAAATTTTATGGCCATACAAAAGAGAAAAGGTCTGCAGGATTTATCATCTGAGGACCGTGTTCAGTGGTTGTTGAGATATTTCAGTCTGTTGAATGGATAATGCAGGCATATTTCTTATCACTTTAGCTGTATTATTGATCTATGGCTCAGACTAAATTTGCACTCTTTACCTCTTTTGTAGAGCTGGGAAACGAATTGGATAAAACAGCATTTTATATTTGAGGGGGAAATGCCTGAGCTCCCTGCCACTTAACAAGCAAACACACAAACAAACATGATTTTTGTGAAATAATTTTAAATGTTTGTATTTAGCCTGCCTGAAAGTAAGAGAGAATTAGCAGCCTAGAATGGCTAATTTGCTGACTGCATTAAAGAGCTCCACACAGCTGTATTTGCCAGCTGACCCAAACACCCTGTCAGCATATTCATCTGTGAGTGATCCTCTGACTGTACCACCATGAGGCTGTTTAATATCGGAACAGCTGTTGGTTCAACAGCCTTGTAGTTGTGATTAAAAACATTAATGTTGACTTCAGGACTTTTTGAGGTTTTTTTTTTTTTTTTTAATTTTGCTTTCCTAACCATATACCAGCAAAAATAATGATACTGTGTTATCACAAGTGCTATTAGCAAAATTGTAAGTAATGACAGTTAGAAAGAGCAGCTGGAAAAAGAAAATTTGGAGCAAAATGCCTGGTTCCTTTCTGAATTTCAGTAAATCAAATACAGTGATTGATTCAGACCCCCCCCCCCCCCCCCCCCCCCCCCATCCCCCAACACTGGGAAAAAAAATGTGGGACGAGTTTTCAACTATGTGCGACTGACAGGCACGAAGTTCAGACAGACCATAAATCCTTTAATCTTCTTTTAAATGCTGAAGTAAAAAAGGTAGAAAGCACAGCATCACTCATTAATTATTTATATAAAAGTGGGCTAAACCAACTGGTTTATCAAACAAGATAAAACAAGTGTAACCAACATAATCAGGATACATAAATCAAGATACAACAGAAAGACAAATAAACCAGTGTAAGATTATAAATCAGTGGGATTAAACATGAGTCATTAAAAGGGGCTTTAAAGACAAGATTTAAGACATACACTTGCAGATATTACAGAAGAGGTATTGTGCAATCTTATCAAACCAGAGATACACCCTTTACCTCACCAGGGCCACCTCAAACCTCTGACTTTCTGCAGCCTCCTATGGGACAGAATAATAGAGACCTACAGTCTTTGAAAGGTATTTCCCCACACAGCAAGAAGTATCGCCTTAATGATCCAATTAAAGAAAATTTGAGTGTATTAGATTTACTGTGGGAATCCTGTGCAGCTCACATGCACCATCGTTTCCAGGCAACACTCAGATTGCTCCATTAGTTGTGGGTGGTTGCAATGGCTGGGTGGTCTGCTGGTAACAGTGAGTGACCAAAAAAAAAAAAATCCCCCAAAAAAGCTCAATGGCAAGTGTTGAGCTAGTGCAGCTCTAACATGCACCAATGCTGATTTGGCAACACTTCAAATCAATTATATCTGGTGTGTGAATTTGTTATATTATCGGCTAATAAAGCCCCGCAGTTTGATTACTCGTCTTTTGAAATGCAAAACTGTGCTCGTCTACTTTTGAAAGAGCGCTTCCCTAATCCACACACTGTTTGTGAGAAAATAGTTTTTCAGACTGCAGCAGTAATATACAGTAAGTAAATCATGAGGGGGGGGGGGGGGGGGGGGGGGGGTGTGATGCCTGTGCTTGTTGTTTACTACGTTACAGAAGGGGTAATTGAGTGTTATAAGGAGCCGTGTGCCGGTCAACAGCCTTATTGAGCTGATGATGATTTAATTAAGTAGGAACGGTCATTTGAGGATGAAGTTTGGGAAGGAGTCACACCAAACAGTTTTAAATTTGGCATGTGGAAAAGCACATGACAAACTTTCTTCACAGAGGTCATGGTGTGGTTTAAGTACATCAACTGTATCAGCACGCTCCTTTAACGTTGACCAACTGCTCTGGGTTGGGTAAAAGTTCTGGTGTTTAAAAAAGAATACAGTCATCAGACAGATCACATGCACTTCCAGCATTCTCCAGTTATGCTAAAAGAAATAATCACCCCAGAATCACAGTACACTTCCTCCAGCTCTTGCAAATTAATTGTGTATTAACATAATTTGCAGACAGTTGGGTTGGGCGGGGCGTCTCCTCCGATTTATGTTGCACATGCATAAAAATGAAACAGTAATCATCTTTGGCATCCAGAATAAATAGCAGAAAGTAAGTGTGCACTTTGTTTTCTGGCCTCATTCCAGGAAGGTAAGAGGAGTCGGCTTTTTCTTAAAGGAGATTGAGGTCAGCTCGAACCTGTTCAGAAGGAACTGCTAGAGAAAGAAATATGAGCTGAGTGAGCTGAAAAACTGCTGCAAAAAATGGGCAATTTCACCTCTGCTTAAGCATATCTGGATATTAGACTGTTATTAATATCCTTGTAATGAGCCAGAGAAGCTGGTCATTTTCTGCTTGTTCTAAAAATGCTCAACTGAATCTCTATAAAAGTCAATGCCACAGAAACAAAACAGCAATCCTGGAACACTGGTTCCCCCACCTTAAGGTCCACAGCCAGCAATGTTCATGGCAAGGCTGCCCATTTTAATAACTGATATGGGCTCTGAGCACAGAGAAAATGTTAAATATTCATACTTCTTGAATGACCTGAAGTGGACTTGGATTTATGTTGATCGATCCCCAAAAAACAGGAGAAAAATGAGGCCGAAAACACTTTAAACCTAATCTTAAAGCCGTCAGGCTCTGCATAGGTGTTGGATTGCGCCTGTGTGTACGTGAAGCTGATAAAGAGGAAGTAAAAGCATGAAAGTCAGTCCTTGTTTATTTTTTTAGTGTATGCATGAGTGTATATCTGTGTGTGTGTGTGTGTTTAAAATGGGCTCACAGTGCAGCGAGTCAGTCCGTGTTTACCTTCCTGTCAGAGTGACAACTCTCTCCAAGACATCTTCACCTTATCTCATGTTGACTCATGGTGCGCCCCGACCACAAAAGACACACACACACACACACACACACACACACACACACACACACACACACACACACACACACACACACACACACACACACACACACACACACACAGTGTGATAGAGTGATGGAGAAGCCAGAAGAAAGAGCCCTGTGACATAAAAGTACAGAAAGTTTTTAATACGAGCAGAAATCCTGCTGAAACACATCTGAGGTGTTAAAGTACATTTGGTGAAAAAGTTCACCAGGATGCAGAAAATGAAATGCCAAACCCTCCACCTTTCCTCAGGAGGTCTCCTACTTAAAGAAAAATAAGTGCAGTGATGTTGATTCCTGCAGCGACTGCTGTTCTTCAGCCTGTAGAAACCATCCTACAGCTGAAACGTGTCATAAATGTTGCTTTGGTCAGGTGTTTATCATCCTTGTTGCTGTCAGGGAATGTTTACAAGCATCTCGGACAGAGGAGATGCCAGAGTCTAAAACCAGCAACCTGCAGGTCAGTTGTTGCTCTAGTTAGTTAGTTAGTTGCTCTAACCTGTGGTTTTGTCCTCATCCAAAAAGCCCACCCAAAGTGCAGGCTAGAATGGGCCCTGAGCCTCATCAGCATTATTTTATTTCTTTGTGGGCGGCTCAAGGATACACGGACATGTTTTCTTGGGAAAAAAAAAAAAAAGAAACAAATGGGTCATGCGGTGGTTAGCACTGTTGCCTCACAGCAACAAGGTCCTGGGCTTGAGTCGACCTTGGCTGGCACCTTTAACTTCCTTTAAATAAAGATTTTATTTGTGATAATTGTTTATTTATATATTAAACTTAATTTATTGTGAACTGAATGCATGCCTACGGCTTACTCTTTTATTAAAGTGGAGTCAGGTACGGTGTCGGTCAGGTCGATGGTGAATTGGTGGTAAGGTGGACATTTGTGCGTACCCACTCCGCCGACTTGATGCCCATCACGTATCTTGGGCCACAATCTGGTGTTATCAGGCAAGATAAGCCCCCAGGTGTGCATTTGGAACATTTGAGTTTTTTACTGTGAAATTTTTTAGTTTTTTACTGTTTTAAAATTTGTTTTTAAGACAAAGCAGCAGCTGGTAATTTCCCATTAAAACTCATGCATGCTTTGTATTTAAATGGCATATAACGAAGCCCCAAGAGGTGTCTCAGCCCCAGCCGGGTCCCTCTGGCACCCGTGTGGAGGCCTCTCCCCAAGAGAGGTTGGTTTATGTTCCTAGAGAGAGGCCATGCCCTTTATTTAGTGGGACTGGAGAGATCAGTGTTCAGAGCTGGGTGGAGGAAATAAAATCTGTTATGCGCATGTGCAGGCTTGCTCCTGTTTATAAGGCTCACTATATTTATGATCATTTGATTTGTGATGCTTGGGAAGAAATAAAATATAGATCCCAAGAGGTAAGGGAAAACCCAGACAGTATCCTCGATATTCTTCTCAGCCAGTGTAGTTGCCCTATGTCTTTTATTGCAGTTAAGGAAACCTTTCATGCAAGAAAGCAACAAAAAGGGGAGTCATTGAGGGAATTTTCACATGCTTTATTCTCTCTGATGGACAAAATGATTCAAAGTTGTCCAGAGAGACAAATTCCTGATGCTGAACGACTATTACGTGACCAGTTTGTAGAGTGTGTAGGTGATGGGAATTTGAGCCATGTACTTAAAAGAACTGTTCAACAACATCCTGACTATGACCTTCATGCTGTTAGGGATGAGGCCCTTAGGTGGGAGCAAGAGGGCAGAGTAGGAGCAGAGCAAAGTCGGTTCATGAGTCATTCCATCCCCTCAGTCTATAGCATTCAGCATACAGGACACGCTAAGGTGCAGATGGATTTAAAGAAATCTTAAACCAACAGCAGGCCCAGATGGATCAGCTCACACGAGTTAAAATCCACTCATACTTCTGTTAAGCCCAGGTTTACACAGTGATTGTCATTGGGGTTTGGGAGGGCTGTGCTTTCACAGAAACAGGCAGATGGTCAGGTGCATCCCATAGCCTATGCTAGCCGAGGTCTAAAGCCCACTGAGTGGAATACTTCAAATTATAGCTCCATGAAACTTGAGTTTTTAGCTTTAAAATGGGCTATGACAGAGAAGTTCACAGAATACTTGTTGCGTCACAAATGTGTTGTATATACTGATAACAACCCCTTGAGTCATTTGGCCACAGCTAAGCTTGGAGCCTTGGAGCAATGTTGGGCTGTACAGTTGTGATCTTTTGATTTTTCAATTATGTACCACCCAGGCTGCACTAATGGTAATGCAGATGCTTTGTCTCGTCAATATCAGCCAGCAGAGTTGGCAGCAACCATGGAGACCCTGCTCCTTGGGATACCTCTCCCAGAGAGTCCAGCCCAGGCTAAAGCTACACTCCCCCAGCAGGTAGTAGAATCTGTCATTTCAGTTTTACCATTTTACTCCTCTGCTGACCTTGTTGCTCTGCAGAGAGATGACCCTACCTTGAGTGCCTTCTTGAAGTTCTGGTATAGGGGGACCGGACCCAACTCATCAGGAGAGGAGAGATCTGTCAGAAGTATTAGAATTGGCGTGCCAGTGGAAGAAATTAGCGGAGAATGAGGGGGTTCTTTATCATCAGGTTTTGGAGCAGATGGTGGGGAACCAGTTTGTCAATTAGTGGTGCCTCAGAGCCTTAGGGATACAATTTTGTATCATCTACACAATGAGCATGGTCATCAGGGGGTTGACGTGACTACAGAGCTGGTCTGGAAAAGATGCCATTGGCCAGGTATGTTCAAAGCCGTTCAGGATTATTGTCAGCAATGTGAACGTTGTGTCCAAGCAAAGAAAGCTTATTCTAAACCTAAAACAATCACGGGTCACTTCCCAGATGCCAAGCCTAATCAAATCCTTGCCATTGATTTCTCCTGTCTTGAACCCTCTGTGGATGGTTGTGAAAAGGTACTAATTCTTACTGGTGTATTTTGTAAATTCACCCAGGCCACTGCAACCAGGAACAAAAAGCAACTATGGTGGCCCGTGTCTTGGTTCATGAGTGGTTCTTTCGTTTTGGGGTCCCTGCTCAGATTCACTCAGATCAGGGAAGGAGTTTTGAAGCTGCAGTGATCCAACAACTGTGTCAGTTATTTGGGTTGGAGAAAACTCACACCGCTCCATACCACCCACAAGGTAATGGACAGTGCGAGTATTTCAATAGGACCTTGCATGATCTTTTGAGAACCTTATCCTTTGAAGAAAAGTGTAACTGACCCAGGTATTTACACCAACTCACCTTTGCTTATAACACCACAAGCCATCAGACCACTGGTGAGTCACCCTATTTTCTAAAGTTTGGCCAAGAGCCCCAGCTCCCTATTGACTTCCTGCTCGGAAGGATAGAGGAACAAACATCTGGAACAAACATACAAGAGCATCAGAAACATCTTGCAGTTGCTTATGAGGGTGAACGAAAATGGATGAAAATGGCTGCAACTCACTGTGCAGCTTGTCAGACTGGCCTTGTCACTGATCCACTGCCCTTGCACCAGTTAGTGTATTTGAGAGATCACAGAATTAAAGGTAGACACAAAATACAAGATCATTGAAGTTCCATTCCCTATTGCATTGTTAGGGCTCCTGATGGTGCTGGTCCAGTGTATACTGTGGCTCTGCTGGACAATCCAGAAAAGGTGAGGCATGTCAATAGGCAGTTTATTAAACCAGCCCCTGCTAGTCTTTGTGAGAAGACTGAGAGGGAGAGCCAGCAGATTGCCAGCCTCAGATGCAGATGGCAATTTCTATGTGTGGCAATGTATAGAGTCACCTAGAATTCCCTAATTCCCTTACTTGTCTCTGAACCCTGTTCAAAGTAAGCAGATTTTGGTACATTGGTGGGTCCACGGCCTAATAATGTAAGCCCTCAACCCAGCAGCCGTGAGGAATGTTCTAGTGTCCCCACTTCTCTAGTCCCAGGTTGTAGATTTAGGAGAACTAAGCGTGTAGCAGCTGGCCATCATTCTAACATCCATCACCCCAACCAGTTGTACCCAGGCAATCTAGAACCCAGTCAGTTACAGCATTTTGTAGGCCCTGGCTTTGAGGTTACACTGTTGGATTGCCAATGTAAAAAACATCTGGGCGGAAATTGTGAGGGGTGGGAGCTAGATCTATGTGCCGCTCCTTGTGGGCAGGGTCTTTCCCTATATAAAGACAGGTGCAGGCCATAATGGTAGCTGTTTTGTTTGAACCTGGAGTTGTAGTGCATGTCTGTGTGGAATTTCCTGGCACCCTGTGGTTAACCTTTATTTTCCTAGACACTGATTTGGAAGGCCTAGTTTGCATTTTTGACTAAGGAGAAGATTTTCAGGACTGAAGGCCCTGCTTGTACTGCAGTGAGTAGGGCCACTCCCTTGGCTCTGCTCGCTGTGATGCATGATGTCCCACCACTCCTTTTTAATTGCATCATACGGGTCACATCACGTCATAGTACACATAGGGCCTCGGGAGGCAGGTGTGTCACACAGTGGTTAGTGGGTAGAGCTGCTGAGGTGGCCTCACTTATCTATTCACTGCTGCTTGCTCCTCAATTTTATTTACATCTTAGATACTGAGGGCCTTGGGGGTGGATGGGTGTTGTTGATCAGTGCTCATGTTACACCTGTCCCTCCAATTTTAATAGGACTGTAGCTTTCACACAGTCATACACATTCTTCCCACTACATACACTCACATACACCCAACACATCACCCCAAACACGTTGAGCGGGAGGAGGGGGTGGGCAGGTCTTCCCACACCCCGGTTTCATGCACCCTCCTTGGGGTAGGGACTGACTAGTGGTTTGGCTGCTTCCCCGGGTTGCTGCTAGCTCTGTGCTGGCAACTGTTTGTCCACACTTGTGTCGATGTAAGGTCCGTGTATGTGTGTGCATGAGTGTGTGACTGACATATATGAATGTGTATTTGTATGTGACCTGGGTGTTTTGGTGTGTGTGTTTGTGTGTGTGCATGTATGGACAGCTGGGCCAGGGTCTGTGGCTTGCTGAGCCTTGGCACCGGTGAGACGCAATTGGGGAGGGCGGAAGTCACCCCTTCCTACCGCTCCCCACTGATTGTGTGCTTGGCCGGATGTGCTGGCTTGGCTTTTGGCCTGCTCCCTTGGCGGCATCTTCGGCGGGAGGCTATGCTGCTGTCGGGCGGCTCTCGGGCGCCTGGGGCCTCCGGGCCATGTTTTTGGCTCATGCTGGGGGGAGCATGCCTACAAGGGGGAAGGCTACTCATTGCCTCTGGCTCTCTGGGGTCTTACCGTTTGACCATGGGGGCTCTGTCTGGGATCTTCCTCCTTCCTCTTCTGGGGTGTCTGCGCGGTTGCCATCAAGATGTGTGGCCTCGGGTCTTCTGAGCTCCTGGTGGGCCGTGGATGACCCAGGTCCCCTGGGTCTTTCCCTGTTTGCCTCTGGATCCTGAGGGGTGTGGTTGCAGCTTCTTGCCCTCATTATTATGTTCCATGACAGAGGCACTCACACACATTACTACAAACCACAGCAAGATTGTGTGTGTGTAATATATATATATATACAGTATATATATATATATATATATATATATATATATATATATATTAGGGGTGGGACTTTAACGCGTTAATTTCGATTAATTAATTACGGGGAAATTAACGCGTTAAAAATTTTAACGCAGTTTAATCGCACTTTGCACCGTGGAACGTTTCTCAGTGCACGAGTTCCAGGCATACAGATTATATCGACGCACAATGTCCAAATTAGGGGCCGCATCCTGTGAAGGACCCGGCCCACGTCTTTTGTAGCCCACGAAGACCGCAAAGGCCGGAAGTGAGCAGCTAGCCTTCATATCAGCGTCACCTGCCCTCACCTCAGGTAGCTCATGTCGCCTAGCAACCGTGAGTGCGAAGCACAGCTGTGTAAACAGCTGTTAAACGGAGAACGAACTTTTTCTCCTTTTTGTGGTTTAATTTTAAGCCTTTAATTCAAAATAAGCTGTTAAAACAAGCATAACACATTTCAACATCAAGGAATACAGCTGAGAGAATGATTAATTTCCAACTTTAACAAGTGAGACATTAATGTTGAATAAAACTATCCAGTTATGATGCTTAACTTTAATTTCAGGAGTTTACTTATCACAGGAGCACTTCCACCCTTCATTGGTCTGTGTAGTAGACTGGTGGGAAAATAAACAAAATTTTGAAGTTTAAGCTTATGTATATTGATTCATTCATCAACCAAACTTAAATTAATATTTCTCATGTCAAATACTGAAATGCGATTAAAATGCGATTAATTTCAATTAATTAATTACAAAGCTTGTAATTAATTCGATTAATTTTTTTAATCGAGTCCCACCCCTAATATATATATATATATATATATATATATATATATATATATATGTAGATATGTATACAGATATGTATATATATATACATATCTGAAGCTGGAATCAAAATTAATGAAGACGAGGCAAGAAGATTCAAGGGTAAGTAATCTGACCTATTTATGTTCATGGTCTAACTCAATCTCCATTAATTTAAATTTAATAAAGACTAATGTGCTAACAGTATATTATGTGTACAGGATGTTACCCACCTTCTCTGCAATTTCAGAATATTAGTGTTTTAGTGAAGTACCATCACAAGTGCTAAATATTTTCACCGTTTTGTGTTTAAGTACTTTGTTTGGGGCTCGTATTTGCTTTGCTCTCTCCCTTAAAACTCCCTTCAGCTCAGCTACACCATCTATCCTAAAAAAAAAAACTGTGTTCAATTCACTTGAACTAGAAGCTGCATTTCTAGCTTTTATGATTTTGGTTAGATTCTGAATTACTGTCACCATTATGTCTTTATAGCATTCAAATTCACTAAACTGCTAATGTTAACCATGTTGGTGATCTATGCTTTGTCACAGCAGTGACAAATATTATAACGTAAATTAGCTCCGTGGTTAGCATGGGCTTTGTATACATATGACTAAAGGAAAATTAAATAGATATATTTTTGACTTGTTTGGCATTATGTTTAGCTTGGTACCCTAATTTGCTAATGGCAGAGACCTTGCTGTCAGCCAAGCCCTTTTCACTGTGGGAAGGCAGCCGTGGTGGCATTAAGAGAGGGTTTGTGTGCGTGGGACGTGAAACAGGGTATGTGAGCTAGGGGTGTGTGATATGTATCGTCTACGATAATAGTAATTAATAATTGCTGTGTTAACAATGTACGAGCTGACATTATCGAGTATGCTAATGACTGGGAAAAAAACAACAATTAAAACACCTCCACTCCACAAATTCACAACTTCATGCTTTAGTATAGGCTGCTGCACGTGCGCATTGAGAGAGTCCATACTGTGTGCTAGCTAAACAACACACTTAAAGCTAGAAATGAGTGAACCCGCTGCGCCAGGGGAAGAAATTCCAACATCGTCTTCTACCACCTTAGATTTAATTCCTAGGCATGGATCATCTTCACTCTCATGGAGGTGGTTTGACTTTGAAAAGACTGACATTGCTCAAAAGACGGCAGTTTGCAGAATATGTAAGAAAGCAGTTGCCGTTAAAATTAGTGCCACAACTAACCTCTCCCATCATCCCCCAACAAACCACCGCACAGAATATGAGGAATATGAAAAGCTTTGGGAGCCCGCTGTCCAAGAACAATCTAAATGGTGCAAAATACACGCGGCAAACTTTAGCAGAGTCATTAAAAAAGTGTCGTACGACCAAAAAAAGCTGAAGATGGCAAGAGATGACAAATGCGGTCACAATTACCACGCAAAAGACATGGTGCCCGTTCAAGAAGTTGAGACAGATGGCTTCAAAAAAACTCTAGATTCACTCTAGATTCAAGATCTAAACTGCCTGGCTGTAAGTATTTCAGTCAAACTGCTCTGCCTAAACGGTATGAATCGTGTCGCCAAACTCTGGCGCATAAGCTAAAAGACGTCGCACATTTTGCCAACACGGCGGATTTATGGTCAAACAAAACGTCAGAGCCATACCTCTCATTGATGGTGCATTTCATCGACGAATCTTGGCAACTGCAAAGCTACTGTTTGCAAATATCATACTTCCCTGAAGACCACACAGGAGTGTTAATTGCCCAAGGTCTGCAAGATGCAATGGCATCTTGGTCACTGCGAGAAGACCACATGGTGTGGATGACAACAGACAGTGGGGTTAATGTTATCAGTGCACTACGGAGAAACAAATGGAAATGGCTTCCTTGTTTTGGACACAGGTGCCGTTTACACGAAGCCGTTTTCACTGGAAACGGTGTCGTTTTGATGCGTTTCAGCCTTTCGTTTACACGATGGCGTTTCAGAAACGATCCGCGTTTACACGAGGACATGTGAAACGATGAAAACGATGTAGTTCCCATGCCAGGCCACAAGTTGGCGTTGGTTTTCTCTTTGCAAAGTTTGTTTACGCAAGACGCGCATGCGTGGAGTGACACAGTAGGTAGTGCGGCAAATTGTTCATTACTTACAAAACGGCCAATGTGAGAGGTTTTGTGTGGACTGACGATGAGGTTGGATCGCTGCTGCACACAACGCTGAATTACAAAACGGTAAAAACACAGGAAAAGCATAAGAAGCACTCGTGAATCCGCGAGTGCTGTTTATCAGCTTGCGCGTGCGCGAAAAACTGGCCGTCGCAACCATAGTGCGCATGTGCGAGTCGAGCGTTTTCAAATCACCCCGGTTTCAAGTGTTTACACGAAAACGCAAGCCGGTGCGTTTCTGAAACGCTCCACTCTGGACCCCGTTTCTGAAACACATCGTTTTCACTCTGTTGTCGTGTAAACAGAAGGGCGAAACGCATCAAAACGACACCGTTGTCGTGTAAACGCAAGGCTGAAACGCATCAAAACGACACCGTTTCAAAATGAAAACGGTCTCGTGTAAACGGCACCAGAGACTTCATTTTGCTATTGGTGAGTAACTTTTATATAATGCAATTGAAGTTAAATGAACAAAGAATTAATTTTTTTGGTACAGTAATGTGTGAGCAAATGTGAAAAAAGTCCAGATGATGGAATGTTATATGCATTGTGTAACAAAGCAAAGCTGTTACTGCATGCAAATAACAATATTTTAAATATGACATGACATGAATGACATGATATGACATCTGTCATATATAATAGGCTTTAATGTCATTATTGCATACCTGCACACTTTGAATTGAGTAGACTCAAAATATGTGTTTTTTTCTGTATATATTACATTTTTCAGAGAGGAGCATGCTGGAACCGAGAATAGACAGAGCCATTGGGGTTTGCAAGAAGGTGGTCGGAGCTTTCTCCAACAGCTGGAAAAAGAAGGAAGCACTTCCTGATGCACAAGGGCAGTTGAAGCCTCCAGAGTATAAACTCATCACAGAGTCACCAACAAGATGGGGTTCAAGCGATTCCTTGAACAGGAAGAGGCCATTCCTTATGTGTTGGCTGAAGACAAAAAAATACAGACACCTTCTCCCAACATGGCAGGATGTTGAGGTGCTGGAGGCGGTCAGCAAAGCACTTGGGCCTCTTCTAGATTCACAGATGCTCTTTTAGGTGAGAAACTTGTAACTGTTTCTTACCTAAAACCTGTGCTGGCCTTGTTCAACACTGAAGTCCTGTTGGTGAAATCTGATGACGCAGACCTAACCAAAAAAAAAAAAAAAAATCAAACCATCCTCAACTACCTGGACGCAAAGCACACAGAGGACTGTGTGGAAGAACTGTTGAGTCTGGCAACAACAACTGACCCCCGGTTCAAAAATCGCTACAATGATTACGACACGATCAACGTCATTGTGACAGCAGCTACAGCAGATCTTTTGGCTATAGCTACAGAGGAAGACACCCCTACCTCATCTGCTTCAGCTCAGGCATCAGCAGCCAAAGTTGGAGATGATGACACAAGAGAGCCAGCAAAGAAGACAAAAAAGTCTTTTGACAGGTATTTCAAGAAAATGCAGGACTTCAAATAAGGTGAGTCTCTGCACATCATGATTGAAAATGCCAGAAGTAGACAGTGATGTCAATCCACTTGACTGGTGGAAAACACAAGGAGTAAACTTCCCGAGATTGGGTCAGCTTGCAAAGAAGTACCTGTGCATCCCTGCCTCAAGCAGCCCTTCTGAGAGGGTCTTCAGCACTGGAGGAAATGTTGTAACATGTAACCTTGCTGCTCTGAAGCCAGATGCTGTGGACAGGCTGGTGTTTTTGTCACACAACTTGAGGTAAATCCCAAGAAGCCGAGTTCATTTCAAAATAGGCTGCTATTTTTTTCTGTCCTTCGGTCATTCTAATACATGGACCATTTTTTTTTTGTCTGCAAATTGTGGACTTTGTTTACATTAGAGTCATTGGTTTACAAATTATATAAAAAACCCTTTTTTTCCTGAAGTGTTGCACGTTTTTTTTGGCAAAAAATAATTCCTTTAGTATGGAAAAAATAATTCCTTTAGTAAGGAATTATTTTTACTATATTGAAATTTTGCTCACCATTTATTATATTTAAAGTTGTATTTAAACTTGGTTTAAACTTGAAACTTAACACTAAGGTCTTTAAATTCTTTTAGATAAATTCTTTTGCTGCTTGGTTATTTATTTTTAATTTTATTTATAATTAATTTTATTTATTTGTAATTTATATAGAAGGATGCTGCTACACCCTATCCAACCATTCAACTGATGGGTAACGGAGTGGAAGATGGTGATGAACATTGCCGGGCCCAGTGTGGTGAAAGTAGAAAGAATAGATGTGTGCCACTGCATGGGTCTTGATGAAGCCTTTATATGTTACCTTGTTGGCAGGTTAGTATCTTCTTTCTTCTATTCAGTTCTATATTGTTTAGCTTTTATGTTAAAGACAAATGGTTTAGAACACTGTATTAAAAAAATACGATGAGAATGGACAGGTTCACATTTCAGTATTGATCTTGCTTTAAACTGAATGAACTGATTTTAAATTAATACATTTCAATAAATAAAGAATATTTTTGTGAATGTAAGGGTTTGTTTTGTCTCTTAAAGCTACCACTTGCTGTACCTCACTCTAGCTGTACCTCATCTGATACAAAACTATACCTATTAAAAAGGTACAAGTTTTGTACCTGATACATAAAGGTACATATTTGTCACTAAAGGTACAGACAATAAGGTACAAAACTGTCCCTAGGTTCAGAGGTACAATATTGTACTCCACTAGGGTACAGCTGGAGTGACAAAGTCTTCGCACCTTTTTAGATCCATTCTTGTTCCTCTATTTCTTAGTGTGTAAAAGAGGCAAAGAAGAAGCTCAAAGTGAAAGAGGCAGAGCAGCAGCTACTGGACAGTATCAAAGAGCTGAAGAAGAACCTGCGGCACAAGAAAACAATGAAAAACTACCGAATATGACGTGAAGTGTGTCCCAGCAACACAAAGGTTGAGGAGAGTGATGGCTTCATCCTCCCTCTTTCCACTTTTTCTTCATGTTCTCCACCTTCACCCCTCCATTTTCTCTTTCTCCTTATTCTTCCCTCCCTCTCCTTCCACCGCTCCTTTCTCTTTCCTGCCCCGTCCCTCCATTCCTCCTCCCTCTCTTTCCCTCTCCCGCTCTTTCACACTCACCCCCTCTCTCCACATGCCTCATTCATCTCTTTCTCCTTCACCCTCCTCACATCACCTTTGATTTGAAGATTCAAAGCTTCACTAGAAACAGCCAGAAAAACAACTGCACAGCATTAAACCAAGACTGTAAATATCTGATCCCAGGATTTTTTTTAAAGGAGGAACTTTAATACCAATACCTGGTGTTGAAAACCAAGTCTGTGTATCGAATGTGCTTTGCCATGACCTTCTTCTTCTTTCTGTTCGGCGTTATCATGATTTGTATTCGTAGCAATAAAAAACCTACATGCAGCTTTTCAAAATGGCTTCTGGTTCTTTAAATTTTTCATCCTGGTTGGAATTACAGTGGGAGCCTTTTTCATCCCTGATGGAACATTTCACGATGTGTGATTTTACTTTGGCTTGGCAGGATCCTTTATCTTCATTTTAATCCAACTCATTCTCCTCATTGATCTTGTCTACTCCTGGGACAAAGCCTGGGTAGAAAATGCTGAAAGGGGGAACAAATGCTGGTATACAGGGCTCCTGTCTTTCACTGGCCTCCACTATGTTCTGGCTATTGCTGCTGTGGTGCTTTCTACATTTCTTTGACTGATATGGGAGGAATATGCTCTTTTTCTAGTCCCTCAACTGCACCCAAACACCTATGTCTTCTCCTTTGCCTTTTGTACAGTATGTATGTCGGTGGTCACCAGCAACATGTAAAACCCCAGGGCCGTTTCTCAGTGCTCAAGTAAGCAAGTTCGTACTTGCGGACTTGATAAGTACGAACTTTCCATGTTCGGGGGGATTATTTTTCAGTTGGAAAACCAATTGAACCAACAGACTTGATGACATCGCAGCTCAGTTTAAGTGTTTCTATTGCCTTCCAGCTTAAATTTAGAGATAACTTGGCTTTAAAATCTTAATCTCTGAATAAAAATATTATCGATGTATACACAGCTCAGCTGCTTAACTGAACAAAATCAAAACAGGTCAGATGTTAAAATTATGTTATTTTTATTCCAGAAGAATCCCAACACTTACAAAAGACAGAAGACATCTAGAATAGAGCTGAATAAATATTTAAAACATAGCATTTGATCATTTGTGGAGCAGGATTGCCATCAGTCTTCACAATGTCCATGAACAGCATCAACATGCAGCTGCGATGTTCCTGCTCCCGGTGAAAAAGTTCTCGAGTACCTTCCTGAGTAAAATATTTTTAATGTCAGTTTTACTGATTTGCTCAGTAAACATAAGAAACAGTGAAATAAACCAAACATCAACCATTAGAGATCATCTGAGTGTGAATTATATTTGCGTTTAACTTCCACTCAGCGGCAAAACCAGCGGGAGTTTGGAAAACAATGTGCCAGGAGTTAGGCGTTCTCCTGGTTATAGCGAGCCTCGTCCGCCCAGTGAGCGGACAGCTGGCTGTTAGAGCAGCGGGAACGCACATCTCCGAAAATGTGGGAGCACTTTTGCAATTAAGTAACATCTTGATAAACTGAGCAGATATTTGAGGTTTACGTATCTGCATTCTCGCCTGAAAACATCTAAAAATTTGATTTTGTGTCACAGGAGCAGTGAGCAGTTTACTCTTCCCCGCCATTGCTGCGTCTGAGTTTTGTTCCAAATGCATTCTGGGATACTTGGCTGCACGAAGTCAACACATGCATCTTGGATAGAAGGGGGCGGAGCAAGAAAACATCTGTGCTTTTTGAGTGAACTTCCTTTATGTGAACTTTGAAATTTGAACAGTAATTGGGCTGAGTGATGCCGTTTCACAAGTACGCATATTGAGAAATGGCCCATTAGTCAGAAGGGACTTGTTCTTCCCTATAGAAGCTTGTTTCGCTATGGAAGCTTGTTACCGCCACAAAAAAAAAACAAAACAAAATTTCAACTTAGCATGGCCAATCAGGAAGCTCCGTAATCCGTACATCATTTCCTTGTTAGCAAGAAGCTGAAGGTATCAGCTGTCCAACAGATTGACATTAAAATACTAATTCCTTACCTTTTATGCAGCTGTATTTTGCTAGAATACACTTTGACCGTTGTTACAAACTGCTGGCTCACTGATACTGTCACCAACCCATTTTGAGTGTACACGCTCTGGCCGCATCTGTTTACGGGTAGCAAGGAAATCACCTCTTTCTCGGGAAAAAAACATCGCCGTCCGTATCTTGAAATTTCGAGAAAGTAACTCAAAATTTCGAGTTAGGTACGGCATTTTTTTTTTTTTAGTGGTGGAAACAAGCTTCCATACTTCCCTGATACTGTCTTCAAATATGGTGGAGGAACATACCAGCTTCGACAAACTGGTGACTGTTCCTATGTGCTCTTTGTCTAATTATAGGTTTATGAGAATGCATCAGTTTTTTGGAAGATATTCACTAACACTAATCAATGTTTATTTAGTAGTATAGTTTTCTATTAAATAACAAAAAAATTACTGCTTGCACCTTTAAAATATATGATAGGTTCAGATCATTTTAATAACTCAGAGAACAAACACACAACTCTTTTGAACTTGCGCAAGGAGGAGAGATCCGTTCCTTGAACTCAGCTCGCGGCTGAGCGGAAGTTATCTGTCCTGCAGGACCGCTTCCTGCGCAGCGCTTTTATTCGGATTTTCACAATAAGATCACGTGGGTTACACCAAACGCAGTTTACAGCATGTAATAAACAACATTCTTGGCTTTTTCCTTACCATATATGGTCGTAAGCATACTGTGACATGTGCGCATGTAACATGGCGTATACGAGACACGTATCCTATATGTGTTCTCTGCAGGCTGAGAGCAGCCTGCAGGTAACTACAACTTCCTTTGTAAAAAATGTCACCACGTGTTTCCATTTCAAACATAAAAACAACAGTATCATATGTACATAAAACAACTTATAGAAAATATACAAACAGAAGATATGATAATTTATAATATACAGAATGGAATTTATACCATAACTCCAACAATATATAGTGTGTACAAAAATGTTTTTATACACTAACAGTAGAAACATGCTGATGTGCCTCAGCCATTATGCATTAATCTCGCTCGTCCAACTAAAATGTGTTGATACTACAGCAGCCACTGTAACATAATTTAGTTGAGGGCAATCAAATGACATCTGGCATGTTTTACACACTGTACCTTTAAAATGTTCCAGTGGGGACATGTAAAGGGGGGTAACCAAATGTATTAGTTCACATCATTTTTTTTGCACACTTAAAAATTTAAGAGTAATTTCTTGTAGGTCCTAACACACACGGAGTTGTTCCTGTTTGAGTTAAGAGCAGAAGACAGGATGGAATTTAAATATCGTTTTCAGCATGAAAAAAAAAACAGCTGAACAGTTGGTCAATGAAAGAATAAAATCTATAGTTACCTTGTTGACATAAAATGGGGGATAATTTAGGAGGGCTTTATGAACATAGCTAGACAGATATCAGCTGGACATCGTAAGTTTAAACACTGTTATTTACTTGGTTCTTTTAAAAATATTTTCTACTGCTTTTCAGTTTGACTGACTTTGTAATTCTTCTCTCATACAATTCTAGATGTGGTATTTAAATATGTTTTAACCAAAAATTGTGCCTTTAGCCTGTGGGCATTCCTCAGGTCCAGTAAAGTGTTACACAGAGTTCTGTATTATGATCGAAAAAATGCCACTCCACAATGGCTGTACTCTGAACCCTCGTTACAACGCGCTTCACTTCTCGCGGCCTTGCTGTTTCACGGATTTTTTTAGTGCAGTTTTTTATGCTTTTTTTTTTGTTTTTTTAACAGTGTATGAACGTGCATCGTGTTCTGCGTCCTGATTGGCTGTTAATCAATCTCCTCCGTCCTTCGTCTCTGTCCAGCACAGAATGTGTTCGGTTTGAAAACAGGTTTTGATCTTTGGTTTCCTTCTATAGTACTGTATAATAATTGTAAAAAATAAAGCTGACTACTTCGCGGATTTCGCCTATCGCGGGTTATCTTTGGAACGTGACCTCTGCGATAAACGAGGGTTCACTGTACTGCCATTACCTGACTACAGTTCAGTATTCTTCAATTGATTAATTAACTGTAGGTATAGAAAGAACATCAGTCATCACAAAGCACAGTACGGTCCTCCCTCACTATATCGCGGTTCACTTGTTGCGGCTTCACTGTATCGCGGATATTACTAACTCTTTTTCGTAGAGTTTTCACTATATTGTGGGATTTTGCGGCATATAGGAATTTCTGTTTGCCCCTGAAGTAGGCAAACAACATGCAACTGGTTAAACTTTTAAGATACTAACTAATAAAAAAAAGTAGAGAAGCAATCTGGTGAGCATGTCATAAACCTTAAATGATCTCAAACTGGCTCTTTGAACTTCACAGTCAGTTCACTGTACTCAAATAGCATCCACCAGGTCTTGATCAACTGGAGCACCTTTGGAATATGGTGGAAGGGGAGATTAGCATTGTGAAGACAAGTCTGCAGCAACTGTGTGACACTTTCATGTCAATATCATGGCTGCAGGAAGGTGAATCCTATCCCAGCTGTGATATTGGAAGCAATTCAATTTGAATTTAATGCTAAAGGGTTAATAAGTCTAAAACTTTAATCTTCAATTGTTGCCTGTACAGGTGGACATCACTCAACAAGGAGAAACCTTTGGTGTGCCATCCTGTGAGTCTGGATATGCTGACAGTCATGAGGTTTTTGGACACTTGCTCACAATTAAAGACAAAATTGCCAAATTGTAAAGAAAAAAAAATACTAATTCCATGGTGTTTCAGAGTGTAAGTATAGTTTTGTGCTATATTGTTCATTTTTATGTGTTAACAAACTGGTTTATGTTCTTGTTCAGTCTTTAACATTTTTTTAATAAAAGGTTAATGAAAACAACTCACTGTGTCTCCATCATGATATGCTCAGATGAGCCTATGCCTTTTATTACTTATAGTATAATGCAGGGGTTATTAACTACATTTGTCCCATTGCCACAATTTTTCTCAGCAGAGACTCTGAGGGCCTGATGCTCTTGTAAAGTAAAATAAATTAATATTGCAACCTAGGTAATATATTATCATTTGATAAATAAAATTTCCTTTCAAATTTATGCTATTTTTAATTATGTGATGTGCAAGTCTTGCACTTACATGTTCTTCTCTGTTATGTTCACAGCTGTTATGGAGACACTGCAATTGTGCACAGTTGTGCTCATTATAATTACAATAAATAAAATGTTAATGAGAGCAACAAGTTAATCGTAATTTTTGATTGAAGACAGGCTTTCCTGTAAGTAACCTGAAAGTTTAGTAAAGCCATTACATAATAATGCTATGAAAAGTACAGTGTACTAATGATGCGCATGCTTACAGTCTTGAACACTGTACTTACGGCCTTAGTCAAAGTAGTACAAACTTAGTCACGGTACTTACGGCTGTAGTCACGGTAGTACAGCCTTAGTCACAGTATTTAAAGCCTTAGTCAAAGTAGTACAGCCTTAGTCACATTACTTAAATGTACTTACAGCGTACATCCCTGTAAAATACCTGTAAGTTTGGGTTAAGCCACTAGATAATACAGCACGGGCCCTGAATATTACCTATGATGTAGGATCAGGGAAACAGGGTTGGTTTTTCAGTTAAATTACCTGGAAATTACGCAGAACATAAATGGACTTACGAAGCACAGCCATGTAAAATACATGTACTTATAGCCTTAGTCAAAGTAGTACGGCCTTAATCCTGGAAATTACACAGAACTTAAATGTACTAATAGGGTAAATCCCTGTAAAATACACGTACTTACGACCTTGGGTTGTATTATAAAGTGTTACCGAAATGTCTCAGAGCTGTGCTACCCATACAGGGGTTTCTCCACCAAGTACTAAGTCATGCTTTGCCTGTATTCACTCAATGATGTGCAAATTAATTTGTGACTTTTATGTAATGTGTTTTTTCTGGATTTTTGGTTGATATTCTGTCTCTCGCCATAAAAATGACTTTTCATTTCTTTGTGAGTGAGAAAACTTACAAATTCAGCAGTGAATCACATAATTATTCCTCCACCATAACTGTAAGTGTCTTAATGATTCGTTTGATAATGACACACACACACACACACAGACACACACACGCATCCTCGTCACCCTTCAGACATGACACAATCACCTCAGTAGCTGCCTCGTCAGTGGAGTAAGAGGGGAAATTGAAAAAGAGCTAAAAGATGTTTGAAGACAAAGTCATCAGTGAGGAATGAATGGAAAATATTCTGCGTGTTAGCTGGTCTCCATCCTTCCTTGCAAGATAATTACCCGAGCAGCTCTGTGATTAGGCTCACAGCAGAGCGCTAAGATGTCAGCAAATGACAAGCGACTGGGACTTGTAAAAGCACTAACACACACAAAATGGCACACAGAGGACTTTGTGTCCTACTCTGCTTCCCGTCCACAAGAATAAACAGAGCTTTTAATGGTCGGGACACATCAGAGAGTGGCGAAGCAAAACTCCTTTGAGAGGGGTTGTGATTATAGTTGCTACCACAAGATATATAGCAATGCCTTCCATCTCAAAATTAGGCTGATTATAGGTCTGGCATTTGCAGCATTTTGTTTTATCACGAATGACAGCAAAGTGTCCTGCAGGGAGTTGGCATTGTGTTTATTTTGAAACTGAAGAAATGCAGTTAGATAAAGTGACACCCAACATCCTTATTTGGCGTATGTCACCACATTTGAGTCGGACACTTAAAAGACAACGTTTCACTCAGACTGCAGTTCCCTTAATATTAGGATTATGCTCTCCTCTAGCTGCTTCGAAATAAATCTGGTTATGCAAGAGCCCCCGGATGCCTCAGAATAGTATAATTTAATGCAGAAAATTAATTTTGTCATTAGCACACAGCGATGAACAGGTCTTTGGAAATATTTCTTAGCGTGTCAGTGTGTGTGTGTGTGTGTGTGATAGTTAGAAAGCACTAAATACAGTACTGCATGAATGTGTGTGAGAATGTTGCAGTTAATGAAAACCTCTTTGAGTGTCCAGATGCAAGCATTATACAAGTGCCAACAACATTCCTTACATTTACATGTCAGTGTCACTCTGTCAGAGGAATTTACATGTATTTATTTGATGCTGCAGAACAGATGTGTCAGTCAGCTGATGGGACACAGATCAGAAAATCAATCAGTCTGTTTGTAGTTATTCATCACAAGAAAAATCCAGTCTGTAAAAATGTGTTTCACTTTGATCTGGCCAGTGTCAGACAGCGTCAGAACTAAACCCACTGAGCGGGCTTTAATGTTCAGATGTATCCAGTTTAAAGTGTCAGATCTCTAATGTGCAGCTGCGACGCTGGAAATCAACAGCAGCACAGAGAGTGCGCCGACTGGTGAAATAAATACATAAGCTCATGAATTCACAAGATTAATCGTGCTCTTCAGCATGGATCTGCTGCCTCTTTTTCCTTGTTTTGCAGCAACAATTTAGCTTTTTGCAGTTTTCTGTTCTTCGGCCCCCGCCCGTCTGATAATGCCTCCATTGAAGCATGCGACACTGAATTGGTCAATTTTTGTGTGAAAGGAATCAAATGACACATCAAGCACCGCTTTATGTGTGAGCAGCCACAGAGCCTGAGGCAAAAAGCCCGGGTTAACAGAGAACGCTGAGAACCACCATTATGATACATGCTACCTCTGACTGGGATTTTAGGTTATGTCACGCTAATACAAAGAAAGCATTATGTTGACCTTGCTTCGTAGTATATCCCCCAGGCTGATGCCATCACTATTTTCAGCAGTGTTCTGGTACTAATTTTAAACTGACTTTGAAAAGATGGAGGAAAAGGGAGGATGTTTTTAGTTTTTTAAGTTTTCTGAGTTGTTGATGGGTCCTGCACCTCAGACTCTGTTTGTCCTCATTAGCTCTGCGTGTTAAGGTTTTTTGAGATTACACAGTTTTCAGTGACATACAACCTCATAATTTGAGTAAATACAGTCACTGGCTATCAAAATTAAGATGGAAAAAACCTTCTGCAGCACCTCGCTAGATGTGCCGCCATGTTTCCACGAGTTTCCATGAGTGTGCAAACAAGCAACCAACGTAGCAGCCAAAATTGCCTTATTATGAAAACTAAAACAAACAAAAATGTTATTTCTCCAAAGATATAAATGATAAACTGCTCCCCACAAGCACTGAAGGACAAGAGGACACACACACACACACACACACACACACACACACATGCACGCACACAGACCAGTTGGAGTTTTTCATTTAATTGAAAAGGATGTCCTCAGTGTCCTATTGTGTCCACACTCGGTGAAGCTAAACAGAGCAACCCACAACAGAGTCAGAGCCTACAGCATCTGTCTCCTGTGTTTATGGTAAACAAAGGTTACAGTAAGCACAGCATGAGCCCCCCACACAGCCATGGATGCAAAATGTCACATACACAGCAGCACATGTAATTAGACTACACACACACACATGCACACACACACACACACGCGCGCACAGGTCACACTCCCATCTACAAACAGATGTGCTCAGGATGAATCACTGACAGCTGCTTCCCTCCAACATTCACCAGAGCTGCTGCTGCTGTATGTTGTGTGTTTGAAAGCGTATCATGTTCCAGTGGTGATGTCGGTGGGTCGCATATGCTCGTCCAATCAAATCAGTTCAGCGTTCTGTACACATCTCAGCATCCATATTCTGTTCCAGGATTAAAGTGTTTGAAGATGCTGCAGCACATCAGATTGATCAAATTATGTGCAAAACACATTTTTTGCAATTGGATGTTTCTGTTTCTGTGTAACAGCTTAAAATGTGTGCATGAGGCAACGGGGTCATGGATCAACCTTAGAGCGGTGATGAGCAGTCAGGCTTGTGGCACCTGTTTCTACCTGTAAAGGTTTCTGTTTTGTTGGCTTTGTGTTCAAACATGAACAGTAAAAGAAAGCTTGTGTGTGTCCTCATTAGGATACAGGTTTGTGTTTGCATCTGGGACTGTAGTCTTATTGTTAACTGATAAATATGTAACAATGATTTTAGGTCATGTTACGGAGTAACACAAAAGTACTGTATCAAGTAGTGTAATGGATTACTTTCTCCAGTGGGTAATGAAGTAACACACAGCATTGAAGTAATATGAAGAAAACTGGTCCCCAGCGATGAACACTTTCATTTTCTTGTGACTCTGAAGCCCGTGTGATGGTTTGTCCTTTGGTCTGTTCATAGACGTCTGTCACTGGATATTCTTCAAGAGCGCAAAAAAAGCAACTTCAGAGCCGAACTGTTGAGTCTGTAACAGGGTTGTTATGGGATTTTCCCTTAAACTGACATTTTTCTAACACACTGATGACGTGATTGTAGGTAAATAATTCATATATGAAGGAATACATTATAATATTTTAAGACATTTTCAGTGGATATCATTGTTTGAGGGGGTCTTAAAAGAAGAAGTAAATCCAGTATAACTGATTCAAATATAGAATCAATTCATTTACATTTGGAGTTATTTTTAACTACAAATTAACTTTAATGTACTTTAATGGGCTCCTATCCCCCAGAATCCTCTGAAACTGAGCATATGATTCATTACAAGACATTTACTACCATCAAATACACTTAATCTAAGATTAATTGATGTTTGGCAATTTTTTTGTATAAGTGGCAGCAAACTGTCATAACAGGGTTTACCACCTGAAAAGAGCTGTTGTTAAATTTAGCTTCACATACTTACAGTCCAAAGTTTGGACACACTCACCCGTTCATGTGAACTGGTGACCGACAGTCACACAGGCCTGCAGACTGGTTGTTGCACCTGCAAACCAAAATCCTTGGGAGTGCCGGCAGCTGCTCTGTGACTGAAATTCAGATTTTTATTTGGTGAATGGTTGGTGACTGGTTGTGTAACCATGTACATGCATACATGTTTCATGTGGAGGTTAATAGAGGACTCAAGTGCAGAACAACAAGGAGAAGGTTTTAACAAAATGAACATTTAATGCCATAAGAAACAAAAGGTCCACAAGAGTAAAAACTGCACACGAGAAAACATTTTCTCTCTCTCTCTTTTTTTTTTACGCCATTGGTTGTAAGAAAAACGTTTCTTGGTTTCCTCTCACATCGTTAACCTTCACTGGGGGTTCTTCTAGCTTGCTGCATAGCTGCACACCAACTTGCAGGTTCACATATGAAAAATAACCGCTGTGCACGTGCGGAGGGAACGTGACGGTGATCAGCAATCTGTCAAAAGCCGATGTTCAGCAATAATCATGAAATTTGATTGAATGAAAGAAAACAAGGCGGTTGCAGAAGTAGATGTTTCATTGTGTTTGTGTGTCTTGTAGAACACTGTGGAGTTTAATGCGGTGGAATGCACAAATAAGTAGAAATATGCTCTTCGCAGAGGAATAAAATCAATATTTGATTTGTTTTTTGGAGTCATTATAGTGTTGAAAAGCCTCATGAGACGACTTGTTAGCTGCAGACCTTTTGGGATTGGGATCGCTTCTTATGTGAAACAAAATAACAAAATGAGATACGATTTATTTTATTGATCCCTGAAGGAAAATGCAGTCATCACAGCAGCGGCTAACAGACGAGCAGATCGGCCATCTGAGACTAGAAAGGTAATAAGCACTGAAATATAAAACGTAATAAACCCTGAAAATAATATTCGTAATGAGAGCGTTTTTGTGATGCTGATATAATGCGTGTCCCCAGTGGCTAAAATGGGATTTGTTCTACGAATGCAATCAACAGAATGGCGTAGACCTAGAGCAGGGGATCACATCCACTCAAAATCATCAAGAACCAAAACAAACAAGACAGCAATAAAGATAACTTCCTCCATATATGAGTCATCATTCCTCTTCAAAAGGTTAAACATATTAAATTACAAACAAACCACTTAAAAACTTGTATATTCAGAGCAATGATTCAGGCAAAGCTTTGCAAGTGACGTGTATACATATAATTGTGAGATCAGGCAAAATTGCATACTCCACTTTATATCTTTACAAACAAAATTGGGAGACATCCTCTTTATGTTCAAGAAAATATCAAATTAATCCTGCTTCAGGATTATCCCGTTAACCTGGATCCTTAATTCATGCCTAGCTCAGTCTATGGACAGGCCATATCTGTATTACAGCTGACTTCCTTGGTTCATATAAGCGATACTGGTTCCCTCTAGGCCACACCACGCCAGTGCCCAGAAGTAAAACCCTTCGGTTTGCATTTGAGATTGTCTGAAACTTTGTAATTCAGATTATTCAAAGAGCATTTTATATGGCTGGGCTTTATGGTGTAAATGCACTTACCTAGGCATAGGACTAGGAGAGCTGAGATGCAGCTGACTCACTCACACACACACACACACTAATGTTAGCTGCTTTAGCTGTCTTTGTACTAAGGGAGCAGGTATTCTAATGATAAATATTCAAAACACTATCATATAAATATGAGGATCTTGTTAGGATTAAGCCCTCCACATATAAAGCAGTTTGCTTATTGCACATCATGTTCTAGCTGACAGTCGCTACCTGACCATCCAGGCTCTGGTTGTGCAGGTGAGCCTCCAGTATATTTATCACTCTGCCACATGTCGGCCTGCAGTAATCCTCAATCCCACAGGCAGACGCTTCAGTTGCCTTAAAGTTGAGAAAATTTTAACTGCAGACCTGATGACCTGCTAACATTTATTTAAGATGCTGAATTTCATTGACTTCCTCTGCTTTCCAGTCACTAATCTCCTCTTGTGTGGATACCCCGTACACTAATCCACAAACACAGAAGAAAAACATGTCTTGAGGAAAAATCACTTTTTATTATAAGAGGAACTACTTTTTCAGCTACTATTGCAGAAGCCTGGGTCATTAGTGACCCAACATTTGTAGAAATTTAAAACTTTATATTAAAATCACTCAGTTGCACATCCAGCCTCAGGCGAGCCAGGATATTTGCTGCTTGGGATGGCTGGATACGAGCTGGCCTGCTTTCTGTGAAGTATCTACTTAATGTTTGGAACATCATAATTAATGTTGTTAGTTACATCTCTGCTTCATCTGATGTCACTAAGATTAATGCACTATTAAGGCTGATTACATTTAGTTTGCATGCCATTATACACCTCTTTGTTTTGACCCTTGTTTTGATCCTCTAAATCCCTTCAGTAACTAGCTCACATCAGCTTCTTTCTCTCAGATTTCTTTTCATCTGCTTGTTCCAAACATTCTTTGAAGAATAATTATGCTCAGAAGATAAATACAAAGATCAAAGATTACAGGGCTGGAGCCTTACATTTAAAGGAAAAGTTGAAATTCTTTGGACAAAGTTGAGTTCACAGTTTGAAAAATTGAGAAGAATTTATGATAAAGTTATGCATGCCAGAGTATGCTTGTCAGTTCATCATGTTTTTTTTATAATGACTAATGGGACAGGGGGTTTCAAAGGTCAATTAACCAAAATGGCAGTTATAATAAATAATACATTTCACAATAGATAATTTGTTTATATTCACATTTAAACCTCGTGTATCTTTAATACATCTTTATTGACAGGTTGAACCTCTAATGCAGAGCGTCATTCCCTCTGGGATGTGTGCAGCACCACTCTGATTGGTTCAAAAGAGCAGGAGCAACAAGTGAATTAGCGGGGTGTGCCTGTTATGTAAATTCAAGTCAGTGTTGCAAATTCCTGTCCACATATGAAGCGTGTTTATCTATAGCTGAATTCAGAGGTCGGTCAGGTCAGTTGCACGGTCACTTTGCTGTCTCCTGCCACCTTTTGTCTCCTCCAGGGGCCTCTGGTGTTAAACTGACACATCTGTCGGGCCCCCCGGCCGGGCCTCCTCTTTATTGTAGCAGCAGAGCAGAAGGCAGAATAGAAGGAGGAGGAGGAAGAATTGAGCCTGTGCCTCCACACCAAATCCTCATGCACACTCCATCTGGCCCGTGCCTTAACAGA
This sequence comes from Archocentrus centrarchus, assembly GCF_007364275.1. Lineage (NCBI taxonomy): Eukaryota > Metazoa > Chordata > Actinopteri > Cichliformes > Cichlidae > Archocentrus > Archocentrus centrarchus. Next base: position 4,008,363 of record NC_044367.1, read on the forward strand.
TGCTCCTGACACACACACACACACACACACAGCTGACAGAATGCCTACAAACTCACACACACACACACACACACACACACACACACACACACACACTGTGAGGTGCATGCAGGTAGCCTTGCTTGCTCTGAATGCATGCAGACAAAAACTGACTCTCATAAATTACAAAAGCACTGGAATCAGTGCACACATGCATGTGCACACTCTTGTGGCAGCAAGTCTATCCTTTTCATACCTCATAAGGTTCCTCCCACTCAGCCAAGAAAAGCAATTAAAGCGATTCACAGTCAGCTCCTCATCCTCCGCTGCCTTTCTCCCAAAAACAAAACCACTCTCGCCCTCCACCCCCGTGTCCCCTCCCCTCCTGCTCCTCCTTTCATTTTGTTGTCCAGATTGCATTATTAGAAACCAACAAAAGGATGGTGTGCATTATTGTGACCGCACACTTGCTCTTTGCATTCCTGTGTGTGTGTGTGTGTGTGTGCATACCCCTGCAGTCACTGTAGGCATATGTTCAGACAAGGATCTGAAACCTCCTCGAACTTCTCTGCTAAGAGTGTTTCTGAACAGCCATTATCGTGGCATCCTGGCACCACAGGTCAACAAAACTAACTAACTAATAGTTTCAAAGTGTTTTTCAGTAACTCCATCTCACTGTGACCAGAGCAGGAGGTCAGAGAATGTTTGCACACCCTCTGTTTATATATAAGCAGTTTGAACATTTTCATTTTAACAGCAGATAGCAGCATGTGATAGAAACGCCCTTGTAGTGATGAACCTACAATAAAACATCCCCCGTGTTTGCAGCTCAGCTCGACCCCAAAGTGTTTCAGTATCTTTCACCTCATTGTTTCAGTTGATAAGGCCGGCACCTGTTACAGCTGTTTTCAGAAAACGAATGAAAGAAAGAAAGAAAGAAAGGTATTAATAACTTTTTGGTGACACTAGTGGAGAGCTTAGCAGCTTAACTGAGAGATATTTCTTCTCTGGGCTAGTCTTTACCAGCTCCCCAGTTAAAAGCATTACATAACAGACTTTTTGTTTCCATTAGGTGATCCCAAGCATGACTTGACAGAATAAACAAGGAAACAGTAAGCCTGGCAGATTAACTGTATATGGTTATATACAAGTGTAACAGTGTTTGCAGCCTTTAAAAAAGCAAGCCAGTTTAAGAATCAATACTTCAGTACTTGTGATGTTCATTTACTAAATATCATAATGCTTTCATAATGCATAATGCATTCAAAATATCGGTCTAATTTTGAGTAGGTCTATCTTGTGCTGAATTTGGGAAGCATGGACTCCACAGGATCCTTGAAGGTGTTGTCTGGTATCAAGGAATAAGACATTAGCAGCAGATCCTTAGAAGTCCTGGAAGGTGGGAGGTGGGTCCTCAACAAATCCCACAGGTGGTCCATCTGACAGATACTGAGGGACTCTGGATGCATGTGGTCAGCATCAGTAGTTAGGTAGTTGGTACTTCCTAATACTGTATCTACCACCTATTACTAGGTGCAAACGTAGTAAGAGTAAACTGTTGTCACAAAGACCTTGTTTTTAAGCAGCATGTTGAATACTTGTCTGGAGGCTATCACGGTGATTTGCAGTGTACATGTGTGGATGAAATGGGAGCCGTCAATTCTTTATTACATAAGAGCTCTTAATGATGCATTTTTGGAAAGACTTAATGTGGCCTCCAGAGGTCATACTGCCCGTTACATCTCACCAAACCAAAGTGACTTAAACTTAGTGAGTGTGTAGACAGCAGGCATTTCGGTCAGAACAAGCCATCATGGAACTGTTGCCTGCTTTTTTTTTTGCTCTGATAATAAAAATAGTGATTGCTCTGCTCTCGCTTCAAGAAGCGAATGAGCTTGGAGCCTCTCTGAAATGACAGGATGTGGGCACATGATGTCCTCTTGGGGGGAACAGAGAGAGCACTGAGACATTTATCATCTCCTCCAGCAGACATTTATTATCTCGTCAAAGACTTCACCGCGATAGCAGCCACTTCGAGGTCTATTTTTGCCTGCTGCTGTGAAGCAGCTCAGCTTGTGAAACTGAGGCTGTTGACAGTGACTGAGTGCGTGGCACCATTTAGAACTGGAGTGCAGTCAGAGGCCTCTAGAAAAGTCCAAACTGTGGATGTGGGAAGTGCGTTCACTGAAGTCCTGTGTGGCTGTCACCTCCCTGGGTAACGTTGAGTTTTGCACTAATGCCGCAAGGAATCGCGTCTCACCACGCTGAAAATAAACGCACTTATAATACCGTAAAGAGGTTTAAAAGGGTGACAGCACGTTAGTGAAGAGGGTGTAATTTTATGCCTGTGTAGAGGAGAAATGTAGGAACAAAGAAAAAAAGTTTGATTTATTGAAAGCGAATATGAACTGTGGCTTTTTTCCCCCTCACAGCAGATCAGTTTGCACGCTGCAGCAGGGTGAGAGCGAGGCTCCTACATGCTGAGCATCTAAATGTAGGAAATGGAAGCTTTGGAAGTTTTAATGCACTGAGTGTGTTTGCATGGCAGTGGGAGCTTAGTGGTGGGGGGGGGGGGGGGGGGGGGGGGGTAAGGAAATGGAGAGATGAGCGATAATGCTGAGTCATATTGTACCGAGTCGTTCTGACCCAATTCTCACTCACATCCTATTTGCCATCACAATTTATTCATTCGACACAGCGCTGGTACTTTCACAGAGATGCAGCTCTTAATAATGCATGTCGACCTAAAGTGGAATTGGGAAAGGCTGAGCGATATTGAAAACACATCAATTTCTGTGTTTTTCCGCGCTCGATTCGCACTTTAATAAAATCAGAGAACGTCACAGCGACCTGGGGAAATGTTTCATTGTCTAACATGAAACTGGTCAGGGTCTAAATTGTTTTAACTGTCAGGGATCGGTGCAGCATCCGCGCTCCTGTAGCAGCACAATATGAGATTAACGGTGACAGTAATGGAAAGATTATGTTAGAACGCTTGTTCTCTCTATACTGACAATTTTAAGACATCTCAAACTTCAGTGAAAATCAAAAAGCTTCCTACTGCTGAGGTTTACCTGTCTGAGTATTGTGGACCACGTGTATCTGTTTATGGCCACTGTGTGTGGCCGCTTCAATGCCACAAAGTCTTCTCAACCAGGTTGTGTGACCATGACACTGAGTTCACTGGACTTCAGTGGGCTTCCTAATCCATCTACAACAACTCTGTTTCTTCAAGCTCAACTGAAGAAATAATTAAAAAAAAAAATTACTGGATTAAGTAATCAATGATTCTATGTGGCATGCGAGAGGAGATGGAGTCACTGCTTCCAGAAATCATTTCAATTAAGCTGAAAATACATAAACGTGTGTGTGTGAGAGAGAGCGCAGGTGAAAGAGTCAGGGATGAAAGAAAGACAGAAAGAAGAACAATGGAGTAAAATATGAGGAGGGAAGCTCGGGCCTCACCAAACAGACTGTCTCCAACACAGAGGAGTTGGAGACAGTCGTGATTGTGGATTGTTTATGGCAACCATGTTTAGTGGGAGTACATCAGAAATATGCACTGGTACATAAACCCCAGACGTTTCCATTCATGCTAAAATCAGGAGGGAATCTGTAAAATGATCGTAAAAATGACATTCGGCTCCTTTGTGTCCGTCAGCAGCTTACTTTATTTTCCAAAAAAATGCCCTGGAGCAACTCTCTGAATTCCTCACCTGCCTACGTTGAAAAGTGTCAGTCGAGTGCTTAAAATGTGAAGTGCTTTCCTACTCCCACTCTATTTTTTATTCATCACCTCCTCTAAAAGCCTGGAGGAGGCATCGCAGTCAGCCTCCTCCAGGCTCATTGTGATGCCTCAGAGAAATCGGCCAAGTACCTCAAAGTTTTGAGGCCTACGGGAACGGGAGATGTGTGAGATGTGTGTATTAGGGAAGCTTGAGGAGCTTTGCTCAATCACATATGTGGTGTGCGTTTTTTGTTCTTTTCTTTTCCTTTTTTAAATTATAATCGGGCTGGCTATCGATGTAACTGTGCACAAGACATCGCTCAAACTGCGAGGAGGCTGGCTGCGAAAGAAGTTCACGTCTCAGCAGGTGGGAAATGCAGTTTGGCTCACAATGTTTTTTCTTTTTAAATTTTGCTTTCAAAATATTTGATTATGTCTTCATCACAGCCTGCTACAAGTTTCAGGTTCTCCTAATAAACCTCTTCAGTGCCTGGGACAAAGAAGACTCCGTATGCTTCCCTACAAAAAAATGTGCTTTTCTAAATAAATCCCTGGATTTACATATTATTCCTAATCCACTTGTTTTCTTCTATGATTATTCCCTTATTCCTGAATATGTGAATATCTCCTAACATCCTGCATCTGCACACCTTCAATAGTGGAGTTAGTGATGGGAATGAGCTGCATCCTGGGAGGATAAATAGGAAAACAAAGTGGGAGTAAATGAATCATCACAGGAGGATTTCTGAAACCTGCACATTCTGAGTTACCTCTTCTATAGTGTTCAGTGCTTCTTTGAACTCTATAGCTTTGCTAACCTTTGCAGTCTGTGTCTGCATCGCATCAAAGCACAAAAAAGCCTCTTTAACCTCTTTGTCACTCATGGGTTTAACCCCTGAAATCAGTCGTGGATCACAGGAGTCCGTGGAATTCCCCCTGGTTAGGCCCGAGCCGACGAAGTCTCGGCGAGGAGCCTATTGGATTCACTATGCCACACACCCCAAAATGCGTTAAAATCCCCACGGTCGCATGGGACGCGGTCGCCAGTGACCCCTGACCTCATAGGGACGTGGGTCAGGTCGAGACGTTTCCGAAAAGGTATGCGTCGGGGTGACTGGGAAAACGCCTAATTGTTTTTGCTCGAATTCTCCATTATTCTTTATTATTATTATTCTTTATTATTATTATTATACTTTCTCTCTCTTTGAACCCAATTTTGACCCCCTGAACATGCGCGAAAAGTCACCATTTTTTGCATGGTGGTCAGGTCTGGCGAAAAATTACGTATTTTAATGTCGCCACAAACTAACTCAAAAACACGGCTACACTGCGCCCCCTGGAAATTTCATTTTTCGGGCCCCTATGGGAGAGGCCAAATTCAAGTTTGCCCTAGATTCATGAAATTCTCGTCACACATAGATCATGTCAGGACAAACAAAAAATCCTCTTGAGGCACCCCTGCATGACCCACAGGAAATCCACCAGGTTCACTTGAAATTTGGCTTTTGCCGAGTCAGCAATTTCGCTCACCTTGTATTTGCGCGAACTTCTCCTACAGCATTTGACCCACAAACACCAAAATGGCTCAGCATCATTTAGAGACATAGGGCATCTAAAGTTATCGAAGGCTTCGTATTCATTTCAATTGTCTTGTCACACTAGGCCCCTGAAGTTGGCCTTCGTTTGACCAATAATTCCGGTCCTCTTTCCTGCCATCAATCGCACATGCTTTGCCCGATCTGCCCCAAAATGGAATCATTTATGAACACACCTACACTGAATCCATAAGTGCAGAAACCACGTCGATTGATGCCATAGCGCCCCCTACAGAACAAAATGAAAATTTGTATGGGGGTCCACAAAATTAGTTTCTCTGGTATGCATGAAACTTTTTGTACACAATCCTCAGATCCTCCTGGTCAGAAAAGGCAATCAGACCTATGCCCAATTTTGCACGCCACACGCGCCACCACACCGCAAATGTGCGTTGCGTTTATATGGGGAGCCAACAATTTACTTTCTCAGACATGCATGCAATTCGAGACAAACATTCTTTACCCCAGCACGATCAAAAAAGTCAATGACACCCATGTCCACATTCCCACAGGAAATCCGCTAGCTTCGCTTGAAATTCTGTTTTTGCCAATTTTGCACTGTTGGACACCTCGTATTTGCGCGAACTTCTCCTAGGGCATTTGACCCACTAAACCCAAAATGGCTCAGCATTATCTAGAGACATGGGGCATCCAAAGTTATCGAAGGCTTCGTATTCAATTCAACGGGCTTGTCACACGAGGCCCCTGAATTTGGCGTTCGTTTGACCAAAAATTTCTGTCCTCTTTCCTGCCATCAATCGCACGTGCTTTGCCCGATCTGCCCCAAAATGGAATCATTTATGAACACACCTACACTGAATCCATAAGTGGAGAAACAATGGCGATTGCTGCAATAGCGCCCCCTACAGAAGAAACTGCAATTTTGTATGGAGGTCCACCGCATTACTTTCTTTGAAATGCATGAAAATTTTTTTACATGTTCTTCAGATACTCCTGATCAGAAAAGTCAATCAGACCTATGCCCTTTTTGCACGCTGCAGCCGTGACCACCACCCCAATGTCAACATGACGTCACTATGGACAAACCACAACCTTGTCACACGTATTGCGCAATCACTCACGCACTCTTTCTGCACTTTGCTTGCCATTTCCTTTCCCTTATGTACTGGACAAGACTTAATTTAGATTTGTGGATTCAGAGCAACAAGTGCACTAGTGCCCCCTACAGATGGAACAAAAGCATTAGATGGTGGGAATCACATTTAGGTTTTCTGAAATGCATGAAAAAAGGTAGACAACTTCGCGACAGTCAAATAGATAGATTCACCAGTGTTATCATGTCCATCCTTGCCAAGATTTTCATCTTTTGCCAGTGGGGATTACATTTGGCAGAACAGGTGGCTCTCTGACAGCTTGAAGGGGGATCTCAGGTGGCTCGCAGGTGGCTGGCTGGAGATTTGCGGAGCTCGTAGGTGGCTCGCTGGGGGTTCGCGGGGGCTCACTTGCGGCTCGCGCTGGGTTTGGCGGTCGCGCAGGCAGCGAGGGCCGTAAAACGCCGCTTGCGGCTTTAATTTGTGTTGCTTCCTGGTTTGTGTGAGAAGAGCAGGTGCTGGTCTTCTTGTGCTTGGCAGCTTTAACGCTTGATCAAACCGGATCGTTTGCGTTTTAATGTTCCCGTGTGTTGCACAGCAGACTCTTTGTAGCAAACTTTCTGCACAGCTAAAGTTTGTCTGGCTGATTCTTAAAAGTTGTGGCAGGCAGTCCCTTCAGGTTCAGTCAGTCAGTATTCAGCCCTAAATCTGACCTGTCAGCACAAGCTCAGTGGATCCATCTCTAAAGGCAACAGACGATTCAAACATATGTAGACATGTTGGGTGAATCTGGGATGTGAGTACCGGGTGCGCCATCAGGATCGAGGCATGAGGGGGTGTTTCCTGAATTTATCACCTACTCAACTGTGAACAGTACTGTGTGAAAATATGGGAATATGAAAATATCAGCTTTTCATTTGGGCCTTATGTAGAGTTTATGTAAAATCTGTGTTGTGCTCCTTTGGCTGATGCTAGCTAGTGTTGCTGACGTAGCTACTGAGGGGCTGAGGTAAGGTGCTGGGGAGTGAGCATAAATGTATCATCTTTTGACAAGATCCATCCTGTATCACCTAGAAATCACTCCATAGGCTATTATTAGCCTGCAATACATTCATCCATGCAATAAAAATACATTTTAAAAGTAATGCTGCATTGCAACGTTTAAACCAACTCTTCAACCTAAACTTTAAAATGTGGCGATTTTCTTTTGCCCCCAAAATATGTCAGATCTCCATAATGTGACCGTGAAAACAGATGTGTGTCCCCACAATAAGTGTAACACAAGTACACATACAAACATGCCCAAACACCCTTTCATACTGTACATGCATGTGTGCACACGCAAAGACACATACACACACACACACACCGAGCAGAAGGCAGAGTTCAGGCTGCAGATGTCTGTGTATAGAAGGTGGTGAATGTGTCTGCAATGCCATGACCCCTGCACGCACCGAGACCAACTAACCTCACTGACCTACACACACACACACACACACAGAAGGCCACCCCATTAAGAAGTCTTTGTGCCTTCTAAGCTTCCTGTTTGGGTCAGTGGATCCAAACCGAAGTCATGCTAAAAGGTTCTTTTGTTTTGAGTTGTGGGTCTTTTATTTTGTAACCTCATTGGCCAGTCGATTGGTTGAACTTGCATACGCAGTTTTTTTTTTATTTTTTATATATGCATCCATAAATGCCTGTCTAGGGTAAACTCTAAATTGTCTTGGTGATGCCAAGAGGAATGCAACTGGTTCTAGTAGTTTTGGCATATAGTGCTCTGTAGCGCCTCCTAGAGGAGAGAAACTAGAATTGTGTTCCTCCTGTTTAAATAAGTTTTATTTATTGTTTTTTTGTCCTTTTCATGCATTCAAGTGTGCAGGAAAAGGACATGTTTGATTTTTGTTTCTATTTTCCCATCATATTAGAACTTAGCACCATGTAACAAAAGTCCTAGTAGATTTGATTACTACTTTACTTTAGTTTGATTAGTGAATTTAAAACAGTTGTGTGTTACATCGCTGCATTAAATAAATATGCAATGTGATTACAGTAGCACATTATTTGGAACAGCTGTTCAAGTTAAAAACATTTCCTCTACTTATATTATAACCAAAAGGACACCTGGAGAGTGCAGATCTTTAAGATGCTGATGTAAATCAGCAGCAGTCTGCTGTTGGGGTGTGAGTTTGGACCCGAATGCAGACTGTGAAGACAAACTTAAGGGAAACGAAAAGTGAACCCTTGCTGAGGTTGTAGTAGTCCAAAAACATCAATACAATAATCACAAACATCAGGGGAACTACACAGGCAGACAACAGTATGACACAACAGAGAACTACGGCAAACACATGCGGTAATCAGGGATCTGGGAAACACCAGGGTAACAAGACATGTAGGGCTGAAGACCCAGGACCGTGACACAAAGTATCTTGATATTTTTTTAAACAAGTCAGATATTTTCTTTCTTCCTTTGCCTACGTCAGGGGTCTTCAACTCCAGGCCTCGAGGGCCCGTGTCCTGCAGGTTTTAGATGTGTCCCTGATCCAACACGCCTGAATCAAATGGTTGAATTACCTCCTCAGTATGAAGTCAAGTTCTCCAGAGTCCTGCTAATGACTTCTATATGCGAATCAGGTGTGTTGGATCAGGAACACATCTAAAACCTGCAGGACACCGGCCCTCGAGGCCTGGAGGTGCCCACCCCTGGCCTACGTTCTACCTCACTGCTAAGCTTCTCTGCACACAGGCCTGCTAGTATTTGTAGTCCTTCTGATAGGATGCATGAGCAAGAAAGTGCAGCGGGTCAGTGCTCTACCTGCCATTAGTAAAAAAACATTCAATAGGCGCAGCTAGAGGCTGGCGACGACATGGGAGGAGGAAACACTTAATATTAAAGGGTCGGTAGGCGGTTATAGAGGATGAATAATGGATGAACACTTTACATAGAGCTCATTAACTCATAAACAACTCTGTTTGATAACTGTCTCTGCATCAGTTTACCACATCACAGCGTCACATTTCACATTAACCAAAGACCAATTATTTCAGGAGCTGTTAAGAGTACTAACTGTGTTCATATTTTGCAAATACAGGAAATATGTGTGCATAAAGAATAAGGCTACAAACACATGCATGCAGAACTCGGGGGGCTGGAAAGTTCTGAATAAATGTGTGTCTAATTGTATTTGTTGCAGTTGTTTACCTGGCTGGGTTTTGAAACTGGCATTCAGTGGCTGCTCAGTCACTGCTTTAAGTCCAATAAGAGCACTGCTCACACAGTGACCTGAAACATTTATTTGAATGTGATAATTCTTAAGGCGAGGAACTTTTAATGCATGGCTGGAGGACGATCAATGGGTCTGTAACATTGTATGACATACTTTTGATGAACAGGCAAAGCATTATGTACAACTTCGTAATATGGCCAAAAATCATCCCATCATTTGTCTTGAGAACCTCCAGTCTCACGACTTGGTACATATTTATGAAAACTGTTAGTGAAATAAACTTTATATGTTCAAAAAGGCCCGAGATTTTTAATAATCAGTCAAATCTTGTCGCGTTCATTTGCTGGCTGAACTCTTCCCTGCATTATTCAACACACTTTGGACAACCAGTCTCAACTGTTGTGGGTGATTATGCGGCCGTGTTTCAAACCCCCGGCAGGTTTGCTTTTGTTAGCTGTCAGTCCTCCGGGGGTTAATGACCTAGAATCCGTCATCTTCTAATCCTCGTTGAGATGAAAAGAGACATTGTTTACATACATCTGCCTTCAAAGGGGAAGGCGCCCAAATTAGAAGCAGCAAGTCAAACAGTATGCAGATGAGGCAGCTGAATGGGGTGAATAGACAACTCCCGACTGGAGGCACGCACGCCTTCACCCTCGTTGCCTCTTGCCTTCATCTCTCAGTCGTGTCCTATGGGCGAGGATGGAGCGCGGAGGGGGTGGAGGGTGCTCACAGAGGCAGGTGCTGTCTCCCCCACCCTGCAGAGCTCCTCCATTGTGGTTCCTCTCAAAAAAAGGGACAGCTGTTGTGTCTCGCACCCCCTCCAGTGCTGGCTGTCGCGTGTGCTGGCATGTGTGCGTCTGGATGTTAATCAGAGTGTGCAGTTTATAGTGTTTCAACAGGCTGTTAAAGAACTGCAGTGATGAGTTTTGTTTTTTTGTTTTTTTGCCCTCAGCTGTTTGATGCTGTTCAGGTTTGCTCATGCTGAATAATTGCTTCTCACATTGCTCCTCTGTCTTAATTCACTGTCCACATCTTTGTTTTATCTATTTTCATATTTAACTACTCCCTCATTTACTTCTTCTTCTGCCTGTATTCCAGAATTCCCTCTGCTCCTCCTGTGTGCCATAGAGCATCTATTTAGGCGGGTGCAATTTTTCTAGATGGTGGCAGGATGACTGTTGAGCAACTGTCCCCATCATCATGGAAACACTCCACCACAACTTGAAGACAGAAACATTTGCTGTGACAGCCATGGATCTAGAGGAACTGGGACAAGAGGCCTAGGGTTTTGGGGACTGAACACTCAAAAAGTCATTGCCATGTATAAAGAGACATACTATGAAATTCAGAAGTGTAGGAGGGAAGGAAATAGCCACCTTGATGCTGGTGACATGGCAGAAAAACATTGAGAAAGCCAGCTGAATATGCCAAATCAAATCAAGTTTGGACATACTAAACCCAAACTTTTGACTATATATATGCATGCCACCCAATCAGAGAGAGAGAGAAAGTGAATCATTTGGCAGAAATCAGTCATTAGCATGTTTTTTCAGTTGATTGTTACTTAAATAGTCACAGGCTTTACCCAATTTATCTCTCCCTTCTCAGCCTACTTTAGCTCTCCTAAACCTCATTAGTCCTTCCTCTGTCTGCTTTACCCCATGTCCCTTTCATTTCACCCATCTCTTCTTTAAAAAGGTTTTGGGGTAATAAGCGTGTCCAGGGTTCAGATAAGCCTACTGGGTTGACAGTCTGCCCTTTTGTCTTCTCCGAGGGCACAGATGCTCATTTGCCTCTGGTTCATTGGAATGAGCACATCGGCGTCAAAGGAATAGAAGTTGGAATTCTTTTGTGTTCGCCCCGTTTAGCCCACCCCACAGCCGTTGGCCTCACTCGTCCACCCCCTGCTAACTCAATCAGCTCAGAGTAGAGAAACACATCTTTGATAAGGGCTTGGCTGTCGCAAATCTGAATGGACAGCTGATTGGATATTAGTTACATCTTTATGGGAATGAGTGTGTGTGTGTGTGTGTGTGTGTGTGTGTGTGTGTGTGTGTGTGTGGGTGGGTGCGTGGCATGGATGAATACTTTTAGAACAAAATATTCAGTGTGAGTAGGGGCTGATAATTCATATGCAATAAATAGACCCATTACTGAAAATAAAAGAACCAGAATGAGGCTCTACTTGTTGATTAATGGTATAATGTGTTATTGTAAGTGGTCCTCTACACCTATGCTTCACATGAGCAGCTCAACATGTCAGGATGCAGTCTGGAGGACCCACATGCAGGACACTGGAGCCTGAATGGTCAACAAAGCTTTTATTGTGGAGGCAGAGGAAAAATCTAAACTACAACAAGGAACAAGAAGCAGATATAAGGAGCTAGATTCCACACTGGAAAAACACAGAAACCTCAACAGGACACAGCAGGAGATTTTGGGAACATAACAAACAGTGACAAAGATGAAGGGGAAATTAGGACTACGTATACCCAGGGGAGTGACATGGGGTGAGAAAGAGGCACAGATAAAAGTAGTTAAACGCAGACGAAGACAATCAGGAAAATAGGAGAGGCGACAAGAAATAAAACTACAACTGGATACAAGAGAAAACTGAAGTTATGAAGGTAACTTTGGTTCTCTGAATTCCCGGATGACTGCCAGTGGCAGTAATTAAAGTGGATATGACTCCTCACTCTGTGTGCAGGTTGAGATCTCAAATAAACAAAGTAATGACCTGTTGGCTACCTGTGCACATGTGCTATCATTACCACCAAACAGAGCCTGTTCAGTCTCAGAACTATGTTTCTCATGCTGTCCCTGAGACTCCAAAGAGGTTAGTCATTACGTCGGCCCCTCCCTGCACAATCAAATCATCTCCCAAGAATCTTCATATATAATTTTTGACCAACAGTTGAATTTTGACTGTCACATCTCAAAGTTCATCCAGTCTTTTCTTCCATCTGGGAAACACTGCAAAAATGAAACCTTTACTATCAGCCAATAATTTGCACCTATGAGTACACACTTTTCTCCTGTCTTGACTATTGGGACTCATGGTTCATGTGCATTTCACAGTCCTCACTAACTTGTTATCAATTAGTCCTGAATGCAGCAGCTAGCCCGCTAACAAAAACTACCCGGTGCTCACACATCACCCCTATTCCTGCTTTCTCTGGCTTTCAATAATAAAAACATGGTAGTACAGTACAGCTTAGGTTGTGTTTGCAGAGTGTCACGTGCATATGCAAACACAACATATCACCACAGATAGCTCATGCAAACTGTCAAGCCCAGTGACGGAGGGGTGATGATTTGGGCTTGTTTTACATCCATAGGACCTTGGGCAGCTTGCAGTCACTGAGTCGACCATGAACTCCTCTTTTTCTGACCAAAGTATTCTGGAGTCAAATGTGAGGCCATCTGTCCAACAGCTAAAGCTTGGCTGACATTGGTTCATGTGACACAACAGTGATCCCAAACATGCCAGCAAATCTACAACAGAATGACTGAGAAAGAAAAGAATCAAGGTGCTGCAATGACCCGGTCAAGGTCCAGACCTCAACCTGATTGAAAAGCTGTGCAGGGACATCAGAGAGCCGTGCGCTAACAAATGCCCACAAACCTCAAGGGAAAAAAAACAAAGTTATTGCTGCTAAAGGTGCTTCCACAACCTACTGATTCACAGGATGCATTTAATTTTCCACAGGGCTGACTGTAAACTCTGCAACAAGTTCTGGGTGTAAATCTGGGTCTCCTCCCAACAGGCTTTGCACAGATAATCCAAAAGTGGAGGCACTCAGGAGGTTATCCTGATCAGCGGTTTGAACCACCTCAGCTGGCTTCAGACACAAGGGAAAGGAGACTCCGAGCTCTGTCCAGATGTCTCAGCTCCTCACTGTATGTATCAGAATGAGCTCCCTGCCTTTTGTTTTGGTGTCTACATACTTTTGTAGAGTCTGACTTTAAATGAAGCCTGGTGTACTGTGAAGGCAGTTTGAAAAATTAAATGAATAAACCATTTAATTTTTAATTGATAAATTACTTGAAAGTCACCATTAAATGTTTACATTTTAATAAGGAAGTGAATTATTAAAAAAGCCGCCGGAGCATTATTCTTCATTTTCTGACCTGTTTTTAATCCTAAACTTGTTTGCTGCTTGTTTTCTGATTATGGTGGTATATTCTGGTTCTTTTCTTTATATTTATGTTTTCAAGTTTTAGTTTTTATCTACTTCCGCTCACGGCTTCAGTCTGGTTTATGTTATTCCTCGGATCTCTGTCTATTCCTGCCTCCTCTGAGTTTGTGTGTCTGGCTTGGTGTTTGTCTCTTGAGTTTGTGTTTTGGTCAAGTTAATCTTCTCTCCACGCTCACTTGTGGCTCTCTTCCTGTTTTATTTTGGCGACTGATCTTCCCTGTATCTTGTGTCTAGTTTAACTTCCTCGAGTCGCTACTTATCTCCAGCTGTGTTCCCACCTGTTTCCCATCCTCTTGTTATCCTGTATTTGTATTTATGGTCTCAGCCTCCCTTTGTCCTTTGTGGGGTTCTGCCTCTTGGCTGTGTCCTTCCTCATAGTCTTTTCCTAGACAGTTCCTGTTGCTGGGTTATTTGCTCCTGACCTGCATATATCTGCATTTTGTGAGAACTCAGCAATAAAGCTCCTTTTTGAGTTTACGTCTGGTCTTCCCTGTCCTGTATTTTGGGTCCATCTCCCGCCTGCCACACAGCAATACACCACAAACCACTTGATTTATGCTCATTAGATAATTTTTTGTGTGCACACATAACTGCACAAGTTCAGTTCTGCTGTATTCGAAGTATCGGTATTATTGAGGCCCAGTATTATGTGAGGTTTGGCTCTAAACATTTGAGGTGAGGACTCAGCAAAGAGATCAGGACAGAGACACAGGTTTGTCCATCCTAACATTTCCTGCTGGCATTCCTAATAAATGTTGCATTAAAAGTTACATTAAAAGCAGCCTTTCTCATTCCTTGACCCTTAATATATTTCATTTACACACTGTATGGATATGATGCATATTCTGTATCTGTTTACTGTGTTGCAATGGCCATTTAAACACTTGGTGTACTGAGGGGATGGATTTATTGCATTCATTTAGGACAGTATAAGATGTTAATTACTTTCATGGTTGATTACATTATTACATTAACAGCTATAGCAAAGTGGTTGAAGCTTAAAAGGATGTAATATCAAAGCACACTCACGGAGGCAATTATTCTATAAAACAAGGAATAGAACAAGACGCATCTTCATCCCTTAATCACATCATAAATTCCCTGGCAGCGCGGCAGCGCTGCGTTGAGATTTTAGATGAATGGTGTCACTTTCAGGACATCAGCTGCATCTGTCAAAACACCTCCCGCCTTCCAGCCACACAGCCGCGCCAGCCTTCATCCACTGCTGTCCTTCATGATCGTCTCTGACAGCCCGATGGTTGATGTGTAAGCAAGCTTATAGCTTAGGAATAGCTTTAAAGCAGCCTCCCATGCAACGCCGCTTCAGCTCTCGACTACAAATCTGGAAGCGTGTGCGTGTCACAGCAAACGGTCTTTCTTTTCTTTTTTTTGTTGCTGATGAATTGATTTTTGCCAGACGTCAGCCTTCAACACGTGAAGTGATGAATGGATGATTCATGTGGTGGGGATGCGAAGCAAATCAATTGCTGGTGACCCGCGTTGTAGTGGTGACCCAGGAGGCAAGGCGCTGGGGAGCATGGAGGGGTTGGGGCGGAGGGCGGGACCCACAGGGAGCACCATCTGCATTATAATATAATTTACATTTATTATACTTATTGATCCGACAGGAGGAGGCGTCTTTTTATCTCTCTACTTTACGCTCTGTTTTATACTAAAATTGTAACTTGACAGCATTTATGGATTTCCTTTTTCAAATGAGGAAATGTATGAATTTAAACAATTTTTTTTTCTTTTTACATCTTCTGCACAGAAACGTGAACTTTAAACACTTTACTTTCTGTATTGTGGTTCAATTGTGTGTATTAATTTGTGCCTTTTCTACATCAGCTTCTGGTGGAATTGAAGACCCACCCAGCTGGAGGCACTGTTATTGTTATTGGCACTTTTATTGTAGTTTTTGAACATGAAAAACATCTAGTTCCTTCATCTTTTTTATCAAGGAATAAATGCACGTGTTCTTAATATTGAGGGTGTGTGTGTGTGTGTGTGTGTGTGTGTGTGGTATACATGGCATAGTGCTGTAGGCTACAGGCTAGATGACAAAGAGGACCCATACCGTTTCAGAAAGACAGAAACAGAATCTAATAATTTGAAAAATCTGACTCAAACTTTCAAACAATAAAAACAAACATTATCTGCCCATTCATTTATCAGTCTCAGTCACAAGCCTGGCAGCCTAATTGTAACAAAGTGCGAGCACAACTTTCAAAAGCATTAATATGACCATACCAGCATCTTTCAAAGCTCTTCAGTGCAACTTCTTATAAAGCTGCAGTGGTTGTTTGCCTTCTCTGGCATACTGATGGGAAACTTTAAGGCCTGCAGTTGCATATATTTATTTGATTTTGCATGAATTCACATATGTGCTTTATTGTTTTTGCTGTTCCTGCATTGTGATGGTAGAAAAAGGTCACAGATAACAGTGAATTCAAAATTGGATATTTTATTTGGAAAACGTGCGCCTTTTAAGTGTTCTATCCAAATAGGGCTGCAGAAATTAGATTTTAATTGGTCTGTTAGTTGACTGAATATGCAGATCGATTTCAGCAGAACCATCAAGGTGCCCTTGAGCAAGGTGCTTAGCCTCCTGCTGTTACCGTGCATCTGCTCCGTGGTCAGCGGTACATGACTTTGGCTGTTCTGGATGGATCCCACATGAACGGTCTGAATGTATGAATGGCTGTAATGAGCAACCACACTACTGAAACAGTTCATCGCTGTGCACTTTGGACAGCGTTATAACCTGTATATACAGTTAAAAAAACAAACAAAAAAAAACCGGTGCCAGAACCACCTTCAGATACTTAAGAACGTGTTTTCTACAGCAGCTTAATCAGAGTATCAAAAATAATTGCTTTTACCCTGAATATGATAAGAATAAACTGTTAAAGTTTAAGTCAGTCACTGGTTCAAACAGTGTCTCTACCAAGCAGGTTATTTTTAGATCCTCCAGGTGACACAGAGCATCCATTCTGTGTTCCTTTGTTAGCTCCGGTCACTGTTGTGCTCTTCATGTCATGACTTGGACTCAAACACTCCCTCACTGTGTCCTTTCTTTCCACTCCGCTGCTCCTGCTGACACAAACCAAGAGAAATCTGCACTGTGGGGACGATTAATGGGGATCAGGTGGTGTTCTCTGTCTCTCCTTTGTCTTCCCCTTTGCCTCATGAGCAGAACTCCGCCCCTGCCCGCGGTCCACAGGGGTACAGTACGAACGAGAGGCGCTTTATCAGCATCGGAATCGCTTTCTTTTTCAAGAAAGGTTGCTAAATGCGAAACAGTCCACCTCACAATTTTTTTAGGGGCATGAATTTGTGCTGCTAGAGTCTGGTCCTGGCAGATGATGAGCAGATTGAGTACCCTGTGAGAATATGCAGGTAATTTAAATTATTCGCACACGTTTAAACTTGTATTTATCAGGCTTTTTAAATCCTTAAGCAGTCCAGACCTTACTGTCACGTCATAGTGCTGATGGGACAGTTAACTTAAGAGTTAAGAAGACTTCAGCTGAATGCACGTATGTAGGGGTTATATGCAAAAATCACTACACTGCATTACTATCATGGACCACACTGCATGATCAAGATTCCCTTCTTTATTTACATGTAGTGTAACAGGATAGTTATTCAATTCTTTTTACTCTATTCCTAAAGAATGGGTTGAGTTTACACCAAGTGGTAACTTCTCAAGCATAATGAAGCCAATACTCCTCAAGGCGGGCTCCAAAAGTGAGTGAGCCCCCGCAGAGCCTCGTGTTAACACAAGGAGCTTAATAGAACATTTATTTATCTGCAGGTCAGGAGTGTAAAACGTGTAAGGATAGGCAGCAGTGTATCTGAAGCACAAAAGAAAGGAAGCAGGGGACACCATCAGAGGTGTACAGGCCCAGGTGTACCTCATACAGTTAATTACCCTCTGATCAGCACCTGCAGGACAAAGCAGAGCACAACAAAAGAAAAAAAATGATGACACCGAGTGCCTGCATGGCCTGAGGGTTGTCACAGGTGGGTGCCGACACAGGCAGCTGGAGTTGCTGGCTGTGTGCTAGTCATCGCCTCAGCTAGTTAAAGTCGCTGAAGTTTACTTTTAAAGCATGTTTTTGATGTTGTTTCCTTTTGGATGGAATTTTCTGGCAGGTACAGTAATATGGTCTTCTGAGCAGTTACCTGAACAAACAACCTGTTCAAGACCTTTTCGTGTAATTCTAGTATCTTTTTTTTGTATCACACTAAGCATCCTTTAGCAGATGTCTGTGTGACGTGTCGGTACAGACTGATGAATTAAGATTCCAACTTTTTGTCTATCAAGTACGGTCACTTATGGCTTCAAAAACCAAGATGGTGATGGTAGTAGCGGTAAGTCCAAGGCTTCTGCTTTATTTGTGTTCATACTTCCTATTAGTTATCAGGGTGTGTACAAACAAAGATATATTGACAGAGTAGATGGAAAAGGGCCCTTTTTTTCTGTCAAGGACATTTTTGAAAAAAAGTTAGTAATTTGTTGACACTTTAAAAGGTCTAGACTTGCAATTTCAGATGGAGACTTTGGCAGAATGCAACAGAGAGCTATGTCCTTCCCTCTGTTTACTCACTACTTTCACTCTTCACCTGTACCTCTTCATGACGTCTTGGCGTCATCTCTCTATTCTTTAGACACTCTTCATCTTCTTCACGCTTTCCATCATTACCCATCCACCCACATCCACTGTCCTCTATCATAAATTCAGGAAGATGAATATTTCATCTTTCATCCACTTCTCAGCACCCTGCAGCAGTACTGGGGTGGAGGAGGAGGAAGAAGAAGAGGTACCTTGGTAGTCTTGTGGTGTCGTAGGCAGATTATGCTAACAACATAAGAGAGGGCATTCTGCTCTCTCATTATGCTCAGCCAATTTTAGAGAGTGCTAGGTGAGCGCTTGAAGTGGTTGGTTTGGTGTTTTTTTTTTCTTTTTTTTTTCTTCTTTCAATCTGATGGAATTTCCCTTACAGGAAGCAACAAAAAGGTTCAGATGATTACTTCTGAAATAACTCTTCCATAAATGTAACTGTGCAAGTGCAGTTCAGAGAGCTGCAAGTATATGAAGTTAGAAAAGAAGCAGCATTTCTAATCTTCAACTTTAACTTCAAGGCCAGTGCCATGCTGAGTTTTTTTGTTTGTTTGTTTTTTTGTAGCCAGAAGTGGCGCATTAAGACAATGAGCTGTACTGGTACCTGCTAATTAGTGCTGACTTTAAATAAAAGAATTTCACCCACAGGTCTTAAGCACTGTTAACCACACACCTAGAATTGCTGCATGTTGGATTATTGCATGAAACACCACAAACACAGCTGTAAAGTCAATTTCAGTGACTTGAATTACATGATTAAAGCCTAGCAGAGCTCCTAGAGTTTATGGGTACTGACTCAGTTTTGGGACTGGCCTCCAGTGGTCATTTGAGGAACTGCAGTTTTTGTCACTTCCAGTTTGGCTCTATTTTGGAGCCCTGTCACTCACTCTGTGTCCACACTGCTTACAAGCTAATACGGCCCCTTTGAAGTTACTGCTTGGGAAGAATGGTACACAAGCAAAAGTGGACCTCTGAACTACTTTAAGATCAGCTTTTGTAGTGGCGTTCAGTCCTCTGGCTGTAAAGCTTCAGTGTAAACCTAACAGGTTACAGACTCACACAATGAGATTTCTTTTCTTTGTAATGGGAGATTTAGGGAAATAGCCTCGGCAGTGAGGGGTTGGGGAGGAGCAGATTATTTGGTGTAATTGAGTTAACCTGGAACATGAGAGTGGGGCGTTCTGTTGGAGATGGAGGAGGAAAGAATGCATTAAGGTTTTTTGTATCCTGTAAAACGAAGCAAGAATCAATCTCACCTCTTTGAGGCGACAACAATGGAGACAAGAGTCACTTATTTCCTCATTATGAGGCCGACTGAGTGCCCTCCAACAGGCCGGGAGTCAACTCTACACTGATATTATTTAACGATAATGTTGGTCTGTAATTATAATATCACTTTGGGCTCAGATATTAACCCATTTTATGTTTTGTTACCATGGAAATGCAGATTTCTCAGTATTTATTTGTATGTTTTAATGATAGCACAGTGGTCTCATAATTACCAAGCAGTGACAAACAGCCCACTCCACAGGACACATTATGTTTTCAAATTTCAGAGGCAAAAAAAGGAATATTAATGTTAACTGTGATCTTTGTTTCAGGGTTAAAGGGAGGCCATGGAGCTTTTATCAAATCAAATATTAGGCCCAGCAAGGGGATATCGGTGGGGACCCATTTATTTCTAACTATAAATTCACAGTTTTATTTATGATACCAGGCTTTGTTATAAGTCAGTGACGGTGCAGATGGATGAATACACAGATGCTCTTGTCCATTATGCAGTAGGCTCCTTACCTTTAGGTTAAAACTGACATATTGTAGATTTTCATGAAGCATTTGCATAATGTGGGATTTTTTTCCCCTTCATCAGTGTGTTCACGTTTTGCAGCTCGATGGGGAATTCAGTGAAAAATAAAACCTAATAGCTAATGCCGACCTGCTGCTACCAGCTAACATACAGACCTAAAATCAGTATGTTAATGAGCCAAATAGTTTTTTTTAGGGTTCAGGATTATGGTGGTTATGGTGGGTGCATTTGCATCACCTCTGAATAATCAAACTTTACTTTCAAAGATCTAAAACCAAAAACCCAAATTTGCTTATTTAAGCAGTTGACTGGGTTTATGAAAATCTGCTAAGGGCCATAAAGAATTAATAATAAGAGGCTAAAGGAACAGCAGCAGGATTGGCAGTAAAATCAGTGGTGGCAGCAGCACCTGTAGGAGGTGTCGAGTCACTTGAATAAAACATTTATCTCAAAGGGCTTTTTATATGCAGCATAATCTCTCTGTAGAGCCCAGAGTGAATAAAAATCATATAAAAAGGAGCGCCCGAGTTGTCCTGAGCTCCTCGGGAAGAAACAAAGGTTTCTGATCATAATGCAGAAATTTATGTTAATGAGTTGCTTCACTTTCAGAAAAGTCTGAGTCATTTTTAATACAGGTCCTCTCACTGAAACATTCACATAAATAGAAACTGATAATCAGACTTTTTTTTTTTTTTCTGTTTCTATACAATCAGCCCCAAAGCATCAGCACATACATTCAAGTCAAAGCTATTTTTTAAAGAGCACTTTCTCATTAAATAACTGATAAACAGACATAAACTTTATTGTATATCAACAAACTCAAATCCACTACTGATCAACACTGAGCACTTCGGGACAAAGCTGAAAGGACAATGATATTCATACAGTGCCATCTAGTGTTGAAATGGCAACATTGCATGTCTGTCACTGAGAACTGAATATTGTTTTTGCTCAGTTAATTGTTTCTGAGTTCTACTTGAACCCACTGACTCAGACACATGATTTATTTTGCATCCCTTGCTCTTCTGGATGGCCCTCCATCCATTTTTTCCTCATTCTTAAACCCTTTTTCTTTATGTAGCTTTGACTTTACCACAGTAACTCATCTTCCACAAGTTTTAGTTTTTATTTCTTGCTCTTCCTGTTTTCGCTCCCGTTTTCCTTAGTCCCTTGATCCTTTCTCCCTTCTCACATTTTGTTTCTCCTTTCTTCCTTGATATGATTCCTCTTTTTTCCATCCATTCATCAGCCTTCCCTCCCTCCTCCCTTCTCAATAAATATCAGGCCCACTTAAGCACCTCTGATGGAGCATTTTCCTCCTCATACATAATTTACATGGTTCTTTATGGCCATTTGCAGGCGTGTGTGTGTGTGTGTGTGTGTGTGTGTGTGTGTGTGTGTGTGTGTGTGTGTGTGTGTGTGTGTGTGTGTGTGTGGTTTAGTTCAAATCACAGTGCTTGTTAAGTGATGGCTGAGTTGACCCCGGGGCCACTTAGACGTGGTGAGGAGGAGACATCAAGCTAAGAGGTTAATGAAAAGGTTTTTAAGATCTTGGTCTGTTTCCCACAGCTTTTTCCTCTTTGAGCAAACATGTGACACAAACACCAAGCCAGGGTTTCCATTTACAAGAATATCCACACAAAAACCAGTTTCTAAAGAAAGGAAAAAAAAAATGTTGACTTAAAAAAATCCAGAAATCTGCATAGATGTCAGTTTGATTTTAATAATGAAATCGTCTCCTTTAATTTCTCATACCTGAGTTTTTCTTTTTGCCTCCCAGTAATTACTGTTTCCATATAATCCCTAATTTAAAGTGGTCAGATGAGGCACTGAACCAGTGACTGTATATAAAAATCATCTGCTGGCAAGATTTATCAAACATGCAGATTTACTGAAATCAACATATTTATAACTGAAGTTACAGTTTTCTCTTTGTTAGCATGAAGGTATTTAAAATCATCTTGTTCCAGGTTATCAGTCAGTCACTGAATCTATCCATGTGAACAAGGTTTGGATGCACAGCACAAGTTTCTAAGACAGACCAATGGACCAAAGCTCAGCATGAGTTTATCTACCTACAGTAACATGGAATAAATGGTAGTACTGTAATTCAGTTCACAAAACAAACAGAAACAAAACATGAATTTTGGCCATAATTTGTATTAATGTAAAATTCTTATAAGTATACAGTCACTTGTTCCCCTGGTGTAATGGTGAAAGCTCCAGAACCTCCAGGGCTGAAAAATGAAGCCAACATGGATGTTAACTGAACAGCTGATTTGCCCATTGCTGCTAAAAACTGCAGTTCCTCTAACAGCCACTTGAAGCTGCCAGCAAAAGCGAGTCAATCCCCATAGACTCTAATATTAAAATGTCTCATTTTAGAGCCAAAATTAACAGCCTTGTCCATCCATCCATTTTCTGTGGCTTATCTGGATTCAGGGCAGCAGTTTAGGTAGTGACCTAACCTTCTTTTTCACAGTCACTTCCTCCAGCTCTTCCGGGGGGACAACAAAGCGTTCCCAAGTCAGATGAGAGGGATAATCTTTCCAGTGTGTCCTGGGTCTGCTCCCCGGCCTCCCAGGGACATGCCCAGAACACCAAACCTAGGAGGCACCCAGGAGGCATCCTTGTCAGATGCCCAAACTACCTACCAACCAAGCTCCTCCGCCAATCTCTAAGGCTGAATCCAGACACCTTTCAGAGGAAGCTCATTTCCACCGCTTTTACAACCAAACGCACCAAACCTTCCTCCCAGCCCTGGCTGAATGAGACAACCCGCGCTCTCAGACGTGAGTGCAGACGCGCTGAGAGAAGGTGGAAAAAGGATAAGCTCCATGTCTCCTTAGAGATCCTGCGTAACTGTTTATTGAAATACCAGAAAGCAGTAAAATATGCAAAGTCTGCTTATTTCTCTAACATTGTTTCAAGTAACAGTCACAGGCCTCATTTTCTTTTTAGTGTTTTTAATTCACTCGCTGATCCTCGCTGTAATGTAAACCAAGCGAAGGTCTGTCCTGCACTGTGCGAAAACTTTAAGAAATTTTTTGTGGAAAAAATTTCTGCCCTCAGGCCTTCATCACCTCAGGCTGAAACAGACTCATCTGCACCTCCTCCCAGCAGAGCTGTCTTTGAGCAGTTTGAGCCTGTCACACTCTCCACACTAAAGGAGGTGATTCAAAATATGAGACCTGTAAACTCTCCCACAGACTGTGTTCCGTCTCGCCTTTTTAAAGAGGCTTTTGATTCAGTGGGACCAACTATCCTCGCTCTGATTAACAGTGCGCTTGCATCTGGTTGTGTTCCAGCTGCCTTTAAACATGCAGTTGTACAGCCTCTAATCAAGAAGAAGAACCTTGACCCTGATGTTCTTTCAAATTACAGACCAATTTCTAAATTACCATTTTTATCCAAGGTTCTTGAAAAAGTTGTTTTTAAGCAACTTCAAGCATTTTTAAGTGGACATGGAATGTGGGAAAAGTTTCAGTCAGGTTTTAGAATGCGTCACAGCACAGAGACGGCTCTTTTAAGAGTTTTTAACGATCTGCTTTTAACTGTGGACTCTGGTAGTCCTGCAGTTTTAGTACTTCTAGATCTGTCAGCTGCCTTTGACACTGTGGACCACGAGATCCTTCTATCCCGCCTAGAACATGAAATTGGCATTAAAGGCACGGTTCTGACTTGGTTCAGATCTTATCTTACTGATAGAAGTTTCTCTGTCCATCTAGGAAACTGTTTTTCTACCACAGCAAAGCTTTCTTGTGGAGTGCCTCAGGGGTCCATTCTGGGCCCAATTCTTTTCTCATTGTATATGTTGCCTCTAGGGTCGATTTTTAGGAAACATAATATTTGTTTCCACTGTTTTGCTGACGACATCCAGGTGTATATGCCCATCAAACTGAACAGCAGAGATCCATGGGAACCCCTGCTGAACTGTCTAAGTGACATCAAGTCCTGGATGAGAAACAATTTCCTAAAACTTAATGAAAGCAAAACCGAGGTCATATGCTTTGGTAAATTTGACCCCTCAAGCTACTCCTCTGGCACTCCGAGTCATTTGGCTCCTCACTGTCGTGATGCTGTGAAAAATCTGGGTGTCATTTTAGATAGTAGTTTTAAAATGGAGAAGCAAGTAAGTGCTGTTACCAAAATCAGTTTTTACCAACTCAGAGTCATTGCCAAGGTAAAACCTTATCTCCCGCAGCAGGACCTGGAAAAAGTTATTCATGCTTTTATTACTTCCCGCCTGGACTACTGTAATTCTCTGTACTTTGGCATAGATCAATCATCTGTGCGCCGCCTGCAGGTAGTCCAGAATGCGGCAGCTCGTCTTTTAACCGGTTTAAAAAAGCATGAACACATTACCCCAGTCCTGTCATCCCTTCACTGGCTCCCTGTCCGTTTTAGAATCGATTTTAAGATTTTATTGCTTACTTTTAAAGCCTTAAACGGACTGGCACCTTTGTATCTGTCTGAGCTGCTTCACTGTCACACCCCTGTAAGAGCTCTGAGGTCATCGAACCAGCTGCTCTTACAGAGGCCTAAAACCAGACTAAAACAGAGAGGTGATCGAGCTTTTGCAGCAGCAGCACCAAAGCTATGGAACGATCTACCTCTCCATATTCGCACAGCTCAGACGATACACACATTTAAATCTCTATTAAAAACACATTTCTTTTCCTTGGCATTTGGCTGCAGTGCTACCTCCTTTTAGATGATTGTTTTATGGTATTTTATGGTACTTGTTTTAAACGTTTTAATTTTTAATTTTCTTATGTTATTTATTGTTCTTAATGTTTTTATTTATTTATTTTTATTTTATTATTTTATTTATTTATTTATATATTTTTATTTTTATTTAGTATAGTCCTTGGGGTTACAGATCTTGTACAGCACTTTGGTCAACGTCGTTGTTTTAAATGTGCTTTATAAATAAACTTGACTTGACTTGTATCTGTGATATCATTCTTTCAGTTATTATCAGAGCTGGTGACCATAGGTGAGGGTGGGAACCTTGATCAACCTATAAATGGACTGCTTTGCATGCACCAATCCTCCTTCTGATCTCCCGCTCCACTCTCCCCTCATTCATGAACAAGACCTCAAGATACTTAAACTCCTGGAGCAGTAACTTGTTCCCCCACTCACGCCGGGCACTCCACCCTTTTCTGACTGAGAACCACGGTCTCAGACTTTGAGGTTCTAATTCTAATCCCAGTTCACTCTCAGGTGCAGCCTGCTCCAGTGTGAGCGGGAGGTCATTGTTCAGTGAAGTCAGCAAAACCACATCATCTGCAAAAAGCAGAGACAAGATTCTGAGGCTACCAAACCAGACACACTCCACCCCCTTGGCTGCACCTAGAAATTCTGCACTTCAAAGAACCGACTCAGTGACAAAGGGCAACCCTGGTGGAATCCAACACCAACTAAGTCTGGGTCTAATTTATTGCCGGTAACGTGCAGCTCTTGCAACGGCTGTACAAAGACTGGATAGCCTAGAGCAGTGGGCCTGATACCCCATAATCCTAAAGCAACGCTGTACCTGATAACCCAAGGGACAATGTCAAATGCCTTCACCACAAAACATATAAAGACTGACACTGCATTCTCCCACACACCCTCCAATATCCTTGAGAGGATGAAGAGTTGGTCAAAGACAAGAACCACATTATTCCTCCTGAATGCAAGGTTCAGCTAACGGACATACTCTCACCTAAAACCTCAAAAGGGTTTTTAAGCCTAAAACAAGAAATTGAAGCTGGATGAAAAAGCATCCAAAGCTTTTCACAGTCAGTGTCTGTATTAAAGGGAAACTTGAAGTTTGGATGATCGGCCTTCATAATTTGGCTAAATGTTTCAGATGTTTTTTTTACTAAATGTTTCAAATGTTTTCTTCTTCTTCTTTTTTTTTTTTTAGTTGTTAATTTTCCTTTTTGCCTAGGAAACTTAACAACAACAACAAAAAAGAAAACTTAAATAAAAAGTAAAATGTTAGGTCGAGGAGGGCATCAAGGCTTTCAATGAGGAAGAATAGATCTTCTCCGGTGTTGCCCATAAAGGTTGCCTCTTTCTGAGGTTGAACAGGTCCAGCATAAGAAGCCAATGATGTGGATGGAGGGGAGTTTGCCTGAGAAGCAGGGAGGTCCTGAGTTTCTTGAGGCAAGTGGAACGTACCACACACAGGCACAATGACACCTGCCCACTTGGCCTGTTGAGCCTCCTGCACTGATTTCAATGCAGATGCTGCAACACAAACAAAAATGCAGTGAGCCTTCTGAGACTTTTAAAAGGCAAGATGTTGATTATTAAACCCGCAGTAAGCAGCATTTAATGGAAATATTGAGCAAATTGCATTTGATTAGAGAGTCACAGTGAGGTCAGTTCTTCTGGACATGAGGAGGTGGTAAAATTGATAGTGTTTTGAACAAATTGAATTTCACAGATCAGCAAAGCTTCAAAGGTAAAATACAAGGAAGGTGACAGCAGACTTTTTCCTTTCATCCGGCCTGAAGCATCCAACAGTCTTATGTACCTTTATCAATAAAACTAATGACACCTGTCACAACCTCTGCGTGTCTTACCTGTCCCTGACTGACTGTGTAGGTGAGCTGGCAGTGTGCAGCCATTGGGGGGAGCTTACTGCACAAATACAGGGGGAGCTGCTCCCAGGAAGGGGGGGTGCAACCTCCGAATCCTCCAGGCAGACTGTCTGCTGCTGGCTGAGGGAGGGAAGGTGGCCCAGCAGGGAAAGAAGGTGGAGGTGGAGGATTTGGTGTGGCAGCCTCAAGGATGGAAACAAACTGTTCCCACTCCATCCCCTCCACAATACATTCAATCTCTTCCCTGATGTCCATCTTAGTGACAGAGGGGTGAGGGTGGGGGCTTCTGTGCTGTTTGTGCAGGAGAATACAAAGTGTGTCTGGGACCCTGTGGCACACATTCATGGGATGTTTTGATCCTCTTAGAAAGGGACTGACACCTGATACATCAAACAGAACTAAACTAGGGACAAGTATGTGGGAACAAGGTGTACTTACAATCAGTTAGTTTTAAAGTATTTAACTAAAACTTTTATTTAAGTACAGTATTAAATAAAGAAGTTAAATACCTTTAAAAGTGTTGTATTCATAAACTAACTGAAATCAAGCCACAGTTCTTATTATATCGATCAGAGTCAAATATAATGCACTGTTGCACATGCAGTTACTCAGTTATACATAATTTGGAGCTCTGACAAGTTTGTGTTCACACAGTGAAGCTCATCGGTGAAGTGAATCCTGTCAACCTCCTCGAGGACCCCACTGAGCACACAGTACATATCCTTATTCCCTTAGAAACCAAATTATAAGCACAGACACGAAACAGTCCTCAGAAATCATAACATGTGTTTTCTGTTTGGAGCAATATATTTTTGAGTGGGTGGGTTGAGTCTGTTCAATATTTCTAATACAATACACAAAGTCGTCTATCAGTTATTGAAGAAAACAGCTGTTCTTTTATAAAGGATCAATCCTACATTTCCTCAGACTGGTTAAACTTTCATTATTGATTTTCAAGACAGAGCATAAAGAAGGGGCACCAGCTGGGGTTACAAATAATTACTAGCTTTTTTGTTTTTGTTTCCGATAGATGGCACCCTCTGCGGTCATCTTTATTGCCTATATCTATAGCCGGCCCTGAGTGTGTAGGGTAGTGTGTATTGTAATCATGGACAAGGAATGTGCTGCCAAAAAGCCACCAAAGACAGATACTAATGTGAACGCTGCCTCCAGGTGTACAACACGAGGAGGGACACACCTTGAAGTTTCAGGCCTCTGATAGTAAAATCAAAAGTAGCCAAAAACAGCCAATTATACCGGGGGGCTAGCAAGATGCTAGCAGGCAGGGCATACATGGAGCTCCATAACCAAGTGGCTGGCATAGTATACAGGAACATCTGTGCTGAATATGACCTGGAAGTCCCCAGGTCAAAATACCCTAAAGGGTAATTGAGAATGACCGAGCTAAGATCCTGTGAGACTTCCAGATACAGACAAATTCACACACAGGACATCGTGGTGGTGGACAAACAAAGGAAGAAGGTCGTAGTGATAAATGTTGCAATATGAAGCAGCAACATCAGGAAGAAGGAACACGAGAAGCTTGACAAATACCAAGGGCTCAGAGAGGAGCTATAAAGGATTAATAGGATCTCTCTCTCTCTCTCTCTCTCTCTCTCTCTCTCTCTCTCTCTATATATATATATATATATATATATATATATATATATATATATATATATATATATATATATATATATATATAATTTCTTTGTTGTAACAATGCTTCTTGGCAATAAATCTTACACTGTTGGTTTATTTGCCCTTAAATGGTGCCACATTTGTAAGGAAAATGCATTTGTGGGTTGACTATGTGAGCTGTGCCCATGAAAATGTGCCAAATCTTCTCTGGCAGTGCCACTGGATGGTTGGAACACTAGGTGGTTTATTAGATATGATATTTCTTTCCACCACAGTGAAGCGGGGATATGGTTGAACAGTCACACTTGTGATTTAAGCCAGACTTCCTATAGTAGAGGTATTTCTTGATCAGTATACTGGTGGAATGATAACATTGTTATCATACAACAAGCTGAAGTTCTCTCCTTACCCACAACAGCCGAGTCTGTTACTGCAGAAAGCACCTGTTTGAATTGTGTTCATATGACAGTTGAGCTTTCTCTGAATGAGAGGCACAGCTGGTTTGATCTAGAAATCCACCTCCAGCTTGTTCTGTGCAGTCTTGTCATCCCCTCAAAAGCTTTTCCAATAATACAACATTACTGATGCTAGCAGTATGGTTTGCACAGTTTCCACACCGCCGCTGAGGTTACAGGCATTTCTACCTATTCTTATATATCAGACATAATTTATGCTTTAAGGCTGCTGCTGACACTTACACTAGAAACTGATGTGTTCAATGGAAGTTCACTGAAGTGTTGCTGCTTGTGTGGTTACAGGTGCAGAGTTGTGTTTCCCAGGCTGCCCCTGAACACATCCTAAAGCCTTCAACCTGCAGCAGGTAGAAGAAAGTGTGCTGCTGTCCCTGTATAAGAAGATGCTGCTGCTGCTCCACAGACACAAACAGATTTGGATGGAGGACTTTATGGTGCCAGAGCTTTTTGTTAGACATGTGAAACTCTGACATTTCCTAAAAACTGGACTCACAGATGAAGCAGTGACTTATGTCCAGATGTTCCCACACATTTACACTCTTTCTGTGGGGTGGGTGGGATGTATGAGGACGTTTCAAAACTCCAAACTTGAATGTAAGACAGTCTGACTGGTTTCCTTAGTTTGGTTCATGTGAGCTGTAAATAATGATTTTGAGCTTAATTGCCCAAACTGATGTCTGAATGTCCTGAACTGTTGTTGAAGTTCAAATGTTTAAGATGATGTTTTTGCCACAGTTTATGACCTTTTCCTTTATGAGGTCATTATTTACTGGATACAAAAGCTTTAGCAGATTTCCAGACAAAAACAGCAGCTTTGCTTTAATGTAAACATTTATAATCTGATCTAAGATCTGCCTTCACTGATAGATGATGGCTCTCTGACAGCCACAGCAGAGTAACACTTAACCCACTTTACTCTTTACCATTTAACTAAAGAGTCGACCGGCGAGTTTCTGCTGCTGTTTGTGTATAAAAACATTTTTGTGCACACTATATTTTAACATATTTGAATGAAATCAACATTTAGCAAAAGATATTAAAAAAAAAAAATGAATGTGTGTGGGTTAAATGTTGTGTGTAGTGAGTGCTGCTGTCAGTCACTCAGCTGTCAGTGTGCCAGTGAGAAGCTTCCACATGTAACTCTGGAGGAAGCTGGAAAACTTTGGAAAAGGAGTTCGATAAGTGAGTGAAGCTCTGCTGAGCAGTGTCAGTGATACTGAGGTGAGCTGCTGAGGACAGCCAGACCTCTTTCTGTCGGTGAGCCCTGGTGTTTATGCTGCTGTTAGCTTTGAAGTGGCTCCATCATCACTGATCTGCAACACTTGGAGAATAAACTCTCATACGAATGTGGCAGTTGGTACTGAAGGAAAAAGGGGGCGGTGCCAGAGGTAAATATACAATCAACTGCGAGTAGAAACAGTTTTATGAGTAGGATCAGGCCATACACACCTCACTCCATGTGAGCAGCATAATCCTGGGCATGAATATTGGAAGGTTTCGAGTTTTATTTCTTACAGAAGTGTTTTGTGAAATTGTGTATTAATAGATGACCGAATTATACCATAACCGTTTCAGATTCAGTCCTGCACTTTTCCTGATCTGTAATTCTGATCCATTCTGGATCTGTCCCGCTGTGCGAATGGACTCCGAGCAGGACCCGGTTTTGCAGATCTGTTCCAGAGTCTGTGATACATCGGGGCGGATCCGGTCCAGAGTCACTTTACTATCTGGGGTGGTATATGATGAATGTGAATAATTAAATGAGGTTTGCAGTGTTAAAAAATGCAATTTCAAAGCAGTTTTTGTGGGGACACTTGATAGGATCAGTAAATACTGTGATAAACAACTGTGAATAAAATGAGTTGCACACCATCAATGGAGCCACGAGGACCTAAAAACATGAGTTAGTGCTTCCTCTCGTCCTGTTGTACATACTGACAGAAACCTCTTTAGTTTAGTTTGCTTTTATTTACAACATGAAGCGAAAAAAAAGACAAAACAGTTTTTAAAAACGAAACTTAACAACTAGAAAAATATGAAACTTTACAACTAGGGAAAAAAATAACTATATATATCAATATATTTATTACACTCACCCATATAATGCATACTGTGTATGCTGTGTACCTTACCGGCTACAAATGTATATAATATTTTGATATCTGTATATAGTGTTTTGACGTGTGTGTATATGTGTGTATATGTAAATGTGGGTATTGACACTGATATATATATTTATGTATATAGTGCTTATGTATATGTGTATAGTTTTTTGCTATTTTATTTTATTCTATTCTATTTTAGTTTTTAGTTTAGTTATTTGTTCTTACTCACTGTTCTTACTGTTCCAAGATGGCGCCGGTGAGGTCAGCAGCCGTCGTACCTGCTCCTACGCTTTGTTTGTATATATTAGGTTTAGCTCTAATTCTGGACTTTATAATTCTGCCTGCTCTGTGTCATATCACGTATGACAGACAGACTCTTTTTAATATCAGAATACAGCACTCTGGCTGTATTCTGACACCTTTTTCTCCCGACCCGACTTGGCCTCAGGAGATACTGCGTTTCCAGTGGGCCAGCTCAAACAAAGGACGGACCAGGTCACGGACAAGGCCCCGAGGGAAAAGAGCCGGCGTAAGAGAGAGGCTGAGGCGCAGAGCGCACCAAACGCCACTGCCGAGCATCCTGTTGGCTAATGTCCAGTCACTGGATAACAAGCTGGACGAACTCAGGGCCAGGATACAGTTTCAGAGGGACATAAGGGACTGCAACATCATCTGTCTCACGGAGACATGGCTGACCCCCCTCATACCGGACCACGCCGTACAGCCGTCGGAGTTCTTCAGTGTTCATCGCACGGACAGAACGAGTGAGTCTGGAAAATCAAGAGGAGGAGGTGTGTGCCTAATCATTAACAACAACTGGTGTGACAGTAGGAATGTCGTCCCTCTGAAACAATCATGTTCACCTAACCTGGAGCTCCTAACCCTGAAATGCCGTCCCCACTACCTGCCCCGCGAGTTCCCTTCGGTCATCTTCAGCGCCGTCTATATTCCACCTCAGGCGGACACAAACACTGCACTATCCGAGCTACATGAGGCTATTTCCACCTATCAGGCTAACCAGCGTGATGCGGCTCTCATCGTAGCCGGGGACTTTAACAGTGCAAACTTGAAAAAGCTGATACCGGAGTTGATTCAACACATCGACTGCCCCACCAGAGGAGAGAGGACCCTAGACCACTGCTATTCTCCATTCAAAGATGACTACAAAGCAAAGCCTCTTCCGCCTTTTGGGAAGTCTGACCACACCTCTGTGCTTCTCATGCCGAAATACAAACAACGGCTCAGGCAGGAACCCCCTGCTGTGAGAGAAGTGACACGGTGGTCTGATCAAACAGAGGCCGCTCTGCAGGGTGCGTTGGATTCAACCGACTGGGACATGTTTCGCAGCAGCGCGGGCGGAGACATCGAGGAGTTTACGGAAACTGTCGTGGGATTTATTGGGAAAGTTGTTGAAGACACTTCACTTAGGAGGACCATCAGGACTTTTCCCAACCAGAAGCCGTGGGTGGATAAATCTGTCCGCGACGCCCTGAGGTCCCGCACCGTTGCCTACAACTCCGGCCTCGCCTCTGGGAACATGGAGGACTACAAGGTTGCATCATACAACGTCCGCAGAGCGGTGAAAGAGGCTAAACATCGCTACGGCCGCAGACTGGAACAGCAACTACAACAGTCTGACTCCAGGGGACTGTGGCAGGGACTACGCACCATCACGGACTACAAAGCACCACACACACACCCGGTGAGTGCCGACGCTTCTCTGGCTGATGAACTCAACATCTTCTTTGCGCGCTTTGAGTCGGGAAGCCGACAGCCCGCTGTGCTCCCGGCCGGAGGGGCGGAGACACTCACTGTGACGGAGCGCGACGTGAGGAGGGCGTTTAGACGTGTAAACACCAGGAAAGCGGCTGGACCAGACGGTATTAGTGGACGTGTCCTTAAGACCTGCGCTGACCAGCTGGCACCTGTGTTTACACTGATATTCAACCTCTCACTGAAACTGTGTGTGATTCCCACCTGCTTTAAAAAGTCCATCATAGTCCCTGTCCCAAAGAAACCACACCCCAGCAGCCCCAATGACTTCAGGCCCATAGCACTCACCTCTGTGGTGATGAAGTGTTTTGAGAGACTCATCAAGACATTCATCACCTCCTCCCTGCCCACCACCCTCGACCCACTACAGTTTGCATACCGGCCAGACAGATCCACAGATGACGCCATATCCTTCCTCCTCCACAAGACCCTTTCACACATAGACACTGGTAAGGGGAACTATTCAACACCATAGTTCCCTCCAGGCTGGTCTCTAAGCTGCTGGACCTGGGCCTGGGCCCATCCCTGTGCAGGTGGGTTCACAGCTTCCTGACCAGCAGACCACAGGTGGTACGAGTGGGTCACCTCACCTCATCCTCCCTCACCCTCAACACTGGATCCCCCCAAGGCTGTGTGCTCAGCCCTCTGCTGTACTCACTGTACACCCATGACTGCGAGGCCACGTCAGAGTCCAACGTCATCATCAAGTTTGCTGACGACACTGCTGTTGTGGGACTAATCTCCCACAATGAGGAGACAGCCTACAGGAGAGAGGTCTCCCGCCTGGAGAACTGGTGCCAGGAGAACCACCTCCTGCTCAACGTCAGCAAAACGAAGGAACTGATCATGGACTTCAGCAGGAAGCAGCAGAGGGACTACCATCCACTTGTCATCAGTGGTGCTGAGGTGGAAAGAGTGGACACTTTCAAATACCTGGGAGTGACCATCTCACAGGACCTGTCCTGGACTCATCACATAAACATCACTGTGAAGAAGGCCAGACAGCGTCTCTACCTCCTCAGGCGGCTGAGAGACTTCAAGCTCCCACTCAAGGTGCTCAGGAACTTTTACACCTGCACCATCGAGAGCATCATGCGTGGGAGCATCACCACCTGGATGGGAAACTGCACCAAGCAGGACTTCATGGCCCTAAAAAGGGTGGTTCGTTCAGCTGAACGGACCATCAGAACCACCCTCCCCAACCTGCAGGACATTTACACCAAGCAGTGCAGGCTGAGGGCCATGAAGATCCTAAAACAGCC
Source organism: Archocentrus centrarchus (assembly GCF_007364275.1). NCBI lineage: Eukaryota > Metazoa > Chordata > Actinopteri > Cichliformes > Cichlidae > Archocentrus > Archocentrus centrarchus. Next base: position 4,042,433 of record NC_044367.1, read on the forward strand.
CAGCCACCCCGGACACTCTCTCTTCTCCCTGCTCCCATCAGGCCGGCGTTACCGCTGCCTGAGGACTAAGACTGAAAGGTTGAAGAAGAGTTTTTACCCACAAGCCATCCGTCTGCTCAACTCTGAGCCCTAACTGGACCATTATTGCACAATGTAAATATTATAATTTATAAAAGTGTGTATAGTGTATAGTGTATAGTGTGAATTACTTTTTTTATTTTTATTCTTCTTATTTATATGTGTGTGTATATATGGTTGCAGGTACAAAATACATTTCACTGTGCATTGTACTGTGTATAACTGTGCATGTGACAAATAAACACTATCTTATCTATCTCATCCTTTTCATTTTTTCTCTGTATTGAGCTGCTGTAATGCACAAATTTCCCTGTCGTGGGATCATTAAAGTTTTATCTTATCTTATCTTATCTTATCTTATCTTATCTTATCCTTTTACTTGTCTTTAAATGTCTACATGGCTCTGCTCCTTTTTATCTCTCTGAGCTACTTGACCCATATACTTCGACTCGTTCGCTCAGGTCAGCTGACCAACTACTCCTGAGAGTACCTAGGTCAAAACTTAAACTCAGAGGAGATAGAGCTTTCAGTATTGCTGCTCCTAAACTGTGGAATGACCTTCCATCATATATTAGGAGTGCTCCTTTAGATCTACTTTCAAGACTTTTCTTAAGACACATTTTTACCGTTTGGCTTTTACTCCAAGTTAAGACTGTTGCTTCTAGCCTGTTCTTATTGTTATGTATTTTGTGTTTTTTGTGAATGTGTAAGTGCATTGTCTGTACAGCACTTTGTTACAGTTCCTGTGTTTAAAGTGCTCTAAAAATGTAATAAAGTAAAGTAAAGTAAAGGTTCCCTGTAGAGTCAGTTTGTTTAAATCTGCTTTAACTATGCCCCTCTGCACTGTTACCCTCATCTGGGTTTTTATGGGTGGTGGTGTTAATGGTGGTGTGGACCTTGGACTGGCTATTTTCGGGGCTGTATTTTTGGCTGGAGATGGGTCGGATCTCTGCCCGATATGTCCACATCAAATGTCAAATACAGGTGCACCATTCGGTTTAGTCATTGGAACCTTAGTCAGATCAGAGTGTTTTTTGTTAAGTCTATATTGATTAGGTGAACCAAAGTGATCTTTTGGACTTCCTTATTCTTTTCGTATGGATTGGGACGCCAGGGTCCTGTATAGGCCCAGACCTCAGACCACTCTGAACAAAAACTGGGACACCCAAACTGCTTACAGGGTCATATGTCCCTTGCGCACAGATTATCCACAGAGGGGATCCCACACAGGTAGGCATCGTATCCTCTCCAGCCAGACGGGTTTCCCTGGCAATCAATGACTGAGCACAAATCAAACACCCAAGCGACTTCAGTATTGTACGTGTAATTTAGCTCTATTCCTCCAAAATGGAGCAGACAAACATCCTTTGGTGTCTTACCCTTCTGTTGTGTTATGTCACGCTTCAGGTGAGTGGGAGTCCCTGATTGGTTGGCTATTTCGGGTACTTTTCTGCAAAATTTCCCAGAGTAGAATAATAGAGTAATACAAATATTACAGTTATACAGGCAGTTACAACAATACTTTTCCACTGTAGCGCAGGCATGATTATTCTCACAAAATAACGAAATGCAAAGCAACCTATCTAGCTTGTAATGATTAAATGTTGATTAAATCTGAGATTAGATGAAATGAAAATAAAAAGGAAAATATAAAAAATAACTCCTCTCTCCTTTTTTCTCAGTCTAGATGGTTGGCAATTCTCTCCCCGTGTCAGTAAGAAACCTTCCATACCAGTCCATACCATCAGTCCTCCTGTTGAGGTGCTGCTCCTTTTACCTGACTCTGGACGTCTCCTAGAGTCCTGTTTGGTTCTGCAGCAGGAGCACAACTACTCCAGTAGAACCAAGTGTCCCCTTTACCTTTCAGTCTTAAGGCACACGTAGTTTGTTCAGTCACCTGGAACGGTCCTCTCCACCTTGGCTCCTACCACTTTCGCTTGAAGGCTCTCACCCACTCTGCAGTGTGTGGTGTGGCCTCCTCCGTTGAATCTGCTGGATGGATCTGTTTGGAGAAACCTGAGGTAAGACTCATTAGTTGATCATAGTAGGGTTTGTGTTTTAGAGACAGCGCCATTTCTGATGAGACTGCTCCAGCACTCGGCCCTGGAAATTGCAAACCATGAGTTAGTTCATAGGGAGTGAATCCGGTACCTCAAGTCACCTCACTTCTGTTTGTGCACATACTTTTGCCAATTTGTCTTTTAAAGTGCGATTCATTCTCTCCACTTTGCCTTGAGACTGAGGATGGTAAACACTCCCAAAAGCATGTTTCAAGCCTAAAGCTTTTTCCACTTGCTGCAAGTCTTTATTTTTGAAATGTGTGCCATTATCAGACTTAATTCTTTTTGGAAACCCATGTCTTGGGATGTACTTATTGATTAGAAATTTAACTACTGATGCAGCATCTTCTCTCTTAGTGGGGAAGGCTTCTGGCCACCCAGTGTATACATCAACTGCTACTAGCAGGTATCTCACTCCTCTCACTAGGTCTCCCGTGTCAGTAAAATCAATCACTATCTCTTGCCCTGGCATTGGAGACAGGGGAAACTTTCCCTGGTGGAGTTTAACTGTACTTTTTACATTATATACACTATAGACTGTACATTCTTTTCCAAAGTTCTCAACCATGGCTGGTAGGTGGGGATGCCACCAATGAGTTAACTTTCTCTGCATTTGATTCTTCCCACAATGTGTGAGTCCATGAGCTTCTTGGAATAATCCTACTGAGAGCATGGCAGGCAGCACTGGTCTCCCATCTGGGGCTCTCCAAACTCCATCCGTTTCTCTGGCCCCCCTTTCCACCCATATTGACTTCTCCTGTTCTATATTCAGATTCTCTAAATCACATTTTGGGAAGAGGTCATAGACTGTAACCTCTGATTGTGTCACTTCGGGCCTTAACTAGAACTGTGCCTGTGGTCTAAGCTCCTAAGAGCCGGGTTCAAAGTTGTTCAGTGGACAGCCTCTCCTTTGCAAACAATTTAAATCAATTTTATGCTCGTTTTGATACTGAAGACCTTAAGGAAAGTACCAGTACCATAATGGCTGATGTAGCTCAAAGCCCGACAATTCAGCTATCTGAAGAAGTGGTGGGTAATTGTTTGGAAAGGATTAAGCCATATAAAGCACCCAGGCCGGATTCTTTGCAGGGATGCATTTTAAATAATAATAATAATAATAATTAAAGCCGCAAGCGGCGTTTTACGGCCCTCGCTGCCTGCGCGACCGCCAAACCCAGCGCGAGCCACCAGTGAGCCCCCGCGAACCCCCCGCGAGCCACCTACGAGCTCCGCAAATCTCCAGCCAGCCACCTGCGAGCCCCGCAAACCCCCCTGCATGCCGCCTGAGAGCCGCTGCTCCTGCAACCTGCGACCTGCCTTCCCTGCGAACAACCTGGCCTGCAAACAGCCTGCAACCCACCTGCGAGCCACCTGAGATCCCCCTTCAAGCTGTCAGAGAGCCACCTGTTCTGCCAAATGTAATCCCCACTGGCAAAAGATGAAAATCTTGGCAAGGATGGACATGATAACACTGTTGAATCTATCTATTTGACTGTCGCGAAGTTGTCTACCTTTTTTCATGCATTTCAGAAAACCTAAATGTGATTCCCACCATCTAATGCTTTTGTTCCATCTGTAGGGGGCACTAGTGCACTTGTTGCTCTGAATCCACAAATCTAAATTAAGTCTTGTCCAGTACAGAAGGGAAAGGAAATAGCAAGGAAAGTGCAGAAAGAGTGCGTGAGTGATTGCGCAATACGTGTGACAAGGTTGTGGTTTCTCCATAGTGATGTCATCTTGCCATTGGGGTGGTGGTCACGGCTGCAGCGTGCAAAATAGGGCATAGGTCTGATTGAAATGCATTAAATTTTTTTTACATGTTCTTCAGATACTCCTGATCAGAAAAGTCAAAGAAAGTAATGCGGTGGACCTCCATACAAAATTGCAGTTTCTTCTGTAGGGGGCGCTATTGCAGCAATCGCCATTGTTTCTCCACTTATGGATTCAGTGTAGGTGTGTTCATAAATGATTCCATTTTGGGGCAGATCGGGCAAAGCACGTGCGATTGATGGCAGGAAAGAGGACCGGAATTTTTGGTCAAACGAACGCCAAATTCAGGGGCCTCATGTGACAAGCCCGTTGAATTGAATACGAAGCCTTCGATAACTTTGGATGCCCTATGTCTGTAGGTGATGCAGAGCCATTTTGGTGTTAGCGCGTCAAATGCCCTAGGAGAAGTTCGCGCAAATATGAGGTGTCCAACAGTGCAAAATTGGCAAAAACAGAATTTCAAGCCAAGCTAGCGGATTTCCTGTGGGAATGTGGGCATGGGTCTCATTGACTTTTTTGATCGTGCTGGGGTACAGAATGTTTGTCTCGAATTGCATGCATGTCTGAGAAAGTAAATTGTTGGCTCCCCATATAAACGCAACGCACATTTGCGGTGTGGTGGCGCGTGTGGCGTGCAAAATTGGGCATAGGTCTGATTGCCTTTTCTGACCAGGAGGATCTGAAGATGGTGTAAAAAAATTTTCATGCATACCAGAGAAACTAATTTTGTGGACCCCCATACAAATTTTCATTTTGTTCTGTAGGGGGCGCTATTGCATCAATCGACATGGTTTCTGCACTTATGGATTCAGTGTAGGTGTGTTCATAAATGATTCCATTTTGGGGCAGATCGGGCAAAACATGTGCGATTGATGGCAGGAAAGAGGACCGGAATTTTTGGTCAAACGAAGGCCAACTTCAGGGGCCTAGTGTGACAAGACCATTGAATTGAATACGAAGCCTTCGATAACTTTAGATGCCCTATGTCTCTAAATGATGCTGAGCCATTTTGGTGTTTGTGGGTCAAATGCTCTAGGAGAAGTTCGCGCAAATACAAGGTGAGCGAAATTGCTGACTCGGCGAAAGCCAAATTTCAAGTCAACCTGGTGGATTTCCTGTGGGTCATGGAGGGGTGCCTCAAGAGGATTTATTGTTTGTCCAGACATGCTCTATGTGTGACGAGAATTTCATGACTCTAGGGCAAACTTGAATTTGGCCTCTCCCATAAGGGCCCCGAAAAATGAAATTTCCAGGGGGCGCTGTGGAGCCGTGTTTTGGAGTTAGTTTGTGGCGACAGTAAAATACGTAATTTTTCGCCAGACCTGACCACCATGCAAAAAATGGTGACTTTTCGCGCATGTTCAGGGGGTCAAATTTAGGTTCAAAGAGAGAGAAAGTATAATAATAATAAAGAAAAATAATAATAATTAAAGCCGCAAGCGGCGTTTTACGGCCCTCGCTGCCTGCGCGACCGCCAAACCCAGCGCGAGCCGCAATTGAGCCCCCGCGAACCCCCAGCGAGCCACCTACGAGCTCCGCAAATCTCCAGCCAGCCACCTGCGAGCCCCGTAAACCCCACTGCATGCCGCCTGAGAGCCGCTGCTCCTGCAACCTGCGACCTGCCTTCCCTGCGAACAACGTGCCCTGCAAACAGCCTGCAACCCACCTGCGAGCCACCTGAGATCCCCCTTCAAGCTGTCAGAGAGCCAACTGTTCTGCCAAATGTAATCCCCACTGGCAAAAGATGAAAATCTTGGCAAGGATGGACATGATAACACCGTTGAATCTATCTATTTGACTGTGGCGAAGTTTTCTACCTTTTTTCATGCATTTCAGAAAACCTAAATGTGATTCCCACTATCTAATGCTTTTGTTCCATCTGTAGGGGGCACTAGTGCACTTGTTGCTCTGAATCCACAAATCTAAATGAAGTCTTGTACAGTACATAAGGGAAAGGAAAATGCAAGCAAAGTGCAGAAAGAGTGCGTGAGTGATTGCGCAATACGTGTGAGAAGGTTGTGGTTTCTCCATAATGATGTCATCTTGACATTGGGGTGGTGGTCACGGCTGCAGCGTGCAAAATAGGGCATAGGTCTGATTGACTTTTCTGATCAGGAGTATCTGACGAACATGTAAAAAAATTTTCATGCATTTCAAAGAAACCAATGCGGTGGACCTCCATACAAAATTTCAGTTTCTTCTGCAGGGGGCGCTATTGCAGCAATCGCCATTGTTTCTCCACGTATGGATTCAGTGTAGGTGTGTTCATAAATTATTCTATTTTGGGGCAGATCGGGCAAAGCACGTGCGATTGATGGCAGGAAAGAGGACGGGAATGTTTGGTCAAACGAACGCCAAATTCAGGGGCCTCATGTGACAAGCCCGTTGAATTGAATACGAAGCCTTCGATAACTTTGGATGCCCTATGTCTCTAGATGATGCAGAGGCATTTTGGTGTTAGCGCGTCAAATGCCCTAGGAGAAGTTCGAGCAAATATGAGGTGTCCAACAGTGCAAAATTGGCAAAAACAGAATTTCAAGCCAAGCTAGCGGATTTCCTGTGGGAATGTGGGCATGGGTGTCATTGACTTTTTTGATCGTGCTGGGGTAAAGAATGTTTGTCTCGAATTGCATGCATGTCTGAGAAAGTAAATTGTTGGCTCCCCATATAAACGCAACGCACATTTGCGGTGTGGTGGCGCGTGTGGCGTGCAAAATTGGGCATAGGTCTGATTGCCTTTTCTGACCAGGAGGATCTGAGGATTGTGTACAAAAATTTTCATGCATACCAGAGAAAGTAATTTTGTGGACCCCCATACAAATTTTCATTTTGTTCTGTAGGGGGCGCTATGGCATCAATCGACGTGGTTTCTGCACTTATGGATTCAGTGTAGGTGTGTTCATAAATGATTCCATTTTGGGGCAGATCGGGCAAAGCATGTGGGATTGATGGCAGGAAAGAGGACCGGAATTATTGGTCAAACGAAGGCCAACTTCAGGGGCCTAGTGTGACAAGACAATTGAAATGAATACGAAGCCTTCGATAACTTTAGATGCCCTATGTCTCTAAATGATGCTGAGCCATTTTGGTGTTTGTGGGTGAAATGCTGTAGGAGGAGTTCGCGCAAATACAAGGTGAGCGAAATTGCTGACTCGGCAAAAGCCAAATTTCAAGTGAACCTGGTGGATTTCCTGTGGGTCATGCAGGGGTGCCTCAAGAGGATTTTTTGTTTGTCCTGACATGATCTATGTGTGACGAGAATTTCATGAATCTAGGGCAAACTTGAATTTGGCCTCTCCCATAGGGGCCCGAAAAATGAAATTTCCAGGGGGCGCAGTGTAGCCGTGTTTTTGAGTTAGTTTGTGGCGACATTAAAATACGTAATTTTTCGCCAGACCTGACCACCATGCAAAAAATGGTGACTTTTCGCGCATGTTCAGGGGGTCAAATTTAGGTTCAAAGAGAGAGAAAGTATAATAATAATAAAGAAAAATAATAATAATTAAAGCCGCAAGCGGCGTTTTACGGCCCTCGCTGCCTGCGCGACCGCCAAACCCAGCGCGAGCCGCAAGTGAGCCCCCGCGAACCCCCAGCGAGCCACCTACGAGCTCCGCAAATCTCCAGCCAGCCACCTGCGAGCCCCGCAAACCCCACTGCATGCCGCCCGAGAGCCGCTGCTCCTGCAACCTGCGACCTGCCTTCCCTGCGAACAACCTGCCCTGCAAACAGCCTGCAACCCACCTGCGAGCCACCTGAGATCCCCCTTCAAGCTGTCAGAGAGCCACCTGTTCTGCCAAATGTAATCCCCACTGGCAAAAGATGAAAATCTTGGCAAGGATGGACATGATAACACTGGTGAATCTATCTATTTGACTGTCGCGAAGTTGTCTACCTTTTTTCATGCATTTCAGAAAACCTAAATGTGATTCCCACCATCTAATGCTTTTGTTCCATCTGTAGGGGGCACTAGTGCACTTGTTGCTCTGAATCCACAACTCTAAATTAAGTCTTGTCCAGTACATAAGGGAAAGGAAATGGCAAGCAAAGTGCAGAAAGAGTGCGTGAGTGATTGCGCAATACGTGTGACAAGGTTGTGGTTTCTCCATAGTGACGTCATGTTGACATTGGGGTGGTGGTCACGGCTGCAGCGTGCAAAAAAGGGCATAGGTCTGATTGACTTTTCTGATCAGGAGTATCTGAAGAACATGTAAAAAAATTTTCATGCATTTCAAAGAAAGTAATGCGGTGGACCTCCATACAAAATTGCAGTTTCTTCTGTAGGGGGCGCTATTGCAGCAATCGCCATTGTTTCTCCACTTATGGATTCAGTGTAGGTGTGTTCATAAATGATTCCATTTTGGGGCAGATCGGGCAAAGCACGTGCGATTGATGGCAGGAAAGAGGACAGAAATTTTTGGTCAAACGAACGCCAAATTCAGGGGCCTCGTGTGACAAGCCCGTTGAATTGAATACGAAGCCTTCGATAACTTTGGATGCCCCATGTCTCTAGATAATGCTGAGCCATTTTGGGTTTAGTGGGTCAAATGCCCTAGGAGAAGTTCGCGCAAATACGAGGTGTCCAACAGTGCAAAATTGGCAAAAACAGAATTTCAAGCCAAGCTAGCGGATTTCCTGTGGGAATGTGGACATGGGTGTCATTGACTTTTTTGATCGTGCTGGGGTAAAGAATGTTTGTCTCGAATTGCATGCATGTCTGAGAAAGTAAATTGTTGGCTCCCCATATAAACGCAACGCACATTTGCGGTGTGGTGGCGCGTGTGGCGTGCAAAATTGGGCATAGGTCTGATTGCCTTTTCTGACCAGGAGGATCTGAGGATTGTGTACAAAAATTTTCATGCATACCAGAGAAACTAATTTTGTGGACCCCCATACAAATTTTCATTTTGTTCTGTAGGGGGCGCTATGGCATCAATCGACGTGGTTTCTGCACTTATGGATTCAGTGTACGTGTGTTCATAAATGATTCCATTTTGGGGCAGATCGGGCAAAGCATGTGCGATTGATGGCAGGAAAGAGGACCGGAATTATTGGTCAAACGAAGGCCAACTTCAGGGGCCTAGTGTGACAAGACAATTGAAATGAATACGAAGCCTTCGATAACTTTAGATGCCCTATGTGTCTAAATGATGCTGAGCCATTTTGGTGTTTGTGGGTCAAATGCTGTAGGAGAAGTTCGCGCAAATACAAGGTGAGCGAAATTGCTGACTCGGCAAAAGCCAAATTTCAAGTGAACCTGGTGGATTTCCTGTGGGTCATGCAGGGGTGCCTCAAGAGGATTTTTTGTTTGTCCTGACATGATCTATGTGTGACGAGAATTTCATGAATCTAGGGCAAACTTGAATTTGGCCTCTCCCATAGGGGCCCGAAAAATGAAATTTCCAGGGGGCGCAGTGTAGCCGTGTTTTTGAGTTAGTTTGTGGCAACATTAAAATACGTAATTTTTCGCCAGACCTGACCACCATGCAAAAAATGGTGACTTTTCGCGCATGTTCAGGGGGTCAAAATTGGGTTCAAAGAGAGAGAAAGTATAATAATAATAAAGAAAAATTAAAGCCGCAAGCGGCGTTTTACGGCCCTCGCTGCCTGCGCGACCGCCAAACCCAGCGCGAGCCGCAAGTGAGCCCCCGCGAACCCCCAGCGAGCCACCTACGAGCTCCGCAAATCTCCAGCCAGCCACCTGCGAGCCCCGCAAACCCCACTGCATGCCGCCTGAGAGCCGCTGCTCCTGCAACCTGCGACCTGCCTTCCCTGCGAACAACCTGCCCTGCAAACAGCCTGCAACCCACCTGCGAGCCACCTGAGATCCCCCTTCAAGCTGTCAGAGAGCCACCTGTTCTGCCAAATGTAATCCCCACTGGCAAAAGATGAAAATCTTGGCAAGGATGGACATGATAACACTGTTGAATCTATCTATTTGACTGTCGCGAAGTTGTCTACCTTTTTTCATGCATTTCAGAAAACCTAAATGTGATTCCCACCATCTAATGCTTTTGTTCCATCTGTAGGGGGCACTAGTGCACTTGTTGCTCTGAATCCACAAATCTAAATTAAGTCTTGTCCAGTACATAAGGGAAAGGAAATGGCAAGCAAAGTGCAGAAAGAGTGCGTGAGTGATTGCGCAATACGTGTGACAAGGTTGTGGTTTCTCCATAGTGACGTCATGTTGACATTGGGGTGGTGGTCACGGCTGCAGCGTGCAAAAAAGGGCATAGGTCTGATTGACTTTTCTGATCAGGAGTATCTGAAGAACATGTAAAAAAATTTTCATGCATTTCAAAGAAAGTAATGCGGTGGACCTCCATACAAAATTGCAGTTTCTTCTGTAGGGGGCGCTATTGCAGCAATCGCCATTGTTTCTGCACTTATGGATTCAGTGTAGGTGTGTTCATAAATGATTCCATTTTGGGGCAGATCGGGCAAAGCACGTGCGATTGATGGCAGGAAAGAGGACAGAAATTTTTGGTCAAACGAACGCCAAATTCAGGGGCCTCGTGTGACAAGCCCGTTGAATTGAATACGAAGCCTTCGATAACTTTGGATGCCCCATGTCTCTAGATAATGCTGAGCCATTTTGGGTTTAGTGGGTCAAATGCCCTAGGAGAAGTTCGCGCAAATACGAGGTGTCCAACAGTGCAAAATTGGCAAAAACAGAATTTCAAGCCAAGCTAGCGGATTTCCTGTGGGAATGTGGACATGGGTGTCATTGACTTTTTTGATCGTGCTGGGGTAAAGAATGTTTGTCTCGAATTGCATGCATGTCTGAGAAAGTAAATTGTTGGCTCCCCATATAAACGCAACGCACATTTGCGGTGTGGTGGCGCGTGTGGCGTGCAAAATTGGGCATAGGTCTGATTGCCTTTTCTGACCAGGAGGATCTGAGGATTGTGTACAAAAATTTTCATGCATACCAGAGAAACTAATTTTGTGGACCCCCATACAAATTTTCATTTTGTTCTGTAGGGGGCGCTATGGCATCAATCGACGTGGTTTCTGCACTTATGGATTCAGTGTAGGTGTGTTCATAAATGATTCCATTTTGGGGCAGATCGGGCAAAGCATGTGCGATTGATGGCAGGAAAGAGGACCGGAATTATTGGTCAAACGAAGGCCAACTTCAGGGGCCTAGTGTGACAAGACAATTGAAATGAATACGAAGCCTTCGATAACTTTAGATGCCCTATGTCTCTAAATGATGCTGAGCCATTTTGGTGTTTGTGGGTCAAATGCTGTAGGAGAAGTTCGCGCAAATACAAGGTGAGCGAAATTGCTGACTCGGCAAAAGCCAAATTTCAAGTGAACCTGGTGGATTTCCTGTGGGTCATGCAGGGGTGCCTCAAGAGGATTTTTTGTTTGTCCTGACATGATCTATGTGTGACGAGAATTTCATGAATCTAGGGCAAACTTGAATTTGGCCTCTCCCATAGGGGCCCGAAAAATGAAATTTCCAGGGGGCGCAGTGTAGCCGTGTTTTGAGTTAGTTTGTGGCGACATTAAAATACGTAATTTTTCGCCAGACCTGACCACCATGCAAAAAATGGTGACTTTTCGCGCATGTTCAGGGGGTCAAAATTGGGTTCAAAGAGAGAGAAAGTATAATAATAATAATAAATAATAATAATAATAAAGAATAATGGAGAATTCGAGCAAAAACAATTAGGCGTTTTCCCAGTCACCCCGACGCATACCTTTTCGGAAACGTCTCGACCTGACCCACGTCCCTATGAGGTCTGGGGTCACTGGCGACCGCGTCCCATGCGACCGTGGGGATTTTAACGCATTTTGGGGTATGTGGCATAGTGAATCCAATAGGCTCCTCGCCGAGACTTCGTCGGCTCGGGCCTAATAATAATAAAGAATAATGGAGAATTCGAGCAAAAACAATTAGGCGTTTTCCCAGTCACCCCGACGCATACCTTTTCGGAAACGTCTCGACCTGACCCACGTCCCTATGAGGTCGGGGGTCACTGGCGACCGCGTCCCATGCGACCGTGGGGATTTTAACGCATTTTGGGGTATGTGGCATAGTGAATCCAATAGGCTCCTCGCCGAGACTTCGTCGGCTCGGGCCTAATTAAAGCCGCAAGCGGCGTTTTACGGCCCTCGCTGCCTGCGCGACCGCCAAACCCAGCGCGAGCCGCAAGTGAGCCCCCGCGAACCCCCAGCGAGCCACCTACGAGCTCCGCAAATCTCCAGCCAGCCACCTGCGAGCCCCGCAAACCCCACTGCATGCCGCCTGAGAGCCGCTGCTCCTGCAACCTGCGACCTGCCTTCCCTGCGAACAACCTGCCCTGCAAACAGCCTGCAACCCACCTGCGAGCCACCTGAGATCCCCCTTCAAGCTGTCAGAGAGCCACCTGTTCTGCCAAATGTAATCCCCACTGGCAAAAGATGAAAATCTTGGCAAGGATGGACATGATAACACTGTTGAATCTATCTATTTGACTGTCGCGAAGTTGTCTACCTTTTTTCATGCATTTCAGAAAACCTAAATGTGATTCCCACCATCTAATGATTTTGTTCCATCTGTAGGGGGCACTAGTGCACTTGTTGCTCTGAATCCACAAATCTAAATTAAGTCTTGTCCAGTACATAAGGGAAAGGAAATTGCAAGCAAAGTGCAGAAAGAGTGCGTGAGTGATTGCGCAATACGTGTGACAAGGTTGTGGTTTCTCCATAGTGACGTCATGTTGACATTGGGGTGGTGGTCACGGCTGCAGCGTGCAAAAAAGGGCATAGGTCTGATTGACTTTTCTGATCAGGAGTATCTGAAGAACATGTAAAAAAATTTTCATGCATTTCAAAGAAAGTAATGCGGTGGACCTCCATACAAAATTGCAGTTTCTTCTGTAGGGGGCGCTATTGCAGCAATCGCCATTGTTTCTCCACTTATGGATTCAGTGTAGGTGTGTTCATAAATGATTCCATTTTGGGGCAGATCGGGCAAAGCACGTGCGATTGATGGCAGGAAAGAGGACAGAAATTTTTGGTCAAACGAACGCCAAATTCAGGGGCCTCGTGTGACAAGCCCGTTGAATTGAATACGAAGCCTTCGATAACTTTGGATGCCCCATGTCTCTAGATAATGCTGAGCCATTTTGGGTTTAGTGGGTCAAATGCCCTAGGAGAAGTTCGCGCAAATACGAGGTGTCCAACAGTGCAAAATTGGCAAAAACAGAATTTCAAGCCAAGCTAGCGGATTTCCTGTGGGAATGTGGACATGGGTGTCATTGACTTTTTTGATCGTGCTGGGGTAAAGAATGTTTGTCTCGAATTGCATGCATGTCTGAGAAAGTAAATTGTTGGCTCCCCATATAAACGCAACGCACATTTGCGGTGTGGTGGCGCGTGTGGCGTGCAAAATTGGGCATAGGTCTGATTGCCTTTTCTGACCAGGAGGATCTGAGGATTGTGTACAAAAATTTTCATGCATACCAGAGAAACTAATTTTGTGGACCCCCATACAAATTTTCATTTTGTTCTGTAGGGGGCGCTATGGCATCAATCGACGTGGTTTCTGCACTTATGGATTCAGTGTAGGTGTGTTCATAAATGATTCCATTTTGGGGCAGATCGGGCAAAGCATGTGCGATTGATGGCAGGAAAGAGGACCGGAATTATTGGTCAAACGAAGGCCAACTTCAGGGGCCTAGTGTGACAAGACAATTGAAATGAATACGAAGCCTTCGATAACTTTAGATGCCCTATGTCTCTAAATGATGCTGAGCCATTTTGGTGTTTGTGGGTCAAATGCTGTAGGAGAAGTTCGCGCAAATACAAGGTGAGCGAAATTGCTGACTCGGCAAAAGCCAAATTTCAAGTGAACCTGGTGGATTTCCTGTGGGTCATGCAGGGGTGCCTCAAGAGGATTTTTTGTTTGTCCTGACATGATCTATGTGTGACGAGAATTTCATGAATCTAGGGCAAACTTGAATTTGGCCTCTCCCATAGGGGCCCGAAAAATGAAATTTCCAGGGGGCGCAGTGTAGCCGTGTTTTTGAGTTAGTTTGTGGCGACATTAAAATACGTAATTTTTCGCCAGACCTGACCACCATGCAAAAAATGGTGACTTTTCGCGCATGTTCAGGGGGTCAAAATTGGGTTCAAAGAGAGAGAAAGTATAATAATAATAAAGAAAAATAATAATAATAATAATAAAGAATAATGGAGAATTCGAGCAAAAACAATTAGGCGTTTTCCCAGTCACCCCGACGCATACCTTTTCGGAAACGTCTCGACCTGACCCACGTCCCTATGAGGTCAGGGGTCACTGGCGACCGCGTCCCATGCGACCGTGGGGATTTTAACGCATTTTGGGGTATGTGGCATAGTGAATCCAATAGGCTCCTCGCCGAGACTTCGTCGGCTCGGGCCTAATTAAAGCCGCAAGCGGCGTTTTACGGCCCTCGCTGCCTGCGCGACCGCCAAACCCAGCGCGAGCCGCAAGTGAGCCCCCGCGAACCCCCAGCGAGCCACCTACGAGCTCCGCAAATCTCCAGCCAGCCACCTGCGAGCCCCGCAAACCCCACTGCATGCCGCCTGAGAGCCGCTGCTCCTGCAACCTGCGACCTGCCTTCCCTGCGAACAACCTGCCCTGCAAACAGCCTGCAACCCACCTGCGAGCCACCTGAGATCCCCCTTCAAGCTGTCAGAGAGCCACCTGTTCTGCCAAATGTAATCCCCACTGGCAAAAGATGAAAATCTTGGCAAGGATGGACATGATAACACCTGTTGAATCTATCTATTTGACTGTGGCGAAGTTTTCTACCTTTTTTCATGCATTTCAGAAAACCTAAATGTGATTCCCACCTATCTAATGCTTTTGTTCCATCTGTAGGGGGCACTAGTGCACTTGTTGCTCTGAATCCACAAATCTAAATGAAGTCTTGTACAGTACATAAGGGAAAGGAAATGCAAGCAAAGTGCAGAAAGAGTGCGTGAGTGATTGCGCAATACGTGTGAGAAGGTTGTGGTTTCTCCATAATGATGTCATCTTGACATTGGGGTGGTGGTCACGGCTGCAGCGTGCAAAATAGGGCATAGGTCTGATTGACTTTTCTGATCAGGAGTATCTGACGAACATGTAAAAAAATTTTCATGCATTTCAAAGAAACCAATGCGGTGGACCTCCATACAAAATTTCAGTTTCTTCTGCAGGGGGCGCTATTGCAGCAATCGCCATTGTTTCTCCACGTATGGATTCAGTGTAGGTGTGTTCATAAATTATTCTATTTTGGGGCAGATCGGGCAAAGCACGTGCGATTGATGGCAGGAAAGAGGACGGGAATGTTTGGTCAAACGAACGCCAAATTCAGGGGCCTCATGTGACAAGCCCGTTGAATTGAATACGAAGCCTTCGATAACTTTGGATGCCCTATGTCTCTAGATGATGCAGAGCCATTTTGGTGTTAGCGCGTCAAATGCCCTAGGAGAAGTTCGAGCAAATATGAGGTGTCCAACAGTGCAAAATTGGCAAAAACAGAATTTCAAGCCAAGCTAGCGGATTTCCTGTGGGAATGTGGGCATGGGTGTCATTGACTTTTTTGATCGTGCTGGGGTAAAGAATGTTTGTCTCGAATTGCATGCATGTCTGAGAAAGTAAATTGTTGGCTCCCCATATAAACGCAACGCACATTTGCGGTGTGGTGGCGCGTGTGGCGTGCAAAATTGGGCATAGGTCTGATTGCCTTTTCTGACCAGGAGGATCTGAGGATTGTGTACAAAAATTTTCATGCATACCAGAGAAACTAATTTTGTGGACCCCCATACAAATTTTCATTTTGTTCTGTAGGGGGCGCTATGGCATCAATCGACGTGGTTTCTGCACTTATGGATTCAGTGTAGGTGTGTTCATAAATGATTCCATTTTGGGGCAGATCGGGCAAAGCATGTGCGATTGATGGCAGGAAAGAGGACCGGAATTATTGGTCAAACGAAGGCCAACTTCAGGGGCCTAGTGTGACAAGACAATTGAAATGAATACGAAGCCTTCGATAACTTTAGATGCCCTATGTCTCTAAATGATGCTGAGCCATTTTGGTGTTTGTGGGTCAAATGCTGTAGGAGAGTTCGCGCAAATACAAGGTGAGCGAAATTGCTGACTCGGCAAAAGCCAAATTTCAAGTGAACCTGGTGGATTTCCTGTGGGTCATGCAGGGGGGCCTCAAGAGGATTTTTTGTTTGTCCTGACATGATCTATGTGTGACGAGAATTTCATGAATCTAGGGCAAACTTGAATTTGGCCTCTCCCATAGGGGCCCGAAAAATGAAATTTCCAGGGGGCGCAGTGTAGCCGTGTTTTTGAGTTAGTTTGTGGCGACATTAAAATACGTAATTTTTCGCCAGACCTGACCACCATGCAAAAAATGGTGACTTTTCGCGCATGTTCAGGGGGTCAAATTAGGGTTCAAAGAGAGAGAAAGTATAATAATAATTAAAGCCGCAAGCGGCGTTTTACGGCCCTCGCTGCCTGCGCGACCGCCAAACCCAGCGCGAGCCGCAAGTGAGCCCCCGCGAACCCCCAGCGAGCCACCTACGAGCTCCGCAAATCTCCAGCCAGCCACCTGCGAGCCCCGCAAACCCCACTGCATGCCGCCTGAGAGCCGCTGCTCCTGCAACCTGCGACCTGCCTTCCCTGCGAACAACCTGCCCTGCAAACAGCCTGCAACCCACCTGCGAGCCACCTGAGATCCCCCTTCAAGCTGTCAGAGAGCCACCTGTTCTGCCAAATGTAATCCCCACTGGCAAAAGATGAAAATCTTGGCAAGGATGGACATGATAACACTGTTGAATCTATCTATTTGACTGTTGCGAAGTTTTCTACCTTTTTTCATGCATTTCAGAAAACCTAAATGTGATTCCCACCATCTAATGCTTTTGTTCCATCTGTAGGGGGCACTAGTGCACTTGTTGCTCTGAATCCACAAATCTAAATTAAGTCTTGTCCAGTACATAAGGGAAAGGAAATGCAAGCAAAGTGCAGAAAGAGTGCGTGAGTGATTGCGCAATACGTGTGACAAGGTTGTGGTTTCTCCATAGTGACGTCATCTTGACATTGGGGTGGTGGTCACGGCTGCAGCGTGCAAAATAGGGCATAGGTCTGATTGACTTTTCTGATCAGGAGTATCTGAAGAACATGTAAAAAAATTTTCATGCATTTCAAAGAAAGTAATGCGGTGGACCTCCATACAAAATTGCAGTTTCTTCTGTAGGGGGCGCTATTGCAGCAATCGCCATTGTTTCTCCACTTATGGATTCAGTGTAGGTGTGTTCATAAATGATTCCATTTTGGGGCAGATCGGGCAAAGCACGTGCGATTGATGGCAGGAAAGAGGACGGGAATTTTTGGTCAAACGAACGCCAAATTCAGGGGCCTCATGTGACAAGCCCGTTGAATTGAATACGAAGCCTTCGATAACTTTGGATGCCCTATGTCTCTAGATGATGCAGAGCCATTTTGGTGTTAGCGCGTCAAATGCCCTAGGAGAAGTT
Organism: Archocentrus centrarchus; assembly: GCF_007364275.1. Taxonomy (NCBI): domain Eukaryota; kingdom Metazoa; phylum Chordata; class Actinopteri; order Cichliformes; family Cichlidae; genus Archocentrus; species Archocentrus centrarchus. The sequence goes on from NC_044367.1 coordinate 4,059,850, forward strand.
CGCGCAAATATGAGGTGTCCAACAGTGCAAAATTGGCAAAAACAGAATTTCAAGCAAAGCTAGCGGATTTCCTGTGGGAATGTGGGCATGGGTCTCATTGACTTTTTTGATCGTGCTGGGGTACAGAATGTTTGTCTCGAATTGCATGCATGTCTGAGAAAGTAAATTGTTGGCTCCCCATATAAACGCAACGCACATTTGCGGCTGTGGTGGCGCGTGTGGCGTGCAAAATTGGGCATAGGTCTGATTGCCTTTTCTGACCAGGAGGATCTGAAGATGGTGTAAAAAATTTTCATGCATACCAGAGAAACTAATTTTGTGGACCCCCATACAAATTTTCATTTTGTTCTGTAGGGGGCGCTATGGCATCAATCGACGTGGTTTCTGCACTTATGGATTCAGTGTAGGTGTGTTCATAAATGATTCCATTTTGGGGCAGATCGGGCAAAAGCATGTGCGATTGATGGCAGGAAAGAGGACCGGAATTTTTGGTCAAACGAAGGCCAACTTCAGGGGCCTAGTGTGACAAGACCATTGAATTGAATACGAAGCCTTCGATAACTTTAGATGCCCTATGTCTCTAAATGATGCTGAGCCATTTTGGTGTTTGTGGGTCAAATGCTCTAGGAGAAGTTCGCGCAAATACAAGGTGAGCGAAATTGCTGACTCGGCGAAAGCCAAATTTCAAGTCAACCTGGTGGATTTCCTGTGGGTCATGCAGGGGTGCGTCAAGAGGATTTTTTGTTTGTCCTGACATGATCTATGTGTGACGAGAATTTCATGAATCTAGGTCAAACTTGAATTTGGCCTCTCCCATAGGGGCCCGAAAAATGAAATTTCCAGGGGGCGCAGTGTAGCCGTGTTTTTGAGTTAGTTTGTGGCGACATTAAAATACGTAATTTTTCGCCAGACCTGACCACCATGCAAAAAATGGTGACTTTTCGCGCATGTTCAGGGGGTCAAAATTGGGTTCAAAGAGAGAGAAAGTATAATAATAATTAAAGCCGCAAGCGGCGTTTTACGGCCCTCGCTGCCTGCGCGACCGCCAAACCCAGCGCGAGCCGCAAGTGAGCCCCCGCGAACCCCCAGCGAGCCACCTACGAGCTCCGCAAATCTCCAGCCAGCCACCTGCGAGCCCCGCAAACCCCACTGCATGCCGCCTGAGAGCCGCTGCTCCTGCAACCTGCGACCTGCCTTCCCTGCGAACAACCTGCCCTGCAAACAGTCTGCAACCCACCTGCGAGCCACCTGAGATCCCCCTTCAAGCTGTCAGAGAGCCACCTGTTCTGCCAAATGTAATCCCCACTGGCAAAAGATGAAAATCTTGGCAAGGATGGACATGATAACACTGTTGAATCTATCTATTTGACTGTCGCGAAGTTGTCTACCTTTTTTCATGCATTTCAGAAAACCTAAATGTGATTCCCACCATCTAATGCTTTTGTTCCATCTGTAGGGGGCACTAGTGCACTTGTTGGTCTGAATCCACAAATCTAAATTAAGTCTTGTCCAGTACATAAGGGAAAGGAAATGGCAAGCAAAGTGCAGAAGGAGTGCGTGAGTGATTGCGCAATACGTGTGACAAGGTTGTGGTTTCTCCATAGTGACGTCATGTTGACATTGGGGTGGTGGTCACGGCTGCAGCGTGCAAAAAAGGGCATAGGTCTGATTGACTTTTCTGATCAGGAGTATCTGAAGAACATGTAAAAAAATTTTCATGCATTTCAAAGAAAGTAATGCGGTGGACCTCCATACAAAATTGCAGTTTCTTCTGTAGGGGGCGCTATTGCAGCAATCGCCATTGTTTCTCCACTTATGGATTCAGTGTAGGTGTGTTCATAAATGATTCCATTTTGGGGCAGATCGGGCAAAGCACGTGCGATGATGGCAGGAAAGAGGACAGAAATTTTTGGTCAAACGAACGCCAAATTCAGGGGCCTCGTGTGACAAGCCCGTTGAATTGAATACGAAGCCTTCGATAACTTTGGATGCCCCATGTCTCTAGATAATGCTGAGCCATTTTGGGTTTAGTGGGTCAAATGCCCTAGGAGAAGTTCGCGCAAATACGAGGTGTCCAACAGTGCAAAATTGGCAAAAACAGAATTTCAAGCCAAGCTAGCGGATTTCCTGTGGGAATGTGGACATGGGTGTCATTGACTTTTTTGATCGTGCTGGGGTAAAGAATGTTGGTCTCGAATTGCATGCATGTCTGAGAAAG